>NW_024581135.1:8772962-8919909 GCF_017639235.1 Corvus kubaryi
AGAGAAGAGAAGAGAAGAGAAGAGAAGAGAAGAGAAGAGAAGAGAAGAGAAGAGAAGAGAAGAGAAGAGAAGAGAAGAGAAGAGAGAAAAGAGCCAATGCAATGGGCTCATCATCTTTATCATGGGATCACAGCAAGGATATCGTCTTTTATCACGGAAGAGCCTCACTGCAAACAGGAGTGGTTTTGCAGCTGAATGCAGCCCCGAGGCTCCATACAGGATGTCTCACCACCACACTGCCCCAGCAGATCCATGCTGATGGAACTGGGAAGCAGGCATGGATGCTAGTGATTTACTGGGAGCGCAGGAGGCTGCTTGTTTTAATATATGGCACATATGGCATGAATGTGTTAATGGAATTTATACTGTAAAAAAATTATGTCCACACGAAGTATGGAATTACTTGGGTAGGATTTATGCAACAGGCATAAAATCCAGTGGAAACAGACTAACCTTTCTGAGGCTTATTAAGTTTTCTTTTTATTTATGGAAATGTCTTAATTTATGTAAGGTGAATGCCAGAAAAGAAATACTATAGATTTAATCAAAACCCAGCTCTTGTTATTTATAAACTTTCACAGCTCTATTCTGCTCTTGTTTACATCAGGAGTAAAATTATTTGAAGTCACTGGGCCCAATCCCAAATCATCTGCATGACTGTGTTGAATGGGCATCAGCACTGTGGTGGTATCAGCTGACCCCAAAGTGATGCTAAGACTGAGCAAGAAAATGTGAAAAAAAAATGGGACATTAAAAAATTTGCCATTTTCCTGCTTACCCTTGTTGTGTATGTCACATTAAATATACATCAAAGTAACACTCTTCCTCCTTGTCTGCCTGCAAGGAGTAAGATGCAGGCCTCCCTGAGGCCTCCCTGAGGCCCCCAGGACAGGATGGTTTTTACCCCTTGGTGGTGAGGAGGATATTTATCCAGGTTACTAAAAAAGAGATGACACTTGAGTAACCACACTGTCCCTTCATCAGTGGGCAAGGCCCATACTCACAGCTTCAACCAAATTGTGACAATGCCTTTCAAAAAATTACATTCCTACAAGTGTCGTGAAAATCAGAGAGGCACAAGTCAGTGCTCTGGTAAGAGGAGACAGTGTCCCCAAGGGTTACACCATGTCTGGCAGGACAGGCCAGCCAAGGAGGCCACTTTCAGCCAACCACCAGCAGTGTCACACACAGGGTGGTGCTTGCAGTGCAGAGGGACGAGGCGGATGGAGGGAGAAAAATGTGTAAATCCATTGGAAAACAGGCTTCTGTTCTTCATCAGTCTACATGTCTTACTCCGTGCATCTAAATCCTGCACAAATTTCATCCTGTACTTTTCCACAGCTATAGCACTGAAGCATCTTAATTTCTTACAGACACTAATGAATGCAACCTTAAAACACCCCCTGAGGTCAGCTGGGGTTACTAACTGGAGGTGACAATAAATGAGCTTCAGCAAACCTTGCTCTGGTGGTTTCCAACACCACCTGATCTGCTTCAGCTTCTCCCCAAAGTCACTGCTGCATGGCTGGCAGAGAGGAGCTGGGGCTGGCTCCCTGCTGCTCCCGGCTTCCCAGCCTGCATCCCAAACCCAGGCAAAACATCACCAATTGAGGCTGGCATCTTGGAAAATAAACTTGTACATCAGCCCAAATCCCAGTGTGTAATGCTAATGCAGGAGGAAGTCAAATGGCACCGGGCAGAGAGTCTCTGGCCTTTGGAGACCTTGCCCCTGGAAATGAGTTTGAAGTGAAGCACTGTGTCTTTTCCTCTGGTTTTTAAAAGCAAAGGATTTTTTAAAGCTTCCTGATGAGTAACTGTCCTAGTTCCATGGGTCAGGGAGAGTTCAGGATGGGGGCAGATAGCAGGAGGGGGAATTGGAGTTCTAGTGCCCAGATTTCACCACTCTGGATGATGATGAGCCAAATGCAGTGCATCCTGCTGTAGAACCAGCCCTGGAGAAGGCCTGGACCCAGTGGTTTGTCCGTGGTTCTCCCTCACACTGAGGTCTGTCTGCTACACCAAATCTAACTCCCATCTCTCATTTAACACTGTAAACACTGCACTCCACACAGCTCACTACAACAGCAGCCCAGCAAGGTCCATCCCTCACCCTGGGAACATGGAGGGCACCAGGAGACACTCCCCAGGCTGTGCCCAGCATCCCAGTAGGATGAGTAGGGACAGGGACAGCCTGGTCCGTAAAGGTCTCTCCCATCACCTCCAGAGCAGTGCACACAGAGGCTCTGCTGAGTGATGGCAGAACCCTTCAGGAAAGGAGCCACTGGGCCCCCTGTCTCTCTGTGAAGTTCGTGTGACTGAGATTTTTCAGGCTTATCACTTCACCCAGTCTGGGGTTGTAAATAGGGGTGATACCACCTGGAGAGCATCCCTGCTGTCAAATCTGGAGCTTCCACTCCAAAGCATGGAGTTTCTTCTAGGCAAAACATCTGTAGCAACTTCTATAATGTGGATTAATTGCCTGTATTTCTCTATATTTATTCCCAAGAATAACTGCATTCTCTAAGCTGAAAAATTGCATTGGTACATATAAGCAAATATAAAATGACCAGATTTGTACCAACCAAAGGCTGAAAAACTTCCATGCAAAGAGATAATGTTTAGTAAAGTTATAATCCAATGAAAACCTTAATCTTACCATGTTTGGACATCTTAACTAGACATCACAGTCTGTATTACTTAGAACAGAGTAAGGTTCATTTCTACATCACTCTGTATCACAGAGAAATCTGAAAACAATGTTCATATTTCATTTATTCTTCACTCTACTGAAACTCCCTTTCAAATCAAATCAATGTTAGCTGAAAATAATGCTTTGCCACAAAAACAAAGTGCATTCAGATTTGTTCTGCTTCCACCATTTCGGTTATACTTTTCACAATTATTTTGAATGATGCCCTGCAAATCCTACCTTGTCCTACAAAACTGGATCAGCATCTCCCATCTCTCCAAACTCATCTGTTCTCCCTTTGCCATTATCCCATCAAACTCAGCAACATGGTCTTCTCTGCCTCTTCTATAATGCACACTGACCCAGAATAAAGAGAGGGAAAATATTAGCAAATGTGATTCTTCTAACCGGGATCTTACATGTGCTCTCTAAATGGTGTGTGATGCAGTGCATATGCAGATCTGACTTTGAAAGTGTCATTTAGGAGAAACCCCGGGAGGATTCTCATCCTCTGAGTTTGCCAGCACTGACAGAACCTCACTACAAACACATTTAAACAAACGGGAAGGCAGGATGACTTGTAAAACTTCCTCTCAGGACTTCTGCAAAAGCTGTGATTGCCCGCTTGACAGATATAAAAATGGGAGAGGACAGGGTGGAAAAGTAATAAGTGATCTGTCTGCCTTACTAAGCAGTTTTAATTGCCTGTGGAATGCGGACGTGCAGCCCCACACTGTAGGGGCTGGAATGGGCTTTTTGCTGCAGATGCAGCATTGTTGAGCCTGCAGACCTACCACGAAATCCCACCTTAATTCCTGTCCCCATTAACAGCAAAATATGTAGAACAAAGGTGCCGAAAGGATATAGTGGGCTTTTCTTGTTGATCTGACAGAGCAGTTGAGCACAATACAGTGTAAAATTGAAGTTCAGCTGTTACAAGGATGTGAGATCAGGTCCTCACATCAAGTCCATCTTGTCCCAGCTGCTGTGCTCTCAGTCCCATTTGAAGTCTTGCTCGCTTGCTGACACCCTGGTAGAGTGTGGAGACCTCTTGGCTGGTTTCAATACCATCCTTGTTACTCATCACACAGAGTTTGAGACTTAGGCAGTGTTTAACAGAACACATAAAGCCAAGGTAGGGACCTGCCTCAATCAAGGCAGGGACTGTGACACTTCACTGGCCACTTTAGTTCCACGAGGTCATGCTCAGCCCCATGCTCAGGCAGACACAAGAGAGCTGGGACACAACTCACAGTAGGACCCTCAGGAGGAAAGGTCCAAAAGTTTCATGGTCTAAATCCCCCTGTGTTTTTTGCCTCTAGGCACACTGGCTGTCAGTGAGGGGACTGAGGGGCAAGGAGCACACAAAACATTGCCACTGGTAGGAGGGAGCTGGACACAGGTAAACACAATCCACCAATGGTGGTTGCAAGGTGCCACAGAAAGACAGAATTCTGCTGTGGAGCCAGCACTGGAGAACATCTCCTGGACTTGAACACTGTTTTAAGCAAGCAAAACCCCTGTATGGCTGCTCAGGAGAGCGTGGCGCGTCCAAAGGCTGGCAGCAGCACCGGCCGTACGTCACAGCCCGTACCCAGAGCCGCTCCAGGCTCCCTGTGAGCGACAGCTCTGCAGTGAGGGCTGAGCTGCACAACCCATCCTCAACACAGATATAAAAACAGAAACAAAGCACTTCACATTTGTCATTGCCTTTTCTTCATCTCTGCGATGCGCCTTGCACTCTGCTTTAGCACAGCAATACCCTCCAGGGTCTCCTGATAAACCCGCCTGGGAAACTGTGCCTCCTGCACCACAGACATTCCCACCCCATGTCCCCAGGGCCACTGCAGGGACCCTGGCCCCAAATCCTCCTCTCCTTCTCTCCAGTGCCCATAAGAGTTGTCAGCCTTAAATCAATGCTGACTTAAATGTTTTAATCACCCTTAGGGAGTTCCTGCTCCTGGTTTTATTAATGCATTGACAATTTGGGATGCTTTGCATCAGCACTGCCTTACGCAGTGGCCATCCGAGGTTGAACTTGTCACAGATGCATCCCAGTGGCATAGCAGTAATCCTTTTCCAAGTTAATTGGCCCAGGCATGCTGCACACACCATTGCATAAAGCTCTGGTTTTACCTCTCTGGCAGCACCAGCCAGAAGCCAGCTTTGCTCGCAGGCTGATGTCCCTACACCACAGCCTGGAGCCCCCCGGGCCCGTGTCAGACACCCCATCACACTCTCACCAACCAAGCCAGCACAGCAGGCAGCCTGCAGGGCTGGGTATCAGGGCGAGTGCACACAACTAAAAATAGTTCAGAAACTGTGAAACCAGGGCATCCACCTGGATACCAAGGAAGCAGCTTTCTTCCTTCCAGGGATCCCATGCAACCAGTGTCTCTGCAGAGTGAGAGGGAAAAGGAGGATAATTCAGAGCAGCCACAACACTGCTGTGCTCTGGGGGAACATCTCTCTCTGTTACTTGTAGAGAGACTCAGACACAAGCCTTTATAATCAGGTGCTTAGCATCACACAGCATGAATATCCTGTATGTTTTTATTTCCTGTGTCTGCCACTTTGCTATCTAGTAAATAATTTTACTATATACCTCATGTTAAAGAAAAAGAGTTTTATACTAAAATAGAGTCAGAACACTTTTTTACACACCTCAGGCTATGTTGCATGATAAATTTGGCTGGCTGAGCCTTCTCCTCCAGCTACAGAGACCCCAGCCTTGCTGCTGGGTCTCCTGGGGTTTGACCAGAGGAACTGCATCCCAGCTGGGGTGGGCTGACAGGGTTGTCACTGCCCAGTGAGTCTCCCCTGGTATTACACATGCTGAATACTGTGCCTTGACATCACATCTCTATTTCCTCAGCATCCCCAAACCCCTATAGTGCCAGGCAAGCTGATTTAAGCTTTAAAGTGTCTGACCAAAATGTTTTCCTCCTCCCTCCCTGCAGCTTTGCTCCCCATATAAAGGCACAAAGAGGTTCATTTCAAACACACACTAATGCACATCTATAGGTGAACTGCATATTATCCTATAAATTGGGAATTAAAGATTCTTAAACTCTAACCCAATAGCAAAAAGACAGCAAATCCATGAAGAGATGCATCCTCTTTCCTGTTTCCGAATATATTATGCTTGCTTAAATCCCAGGCAGTGCCTGGTAATCACCCCAGCTTTGTTTCCAGTGGTATCAGCATGTACAGTGCTCATGCAAACACACGGAGCTGGGCTTCCCAAATCTCCAGGTGTCTACAGAAGGACTGACCAACTCCCCTGCCACTTGGCCAAGCAGCAACATGACCTGATGACTTTGCCAGGGCCATGAAGGGAAGGAAGGAGCTGCACTACAGCACTGGATAGGACTGCACTTCATCCCTTCCATTCCAAACCCATGAGACCTCGAGTGAATTCCCCGGTCCCCGTCAGTGCTGTGAGACCCAGCACAGAGAGCCAAGAGCTGTAAGGGCTGTTTCAGTCACTCCGTGCTTGTGATGCTCAGCCATGGGGATCCTGAATGGCACAGGTTAATGGGCTGCCCACATTTCCTAATCCTCATGAGCAAACACTGTCAAGAATGATTACTAGCCCCTGACAAAGGTCGTGCTCTATCAGGGCTCTACGCTCATTGCATCGGGATGTGTTTTCTTTACACTTGCATGTAGCTGCTGAAGCTCCATTATTTTCATGCATTTTATTTCTGACACAGCTTTTTTGTTGGTAATTCCCAGTGCTTGGAGCTGAGCATGGCTTTCAGCCACCTCCCTGCATCGAGGAGAGGAGAGGAGAGGAGAGGAGAGGAGAGGAGAGGAGAGGAGAGGAGCACTGGGAATGGGAATTAATTAATGTACTGAGTGGTTCCAGTTCACAACAGGCAAGGCTTAATACGATCAGGAGGAAAAACAATGCCTCAAAATGGAAAGCAAAGTTGAAGGAATGAGTGCTTTTAAGTTACAGCCTGTAAAGCCCAGTGCTGGGGTGCCAGAGTACCCCAGGGACCAGGACAGCTCCTCTCATACTCATGCAGCTCCACCTAACCTGCTGCTGACCTCACCTTCCCTATGAACATTTTTCTAGGAATGTCCATTCTCTCCCATATCACCTTCCTCTCAAGTTTCTTCCCTGTCCTTTGATGCTATTTTTCCCTCCCCTAGCTGCAGGATGTGATGTTTTCCCTCTCTGTGTGCTCTCCAGCAGTAGCAGAGCTGTTTGTGTGGAGTGCTGGTGACATATTGTGGCTGGGCTGGTTAATCACACATATTCCCAAGAGCTATCAAAGCTGGTTGGATCCGAGCTCTGAGCTAGCACAAAATACTCATGCTGCCCCCCAAAATCTACACAAGCCAGCGAGGGCTGTGGTTATCCACGTGCTCTGGGCTCAGCCCCTCTGCCTGTTGTGGTTTAGGGTTGCAGTCTGAAGGGTTTTACACCACTGATGTATAATTACGTACATGCATGGAGTATTGTTTAACACACAATCTTGTCTTCAAAAATACTGTGATTTAAGCTTGAACTTGATGGTATTTGCATATAAATATAGACCCTGGCTTTGTGTTTAAACTGTGTATCATTGAACAGAGTGGTGGGGCCAGGCTCGTAGGCACTGCAAGTAAGATAATTGTTTAACTGACATCATTACACTGATTTAAGGCAAGAGGAATTCCTGCATGCTAAAGCTTATGCTAAAATCACTATTTATTTATTTATTGTTATAAATTGTTCAAGCCTGTATTTATAAATTTTACAAACCCAGAGCCTAAATATACCTCATGTCAGCAGGTGGAGGGCAGGGGCAGCACCTGCAAGTGCTCCCAGCAGATCATACTCAGGCTACAGAATAGCTGCACAGTGGTACTCAGAAAATATTCAAGTCCTTCCTTGTGCCCTCATGCCAAATGATGTTTCAGAACTGCAACATCAAGTAATTTAAATACTGTCAGTTTATGCAGCATCTCAGTTATCCTTTAATAGTACAGTTACTCTTTTCTCAGAATAGAGTGGTGTCTAATCATGTCAGGATTTTCTTAAGTAATTCTGCCTCAGGGTAAAGAACATTTTTTTATACAACAGCAATGGATCTATATGGCTTTAAGAAGCAGATTCCTCTAACACTCAGGGCCTGGCTTAGAGGAGGCTCCTGAACTGATTCTGTCAAAAAGTGTTTGCATTTTCTTCAGGGCGAGTTAGAAAAGAGAAAAAACCTAAATGCATTTTGACATTTGTATTTGGAGTGTTATCTGTCAAATATGCCAGGACCAGATCACAGATTTCCTCAAGATTGTCATGGCTCTCCTGCCTATCAGTAGCAACCTGGAGCTCACACAGGATGCGGGCAGAAAGGCACCCTGATAGAGTGTAATGACAGATTTCACATTAGGATGGAGGAGGAACAGCCAATGGCATCTTAAAAATTGCACATGGGTCTTCTCAGTAAGTGAGGTCTGACAGGACAGTTTGCAAAAACCAGAGAGGAAACAGAAACCAGAAGGCTGCCCAGGGCCAGGGCTGTGCTACCTGCAGCTGATCAGTGGCTGATCACCACATGAGTCGTTCGTCCCTTTTCATCCCTTATGTTTTCTGATGCTCTGGGCAAATTACTCTGTAGGAAGTCTTGACCTTTCACTTCCTATTTATATGTTATTTTGGAGTGACTCTTCCAGTCCCCACTACTCTGAAAGCAGCTAGGGACATAGAGACTATGCAGAGAAAGCCAAGCAGCGCCACCAGGGCTAAGGGATGCTGAGGAGCAGAGATGCCCCAGGATGGGCATCCCCACATCCTGCAGAGCCCCAGCCCTGGGAAGGGCTGCAGCATTAACCTGGTACCTGCTCCAGCAGGATAAATAGCACTTATGCAGGACATCCAAGAACACCCTTGCCTGTTCAAAATCAGTGCCAGCAGAGGACAGAGGCTGCTTAGATTTTACATTGCTTCACCTATTTAGTCCCCCAGGCTGGCTATTGATTCTACAGGTGACATTACACAAAAGCCCCCATGGACTACATGACCATTTAGGACAATTTCTGGTACTCCAGCACAGCAAGGTAGACCCTTTCAAGGTGATCTTCCAGCTTTTCCCCTCTATCACACAGCATGTGGCTGTTTCCAAAGCACCCTATTCTAATATTCTGGTTTCATTACATACAAAGAGATCTGCGGGTCCCATTATCATATGAAATTAAAATTCACTGTGCTGGTTGCATTCCTAGGTTTAAAGTATTGGCACTGCTAGCAAAACTGAGGTACCACGTGTTGTATCAGCCACACTGATTCGTAGATGAGGAATGCACAAGCTGGTGGCACATTGTACTCTAACATCAGAGCGAAAATGCCAGTGAAATGTAATGCTGTGTATAGAAACATGAGCTGTTCCCAGGTGTATTAATAGTCAGGCTGAACTGGGGGGGAAGAGGTGTTGGTCTGCTTGCTGCTGGGTATTCTTGAAATCCCATGTGGTAAAAGTGGTGCTGGTCTGTTTGACCTCAGATGATGTTAACCTTAGCAAGGGCATGCTTGTCCCAAGGTTTTTCAAGGATCATCAATACCCTACAGTTGCTGTCAACTATTTAATTATAGGTGCTTAATCACTGGGGGTGGATTAGCCCCTGGTCTTCTCCAAACACCAGCATGTACCTGCAGCAGAATCTGATCTTCATTCCAGACAGTGAGCTCCCAGGTAGCTTTGATTTCCATAAGGTTGTCCCTGCACCAAGAATACCTTTCAGTCACATCCAGGCAGATGATCATAGGCTTCAGGAGATGTTTGCTTCTCACATAGTGAATCCTTCTTCAGAGACAGGGCAGAGCCCACAGGATGTGGCAGTGGCCTGCATTTTTCCAGGGTTTGAGACATTGCTTGCAATGCACCACTGCAGGAGGCGCCACGACTCCCCTGTGCCATGTGACATAGAGCCTTTTGCATCTTTCTTTCCTCAAGGTTTCTGGGGAAGATGTTCTACAAAGCACCAATTCTTTAAAGTATTTGATGCTTTCCTCCTATTTTCATTCCAGCCTGGTCCTGATTGCTCCTGCCCCCACAGCTTCTAACTGCACACAAACACTAAGTTTTTGTAATTCCTCCTCTCCATTGGGCCAATATATTACTCACTGACACCATGAACAGGAATCATTGGCCATCACAAGATTGATGGAGTCCCCAGAGGCCAGGTGGGACAGCGAGGTGGTACACAGAATGACTCTTAATATAGCTACCATCTATTTCACAGTACCTGTAGATTTGAATATGCTATGTACCTCAATAATTTACCAAATTTAAGGGAGTTTTAATACCCATGTTTTAGCTGTAATTCCACTTTCCTACCAAAACCTAATGTCTTCTGAATACTATATCACTGCTGACATAAACAGCTCCTGTTTCTCCATTCAAAAGAGGCAAAAATAACCCGTCAATAATAGGGAATATAAAGGCCAGATTTATTTTTTAGCATCATCAGGATTTCAGAGCCAGGATGCAGAAGTGGATGCAAGCGCTATGGCATGGCCCCATCACCCCTGCTGCTGGGGAAGCATCATTGCAGAGCAGAATAGAAACACTTCTTTATTTAATTTATTTTGGAATCAGAGGGGTTTGTAGGCATTGTAACCCCTGGGAATAAAATGTACATGGCAGTAAGGGCAGTTTGGAGGCTTAGCAGGAGCAGCTCTGGAGAGGGACACTCACTGGAGCAGTAAACCAGACTGCCCTGGGCAGGAGCAGCCCAAGCTCTGGAACTCAACCCTGGAACAAAACTCAGTGCTCCTACTCCACAAAGGCTCTTAGCTCATCCCAGCACAGCCAGAAGCCCCCAGCCAGCCCTGCACCTCCCAGGACTGCCCCAACATCAGCCCCACACTGGTCTCCCACCTCACCCAAACAGACCAGGGCTGTGTGCTGGCCTCCAGAGAGATGTGTCAGTGGTGGGCAGTGCACAACAGCCAAAAAGAAAAATCAGGGCCAGGGCTGCACATTTTAGGACTCCTCACGGTCACTGAACCCAAACACCATCTCCTCCCAGCTGCAGAAATGGCTCCATGCCCAAGATCCCAGGGTGCAAACCCCAAGGAGCATGACTGACCCTATAACTCCAGGAACTCCTTTCCATAGAGCATCAACCAGGCTGAAAACAATGCTAGCCACCATGAATGCTCCACATGTCCTTCTGTCTATCTGAAAATAAACACAATGAAAGTTCCCTTTAAATATTAAATAATGTGAATAAGACAACTCCAAAAATCCTCAGCAAGATCACCCCAGGACATGCCATAACTACCTCTAGTGCCTTATTAATGCAGAATAATAATAATAATAAAAATAATAATAATAATAATAATAGAATAATAATAAAAGAAAAATATTTAAATCATGTAATAGCTTTCTCACTAGCTACTTGCAAAGCATACAGATCAGTGGGAAACCTGGGCTCTGCAGCCCGTCAGGGAGATACCAAAAAGCACAGAGCTTTTTCCTGGTGGTGAAGAGGAGGAAGAGACACCAGAGGGGATGTCACCACTGAGCTGAGCTGGGGACTCACAGAGGTACTTTGGCATCTGCTTGAAAATACATTAAAGCGCTTCCTCTTGATGGACACATTTGCAGTATAAATAGTTGTGTCCTCTTTATTTCACTCTGAGGTTTAATTAATATATAAATCAAATGCTTATAAAACTCACAAATGCTTGGGAAGATGTAAAATTTAATTAGTTTGCCCACACAACTCCATATGTCAACTGTTAGCTCAATTACTCTTTGCCATGAAATACTGACTGCACTTTCCCATATTACTAATTTCCCTCTATCTCAAGTCATGCTTAATCAACACCCTGAACTCAACACACACACTTGTGCTAAATTAAATATTGAGCACAAGGAGCAAGAGCCTCTTTAATGAAACCACAGCTGGATTTTGCTCAGAAATGAGATCCTCACACAATATTGGGGCAGAGGGTAATCCCTGGGGTAATCCCTGGGGTGTGGGGCAGGTTATCACCGGCTCTGGGATGTGCTACCAGACCAGCTTGCAGGACATGCACTACCCTGCTCATGTTCTTCCATGATGTGCTGGAGTAAATCCCTGTCTGTGTTTTCTTGGGATGGAGCAGATGCAGGTTGGGCAGGGACTGGAGGAGGCGAGGGGAGGCTGGGAATGAAGCACACGGCAGGGACAGGCGAGGAGGGGCAGGCAATGGGTGCACTGTGATCGGCCCAGGCGTGTGGTGTCAAAGTGCAGGTGTGCAGCAGCTAAAGACAGGGACAAGCGACCACTGTACCCATTAAATATGCATTAAAAGCACGTTCAGGTCAGCCCCCAGTCTGGCAGTGACAGTCAGTACAAATGAGCACTGACGCTGCATTTATTCCTATTTCAAAATTCTCAAGAGACAACAAAATGTCAGAATTATCATCTGGAAAGGGTCCAACAAATTCTCCATCCTCCAAAGCCCCCCCTCCCCCGTCCCCATCCCCACTCCCAGCACGAGGGCTCTGATAGTCCCTTGGCCAGGCTCTGTGCCACGCCGTGCCGGCCGGTGCGCCCGCAGCTTTCTCCCAGCCAGCCATGCCACAGGGTGACATGGAAGTGACCTTTGCTGGCTCATCCTCAGTGCCCAGCACGCCCAGCTGCTCCCAGCACAGAGCCAGCCTGTGGCCTCTCATGGGCTCCCAGATGGCCCATCCCACAGAGGATGGATTCTGCCTGCCTGCAGGAAGCTGCGGGACATGGCCGCAGCGGTGTCACCATGGCCCACGGGACTGTTCAGTGGGGAGGAGGATGCTGGTGGCTGGAAATGCTGTGGCAGAGGGTGCAGCAGCCCAGTGGAAATTAAAAAAGCTGCGGGGGGAAGCACTAAACCATTTTGCCACTTTGAGGAGAACTCCCTTGGAATAAAGATGCTTATAATTCTACAAAAATACTGTGAATTAAGCTCTTATTTTTCCCATTTGTGCTACTTGCTGGTATATAATTTTCCTGTTTGTGCTGTGAATACAGACTATTCATTTTCCCTAAAACTATTTTCTTGCTGATTTTGCTTTCAGGAGTTGGTGTGGGAACAGAGCCTGGCCATGACCACTGTGCATGATCTGCCAGCACTGCCTGCCCCTGGGGCTTCTGCTCGGAGCCACTTGCACCAGGCTTTGACAAGCCTGGAAATGTTCCATTGTCCTTTCTGAGGCAAGGGTCCACCTGTCACTGACCCCTGGTTTGCTCCATGGGTTTGTGTTTTGTTCCCCTCCCTGTAAGGTGGGAGCTGCCAGCCTTGCTACCAGACCTGAGATGATGGTGGGAAGCTCTAAGTCTTGGATCAAGCTCTTCCATTTTACCATCCATAGTTCAAATCTCCCCTTGGCCCACGAGATCAAGTAAGAGCCCAGTTTGCCTGTGACCATCTCAAAAAAATTGTAATTTCAATGGTAAAAGCACTTTGAAGGTGCAGTTGAGGGGGTTTTTATGAGCTATCCTGTATAAGCAGAGCTGGAACCCATTATACTGGCACCCGTATTATACAAAATAATTTTAATCCTCAAGCTTCTTTCTTCAGGCAATTGGCTTGTTTCTTTAATTCAAATTAGATCTTCATATTCAAGTCTCATTCTAGTTAATCATATTTTTCAATTAAATTCAATTGTCTGTGATCTTCCTAACTTCCAATGCTTTCTTGCATCTCTAATACAGGCAAATTTTACATTTGTTCCTTTTACTTTCCCTTATTTTATTTTTTTTTCAGGCTGGTGACATTTTGCTTAACAAAACCAATTTCCAACCATGGGATAAGAGCAGAGCCATGGCTCGGCCTGATCATGTTTTTGTTGCCCATACATGAGTGATGGCTACTAAAACAATGCTGCTGGGAGGGAAAATATGTTTTTTACAGGCTACCTGCCTCTGCTTGATGTTGGGGCATTCGTGGCAGGGAGGAAACTCGGAGTCATGGGGCAGCAAGGCTGGGACAGGCTCCTGCATGGGCAGGTGAAGGTGGAAAACCTGGTGGTTAGAGGTCAAGGAGCATCCCTCTGCTTTTTTAAGTGTCCCTTCAAAACACAGCCTTTATGCATTTACCCCTTCTAGAGAGAGAAAAGGAAGTGTTCCATGGAAAGGGTGGTGTTAAACATGGATTTTAAGTACCTGGAAGAGCTCAGAGCAAGTCTGACTGCTGATTTCAAGTGTCTGATATTCAGTGCATTGCAGCTCAGCACTCCAGGCACAAGAGCACAGCTCACTGCCCGATACTGGATCCAAACCCATCCCTCCTGCAAGCTGTGCACCAACTCTGAAGTCCCACAAGGCCTCTGCAGTCAGACAGTACCTTCTGGTCAGGGTGGGGAGACCTGGGAAAAACCAGAGCCATTTAACAGACAGGGAAAGCAGCTGACAAAAGGAAGGAGAATTTTTAGGACAGTTTTGTGAACAGCTGTGAAGCACCCAGGGAGCAGAAGAACCACCTTGGTGGTGAAGCTGACACTCATCAAGAAAACTCTTGGCAGTGGGAAGACTTCAGGCAACACTTAGTAAGGAGGTCATAGAACGGAAAATCACAGAATGGTTTGGGTTCAATGGGACTTTAAAGATCATCCTGTTCCAACCCCTCTGCCATGGGCAGGGATACCTTCCACTAGACCAGTAGCTTCAGAGCCCCATCCAGCCTGGCCTTGAACACTTCCAGTGATGGAACATCTACAACTTCTCCAGGAAACCTGTTCCAGTGCCTCAACACCCTCAAAGTAAGGAATTTCTTCCTAATATATTCTCTAAACCTACCTTATTTCAGGATAAAGACAGAAAAGCCACTGCAGCCCCAGGATACGCCTCTGCACACAGAGGTGATGTATATTATCAGCTACATCTTTACCTGTCCAGTTGTCTGACACAAGAGTGTAAAAGGCAACTAGGAGCACCCTGCTCTCCCCAGTGACCACAAGACCTGGCATTTGCGGGAAAAGCGCTCCTATGAGATTTCCTCAAGTTATTGCATTAGGGATGTTTTGCTGCTTTCATGCTGCAGCAAAGTCTGGCTGTTTCACCATCAGTATCATCATGATGCTTTCAGTGCTTCTGGAAAGGTTACAGGAACCAGAGGACCAGAGATCAGGTGAGAAATTCAGTTTCCACCACCTTTTTTAAATACTAATAAATGCTGGCATGATAAAAAAGCCAGAAACAGCCCCCAAGTGTATTTTGAAGACGGAAAGACCAGCAGGCAAAGAAAGAAAGGGCCCCAGTTTTATTATTTTGTATAATCAGACTATAATTGGAGAGCAGACGCTGTCTGTAGCACACTGCCATTGGGGACTCTGGTTTTCTAATAAGAAATCCATGAGGGAATTAGATGCTGTTTCAGTGGTGTTCTGGCTGATTTAAGGGATGCACCTGGAGCCAGAATTCATGCCTTCAGTTGCCGTACTTCACCAAAAGCAAAAGATGTAGGCTCCATTTATAAATCTCTGCAAAAATTGGGTCTGCAGTGGGAACACTGAGAGCCCCTTAATTATAGCAGTGCTTTTGGGAGCTGTGATAATTAGGAGTTTCCGGTGTTCTGGAAATCAAAGTGGTTTCTATTCTCTTCTTTAATTAATTCAAGCTTTTATCTGTGAAAGTGGAGATGAATTAAGGTCCTGCTCTAGGCAAAGGGCAATGATGCTTGTGCAGTCCCTGGCAGGGTGAAGCCACTGGACCTCCAGGACCTGGGTGACATCCCTCATGCTGCAGCATCCCTGGCCTCCGGTTCTTGATATTTTGGGGGATGAAGGGGAAAGGCCAGAGTGTGACATGCCTCGAGCAGGACTCGCCACAGCATGCGCATATCAGGAGAGACCTGCTGCATGGGGGTGTGCAGCTGTGTATCCACGGCAGGGGACACACTGCCTGGCAGCAGGAATTCAGCAGATAACAGACACCCAGCATTTATCACCTCCCCACACGGGAAAGGATGAGTCAAGCTGCGCAAAAATCGCAAGATTGGTGAAAAATCTTTTTTCTTTTTTATTTTCTTGTTCAAAGGAAATTATTGTTATAGGCCGCTTTTATTCCACCCTGAGAAGGGTTGATTTTGGGAGGTTTTCTAGGGCTGGGAAATCACATTGAAAATCCATGTGGCTGTTAGAAGGTGACAACAGCAGTATGGGATTTGTGGTAAAATCATGCAGTATGACCAGAGGATCCCTCCATGATGTGAACTGCACATGCACGGATGGCAGAGAGAGGTTTCCAGCTGTAAGTAAAGACTCCAGCTGATGAGACGACCTCGGTGCTCAAAACAGGAGCATCTGTCACCCACAAGAGCAGAAGCTAGCATAATGCAATTAACCCCTACAGCTAATTAATCAAATCCAGCCCCCACAATGTTATCAAGGAGCTGCCTGGAAATGATTCTTTATGTCAAAGTCTATTTTTAGATCAAATAAATCCAGACCCATCCCGGACAAGATGTGCTCCATTTTTGGGGCATCTCCACACTTCATCATTTCCTGGCAGTGAATTCTGCTGCAAGTACCCAAACCACAGGCTCAGCACTAGAGCCGTGCCCCAGAGCAGCTTTGTGTTGGATTAAACAGTTTTCCCAGAGAGAAACTGAATTCCTACATCCACCTTCCTCGACTTTCTGTCTGTTTTCTCCTTTTCCTACTAGATGGCGCCTGCATGACAGGCGGAGACGAGCCCCGGCGGGGAGCATCTCTAACAGGTCTCCTCCGTGAAGGGCCGATAAATGACACTTTTCCCCGAAAAGCCAGGCAGTTGAGAAGGCGATAACCTGCCGGGAGCTGATTAGCAGCAGGAAGCCGTTTTCTGGTAGCGCCATGTTAACTGTACTCACCCAGGGATGCTGCCAGAGCCCCAGGAGGGAGGGGAGTAATGGGGCCCATCCAGAAGCTGTATCCAGCATAGCCCAGGTGTGCATAAACCCTCTATGGACACGTCCAGCCCAGACATCCTGCTGAGCACCCTGGCAAGCACAGTTGTGACAAGGCAGTGGCAAGGAGGATGCTGGGGCTGAAGTGTCTGGCACAGCTGTGCAGTCACCCAAACTCGGCCACATCTCACCTCAAAAGCCTGGTCCAAAAACCAGGCATTTCAGTGGCATTTCTGGATCATCAGTGGGAGACATGCAGCTGATGGCATGACTGGTGTGGCTACAGACCAGACTTTTAGCCCCCCCACAGCCTTCAGGTGGGAGAAGTACCCCCACAGCCCACCCTGGGATATTCTGAGAGGGACAGAGCAGTGCTTTGGCATGCCTGAAACCTGCCAAGAGGCTGCTTCCCTCTGCCTGCTCCCTCCTGTCAGCTCCATGAGGATTCAGCCAGAGCTGCCAGGTGTCTGCATCACTCCCAGTCCTTCCAGGTAACCCAGCAAGGTCAAATGACAGCATGAGCTACCACTTCTTCACCCAACAAAGACACTGTGTGCCCAGCTCTGACTTCACAGAGCCATCAATCTTCCCACATCCCACTTTTGCAGTCCCCAACTCATTCCCCTACACGAGCTCTCTGTTTCACAACTGTCCCAGACTAACTCCTGGCCTCTGCTCACTGGCAATAATTAACCACGTTATCTCCACCTCCATTGTGCATGTACACTGTACATGTTCCAGCCTCTCAGCTCCTTTCTGAGCTTGGCATTTTCAGCATCCCCGGGTCATGTGCCAGTCCAGAGCAGACAGAACCCTGTTGTGCTGATAACCCAATTTCCCAACCCAAACGGTACCACTGGGCTCCAAGAAAGCAGATTCCAGCCCAAAACACAGCTTTGGGACAGCCAGAGGAGGAGCTACATTTACTGACTGCCCTGCCAAATAGGTTTGGTTTCCCAGCGGTAAGTTTGCCACTTATTACCTCTGGATTTCAGGGGCAAGCTGAGCCATTCCCTTGCTGTGACATCGCGAGGGGCGGGGTGAGGCGGTGTCCCCAAACTCTGCTTTTGTCACAGCATCTGCTCAGGTGCAGCCACTGCTGCCCAGCACTTCTGCATCTCCAGTGGCCTCTGGGTGCACACCAGCCCTTGGGCTGGCACATGATGCACCCAACAGAGCCGGCAAGGGGGAAGGGGCATGGGAAGGCTCAGGGACCACTGCCTTTGTGTCTGGGTACAGCAAAGCCTGGGAATGCCCTGGGTCACCCCCCTTATTGATTGGGTGCAGGGCAGGAGCTGAGCCAGCCTGGTGCACCCCTCCATGCTGTCACCTCGGATGGCTCGAGCCCCCCCAAGACACAGTGTGGGACATGGGGACTCCCCATGGCTCCCTGCCCCGGCAGCCAGGAGCTGTCGAGGTTCATCTGCTCACCGGGGCCATTGTGCCAGCACACGGGCACTGGTGGGGCCTGGCAGCCCCAGCCCTGAGCAGATCTAAAGCAACTCCCTGTCCCCACGGAGGGGAAGGACAGGGAGGAGGGGGTGCAGGTGCCATTGCAGCAGAGAGGATGGCAGGACACAGCCAGCTGGGCACAGGGGCACAGATGGTGCTGCCAGAGAGCTGCAGCTCTGACCAGCAAGTGATGGGCCAGGAAAGAGGATTGCTGCGAGGAGAACAGTCCAGATGACACAATGAAAAGCCCCTGCTCAGGACCAGCAAAGAAAAAGGGGGAAAAACCCCAGATATACACATGGAAACACTGGCCAAGTCCAGCATGATCCTGGCACATTGGGTCTCTCAGGGTAGGAGAGAAATTAAGCCAATTTGCAAGCCTATGTCAGGTCCCTCATCAGGAAGAGAGCTCCCAAGGGAATCTTTTGAACAACCAATAAAGCCAGTCAAGGTTTGGGAGCTGAGAAGGCTTTATCTCTCCTGCTGAGAGGGCTGCAGGAAATATGGAGCTGCAGGACTCCAACTGTCCAGCAAACAGGTGGCCTGGACAGGGCCAGCCACAGGTTTGAGAATAGGGAGACAGGTATAAAACGAGTGCTCATTCTGAGGCACTTCTCTGTAACAGAAAGGTGTAAAAACAGAGGGTGTTTCAGTGGAAGGTTTGCTAATTTGCAGAAAAGGAAGTGCAATCTAAAAAAGGAGAAGTAGATTTCAGCACTTCCAGAGGGTTGGTCATTACCCACAGGAGTGATCATACTGCCACGGCAGCAGCCTTGCCCTGTGCAGGGACAGGGGGAGACCCACACAGTGCAGAGACCTGAGACAGCAAAGAGGAATCTATAAGATGAATTGCAATGACCAAGGCAAACAAGCCAACAACTACAGGTTCTGTAAATAAATTTAAAGGAAAAATTTGTCCTTTACATACTGTGGGAGAGTAGGTAACAATATACAGAAGTCACAGGAGAGTTCTTTCCTTCAGTCTCCACAAAGAGCTGAACGTGGCATATAAATTATCACCATGATAGGCATGAGGAGGCAGGGGCCACAACAAGCAAGAAAGGGCTAAGGAGTAATCTGGTTCTCTCAACTGCATTCAGTCACAGATGGCCTTTGCAGAGGTGTGATGAAGTCCAGCTATCCCAATGATCCTCCTTCTCCTAACCATTCCAACTGTCCAATACCCAGGGAACTCACAGCATCTCAAAGTTTGCAGCTTGAACATCCCAAACTTCTGGAGCTCTCTCTTATCCAGGGTCCAGTCACTGGGAGACACCAATGGGAACTTTCCTCAGTAATCCCACATCTTTGTTGCAGACAAATATCTGCAGATTTCTGTATCTCCCACCCCATGGATGTGAGAGGTGGAGAGTACCTGTGTGAGCTGGGACAGCCCTGGCGGGTATCTGGCCCCATTTGCAGGCAGCACAGAGACCAGAGAGAGGGAACATCTTCATAGGACAGTGGTGAGAATGGGCTGAGATAGTTAAAATCACAGCCTGCCCAGGAGAGAGAAAAAAAGTGGGGCTTGTTTCATCCCAGGAAGACATATGCCATGTGCAAGGAGGACACAGAGGGGATGGCAGTCGGCAAACATTAGGAAAACCCTTCTGACTGCAGGGGCAGTGAAGCACTTAAGGCTGTTCAGAGGGGCTGCACATCCCTCTGCCCGGGCTTCAAACGCACACTGCAACCACATCCCCCCAGCTATGCCACGGTTCGGGAACGGATGAGACAATCCCTTCAGGTCCTTTCCCTCCGTGCTCCTCTCCTCCACTGAGTGAGCAGACCAAAGCTCCAGAGAGATTTGTTTTCGAGTCCCTGTGGTTTTGCCCCAGTGCTTTTGTCTGGAGACACTCCCTTTGGTGCCCGCTCCCGGCGGCTTTGGGAGCGTGCTGCCGCCGCTCTATCGAAGCGGGGCCATGTGGCAGTGTTGGGGTGTTTGCAGCAGGACAACTCTTTCCCAGCGTGGGGGGAAGAACCATTATCTGCTCCACGGCTCTCGGCACAGCTTTTCAGAACAAGTGCATGGCCCCTGATAGCAGGGGCAGAGGCGCAACAAGCCGCACCCGCCCATTAAAATGAGACACCGGCTGGCTCTGAAATGCGTTTATAAATAGAGAATTAAGGTCTGCCTTCGACTCCTGTCTGTAATGGACACGGCGGCCCGGCTGCCCTGGCAGCGATGCCCTCCTGCTCGCGTGTGTTTAACCTGGGCATGGCAGTGACGCCCGGGCAGCACAGCGGGGACGGGGCCGGGGGTCTCAGCGCCCCCGCGCCCTCCCCCTGAGCCGGGCGGTGCCGGGCTGGGCGCTGAGCCGAGCTGTGCCGAGCCGTGCTGGGCCAGGCTGTGCCGTGCCGAGCCGAGCCGAGCGGTGCCTGCGGCCCCGGCGGGCACATGGGCAGGAGGGCGGAGCCCGCGGCCTGATATCACGGCTCCTCTCCGCGCTCCCGGACGGCGCCGCTCGCCCTCCCGCCGCCGGGCAGAGGTGAGCACCGCGGGGGGACGGGCACGGCGGGGGACGGGCACCGCCACCAGCGGCGAGGAACCACCGGGGCTCGGACCGCCCGTGCCGGGCGTGCAGTGCGGGCCGGGGCGGGGGAGGCTCGGCTCGGCTCGGCTCGGCTCGGCTCGGCTCGGCTCGGCTCGGCGTCGCCGGGGCTGCCCTGCCTGAGGGAACGTCCCGGGCCCGCGGGGACTCCCCCGCCGCCGAGCGCTGGGTCCCGGGCCCCGGTTCCGCCGCACCCCCGGCCCGGGACCCCCGCGGCGGGGCTGGGGAGCGGGGTTGCTCCTGCCCGCGGCCCGCTCTGCCCCTGGGCTCGGACAGGGGCTCCGGGCCCCCAGGGCGCTTTCCGGACGCAGCCGCCTCGGTGCGAGGGTTGGTGTTGGGGCTGGGGCCGGGTCCCGGGCGGAGATTTCCGCGGGGACCGGTGTGTCTCGGTGCCGGCGGTCACTGGGGAGAAGTCGGTGGGATGCTCGCCCCCGGCAGGTCCGCCGGGCTGTGGTGCGGAGTTCCCGCGGGAAGCGCTTTCCTTTCCGTGGCTGCTGGGCACATCCCTGCGGGTGCGGGAAACTCCCTGGCACCGGGCACAAACCCCCGGGAACGGGTCGAGTTCGCTGTTCCAAGGGATGCGGTCCTCGTGAGCGCAGCGGGGATGGATGGGTGGATGGATGCACGCTCAGGCTGCGCTCCTCAGGGAGCAGCACTTGGCGCTTAGGTTTCACTTTTCATTCTCAGCTCGCTAAATGCTTTGAGGAGATGAGCGACTTCTTCCAGCCAGGAAGAAATCAGCACTGAGATATAAAAAAAACTTGGGGAAAATCTTGGCCAGGGCCCAGGGTCCCTCAGGGGCGAGCAGGGAGCGGCTGTGTGGTTTCTGAACCGATGCAGGGACTTGTAAAAGCTACAAAAGTTGGATGCTTTTGTGGGGGGACTTCAGCATTTGATCCGTGTAAGAATAACAAGGGATGAAAGCTGTGAAGCAATTGTAGAGGTGACTTTGTAGTAGGAGCATCCCACAGGTGATGGCAGCTGGGGTGGGACTGTCCTGTGGCCCTGTCCTGTGGCCCTGGCCAGGGTGTGATATCTGCCCATGACGGCCCCTTTGCTGAACAGCGGGCAGCTTGGGGGAGTGTTTGTGCTCGTTATGCCTCAGCTGGGCAGAGGGGTACGGAGGACCCCAGATCATTTCCATCAGAGTAGTCTAAATAAAACTAACACATAGAAAATTGCCTCCTGTGACAAGAAACCAAAACTGAGAGACAGCACCAGAGGAAGGCTGTCGCCTACAGCATCAATACTCCTGTGGGCTGAGGAGATGCAGGACTAATAAGATTTAAATACTGCATCAAGCTTTCATTTTCTCTTCTTCTAAAATCACATTTGCTATGAAATAAATATACAGTAATATAAGATGCCGCATTCACTGCACATATTTGATTTCCTCTGTGATTGTAAAGAACAAAATGTTGATGACTCAACAAGTCTGTGTTTAACAAAACCACATCAAACCCCAGGAAAACATGCTCTTTGAAAGCATAATAATTTTTTTGTTGTTTATTTTGCTTTTTATTTTTGTTTTATTGTTAAGAACTATGCTTTGACTGTGACCTTGTAACATCCCACCCATAAATAGAAGCAGGTTTAGATTCAGGGGAAACACATTTTTTCCGATGATGGAAGAAGTAGGCCAGCCATGCCAGCTCTCTTGAGAGGTGGGAAAGGCAGTGGCAGCTGTGATAAGAAATGTCACACACCAGGAATTAAAACCCACCAATTTGTTATCTATAAGTTTACCATCACTGATTAGAGTTAGCTTTTTTGTCAACCTCATAATGGAAGAAAATGCTATTTTCAAATTTGAATTTACTGCTTCTTCTTAGAGTAGTTTTCCCTGCAGACCTACAGTGGATTAAGCAGCTTCCCATCTTCATCTAAGTTTAAGTGAACTGTCACTTAAATGAAAGTAAAAAGCTTCTAAAAGTATGTCAGTGACATGGGAGCTTCCAACACATTTCCAAAAGCCTTTTCATACTCTGGGGCCTAAACATTTTGAAAATTTTCCCAGGGTTTAAGGTACTGAGACAGAAATTCCTCCCATCCTTTTTCCAGGTTCTCAGATTGGTTTTGGTAAAGCCTTGGTTTTGGTAACACGTGCATTTCCATTTAGTATGAATACACCACTGTAGTCTTTGGCAGAAATGTCCTAAGAGCTCCCTAGAGGATGTAGGCTTCAAGAATCAGGGTCTGTAGACAACGTGTCCACCACTGAAGGAGGCTGATACCAACTGCTGATCATGTGCAAGCACTAAATAGATTGTAGAATTACAGAATGGTTTGGGTTGGAAGGGACCTTAAAGATCATCTTATTCCAACTCCCACCATGCTCAGGGACACCTTCCACTAGACCACGATGCTCTAAACCCTGTCCAACCTGGTCCTGAACACTTCCAGGTCATCTACAGCTTCTCTGGGCAATCTGTGCCAGTGCCTCACCACCCTCATAGTGAAGGATTTCTTCCTTACATCTACTGTAAGCCTAACCTCCTTCACTGTAAGGACATTCCCCATTGTCCTACCACTACAAGCCCTTGTAAAAAGTCCCTCTCCAGCTCTCTTTAGGTACTGGTAGTTGCTCTAAGGTCTTCCCGGTACCTTCTCTTCTCCAGGCTGAACAACCCCAACTCTCTCAGCCTGTCTTAATAGGAGAAGTGCTCCAGCCTTCTGAGCATCTCTGTGACCCTTCTTTGGACTTACTCCAACAGGTCTCCACATCCTTCTTAACATTCAGGTTAGATACCCATCTGGATCCTGAAAGATAACTAACTACCTGGTCAGCCAGTTGTGTTTGCCCCATCTCTGCCAGGAGCTTCCCAGGAGCTGCTGGGAAAGGCAGAAAAGGCACCACATGGCCCTACAGGAGCTTCACTGCCTTTCCTGGGCTGAGCTCCCTGTTCTCACTGCTGTGCTTATTCAAGGCTGGCTCAGAGCTACCTCTGTACTGTGTGTCATGCCT
This sequence comes from Corvus kubaryi, assembly GCF_017639235.1. Lineage (NCBI taxonomy): Eukaryota > Metazoa > Chordata > Aves > Passeriformes > Corvidae > Corvus > Corvus kubaryi. Next base: position 8,796,470 of record NW_024581135.1, read on the forward strand.
GTGCTCCGTGGAGGGGGAAAAAGGGATCGGCAGGAGCTGGGCTGGCCCTCTGCCATAGGCTGTGTCTTCCTTCTACCCCACTCTGCCTCCCACGCTGTCCTCTCTCCGTGTGGTCCTGTGCATCTTGTGAGTGACTGGGAGAAGCAAAATCAGAGAGGCGAGGGAGTGCTGATCTTGGAGACCCTTCTAACAGGCGCTGCGGCACGGAAATAGCCAACACAAATATTTCCATGCACAAGCAATGCAATCCCTCCATGTCTTTCCTGGAAAGAAACAAAGAGGTTTTAAAGTGCTGGAGCCTGCCAGCTCCCTGTGCTGACTGCTGAACTCAGGTCTTCCCATCTCTGAAGCCCCAGAGAAGGGTGGAAGCCCCAGCTAATTTTAGGCAGGAACACCTCCTCCCATCGTGCCTGGCTGCAGGGAACTACTAGATCTACCTGAGAAGTTTCCACCGTCCAGGCTTTGGGTTGCTTTCCTGCTCTCCTTGCACTTGGGGAGGGGAAGGCTCAGAAACGGGTGGGTCACTGAGTTGTTAACTTGGTAAGAGCAGTAACAGAATGAAGACCCCAAAAGAAAGCAAGAGAAGCCACATAAGACTTAGGTACAGCACCTGAAGTTGTTGTAAACCACCCCTTTATGTCACTTAAGAACTGTGAGATGCTAAGCCGAGAAAATAACCTTCTCATTCAGAGTCACATCAGCTAGATAATCTCTTGTGTGCTGTGTCAGCATCAGCACTGCTCTAGCAAACTCCATCTTGCTTCAGGTCTGGGCTTTCCACGGTCTTACAGTAAAACCTCAGGGTTTTCCAGGCTTTCAGATTCCCATTTTATGATGTTTTATTACAGGGCAGGTCTTTCTCAGGCTTCTCATTACTCTATCAACACAGTGGGCACAGGCAGCAAGATGTTTTTGCAGAAGGGCAGAGGAAGCTCTTCAGACAAGGACTTTGCTGCAGAGAAGTGGTACTGCAAATGGAGGCAAATTTGGGGGACAGAAGTTTGAGGGTATCTATGGCAGAGCCTACTGGTAACTGCTTAAAAGTACATCGTTTTGGTGGAAACAGGCCAAAGGTTTGTTTTCCAGTTGTTTATCGTAGATGGGTAATTTTTCTGCTCAGCATTAAAGTGGAGTGTTTATCCTTGGGGAGAGAAACTGTCCCTGCAAAGTGATCACAGGCTGGTGTAGCTCTACAGGAGAACTGTAGCCAAAATGTCTGAGCTTGTGTGGGAAAAAGAGGCTATTTCGCCCCTGTGGGAAATTCTGGTAGCCCTGTCTCCTCCACTTTCCCCTGTTTTGAAAGATGTTTTTGAATTTTAGTCCTGAGGAAGAACATCGTGTAGTCAGGAACATGGACATGCCGTAGGCTTCACTGCTGGCTTCCAAAAACAACATTCTCAATATTTTTCAGTGTGTAAACCAGAGGGAGTAGGGAGGGTCAGTGCCTGTCAGCCCGTGTTTTCATTAGTGTGTGATGGAATTGGGAGGCACAGACTGAATTTGTAGGTGACACTGAGCTAGGAGAGACTGGAAACATTTTAGAGAAGAGACTGAGAAATAGAGATTGTGACAAGCTGGAGAGCTGGCTTTAAAAAACAGGGCACGTGTTCTGTCCTGTGTGGTAGGACTGACTGACCGCCTGGACACCAGGTGAGCGACCAGCCAGCCAGTGGCCACGGGGAGCCAGAGGACAGGGACACTGTGCCCCGTGAGTCAAGAGGGTCACACAGTTGTGCAAAAGCAAACAGTCTTCCTGAGATGAAGAAAGAGAAGTGGTGCATTGGGGAAGCGTCGTCTCCGCTCCAGCTGGTGCCTTTTAGGGGCTCAATTGGAAAATGCAGTTCTGGGCATCCTCCAAGAAAAATGAGAGCAAGGAACAGAGTCTGAGTTGTTGGACATTCGGTAAATAACAGCTCTGATGAAAGAATTGGGTTTCACTTGTGCAGGAAAAACTGAAGGGAGATGTGAAACCTGTTCTCCAAATACAGAATGTGTCTGTCTGCAGAGGAGAAGGCAAATCATTTGCCGTGTCCTTTGGGGGTAAAAGAGGAAGGGATAAGGTTAACTGGATTGAGAGATAAAGAGGAGAGAAAGCAGGGCTCCGCAGGAGCTTATGGAAGTGGTTTTAGCAGATAAATACCTGATAAATGAGATAATGAGATAAAGAGCTGCCCTGGGGCAGGAGGAGGGATGAGGACCTGTGAATGCAAAGGCTTCAGGGTGGACGACAGTTGCAGGGGAACTTGTGGCAACTCCTGGAGCCCCGCAGCCAGTCTGGAGTCACAGCAACTCTGCAGGTCCTGTGGCAGGTGTGGGGTCACAGCAGTCCTTGGAGCCCACAGCAGGTCTGTCCCCACTGCATCGCAGTGGACGTACTCAGCACCCAGTGATGCCAGCTCGGGGCAGGACCACCTCCCCTGCCACAGGTCCCTGTCTCACCTCCCCACCCCAGCAGCAGGGGCAGGGGGTGAACAGCCCCCCCCCCATTCCCTGTCCCGTGTGCCTGTGGGCAAAGGGGCTGAAGGACAGCAGTGGGGACAGCCCAGCTCCCAGCATTTCCTCATTCTCGCTCCTGGCTGGCAGCCCAGGTAGGTTTGCAACATGGCTTTTCCGGAAGGCTGATTTACATCCTCTGCCAGTTCCTGGGTTGCACCATTGGGGAGATAACTGCTTTGGAAAGAGAAAGAAGGAAAGAGGTAGCAAGTTTGGTTTCCCTGACTCCTGCTCTTGCCTGCAGAGCCAGGGAAGTCATTTCCAGTCAGCCTGGGCAGGACTGAAAGGTCTCCAGAGATGTGCACCAGAGCTGAGATTAAAGCAGCTTTGGATAAGCTCTTTTATTACTTAAATCTGTTCCAGTTCCAACAGGTTCAGGTTCATGGCACTTGCTGTGCTCCTGGGAGGGATTCTCTGTGTGTGGGAAAGAGACTGAAATGTTTGATTTTCCCTGGAAATAAAATGGTGTTAGCCAAAAAAAATGAATATTTCTGCTTACAGCAAGACCTGAGTGGAACGGTTCAGGTGCTGAATGCTCCTCTCCAGCTGGGGCTTTTGGAGGGTTAACACAGCAAGAGATGCTCTGCAAACAGAGGCTGGAGGGCTTTGGCTTCATGGTTCAAAGGTCCATCTGTGCAGACTGGAAGTCCCCTGGGGGCAGAGATCACCCCTGTCCCTGGAGTGAGTGTGTGTGTCTGGGACCATGCTCTGGGTGCCAGCCATGGCTGGCAGGGCCCAAAGGGACCTTCCCAGTGCAGAAGTTCCTCTGCAATGACCGGACCAAAGGCTCTGCTGCATCATTTGATTCCTCATGGGCCTTGCTGGTCTTTCAACACATGTGCTCATTAAGGAATGTGAATAATAATCATGTGCTTTATCTCGAGTAACACCCAAGCAGAAGCTGAAGCATAGAGCAGGCTCTTTGATGACCTGCAGGGGTTGAATCCACAGCTTCTGGAGACTCAGATGTGGTCGCTCTAAACAAACACTGACTTCAGGGGAAGACACAAAAGCCCTTGTTTTAGCCAAGGTCGTGCAGACTGAGTATGTGAGCCTGAGCTCAAAGGTGAGTTTCTGTGCAAACAGGAACCAGTTTGGTTTCACTGGACAGGACATTCATTGGAGCTCCATATGAGATTGCTGCCATATTCTTCAGCACGGTTTGATATGTTTAAAACACTGCCTTTTTATTAGAGTTATTGAAAAACTAACGTGTCTTTTATCTGATAAATCTGAACACCAGGGCATTGAAATGAATCTTGATTTTTTTTGTCCAGAACTGCAGCAAAGCTCATGCCTTGCCACCACAGGTCCATCCTTCTTCAGGGTGTGCAACTCAAACACCTCTGGACTGCGAATTACAGGAACCAGCAAGGCTATCCTCTTGCACCAGAGGATGTGAAAGGGGCCCCAAAAGATGGTCTCATTGTTAAAGACATGGTCAAAGATATCTGGGTCGTCCCAGACAAACTTGCTGGAGTCTCATCATTGTTAGTATCTCGGTCCCCCACGTCTGTTGAAAGAGGATAACAAGTGTGCCCATTCCCCAGTAGCTGTGAGGGATGATCTGCTTGGCAGATTGACTCTGCTGTCAGCCCAGGGACACCTGAGTGGGCTCCTGCAGCCCAGCTTCATCCAGAACAGCTGTCCTGCTGCAAAACCTGAGTGAGGCCTCTCAGTGTGGGCAGACAGGCAAAAAAACCTTCTTTGCCTGGCACCTAGCCTAAGCTAACAGCCTCTGCCAAGCCTCAGGTGCCAAATATGTAGAATTATCCCGGCTTTTCTTCTGTGAGAACTCCTCCCTCCCCTCTGCCTGGGCAACAGAGATTCGACTGCTTCGTTTCATGCAGCTGCTGTCTGTCTGATCCCATTCCTTGGGGCAGAAGTTGCCTTCTGGCCAGTTTTTGTAGGGTGCCCAGCAGAGGGGAGCTCCCCATCTTGCTCACTGCCCATCCCTGCTATTGCCCTGCAATTAATAGCAGTAATGGCAATGCAGTCGCTGAACTCCACATGGGAACAAGTGTGCTCCAGCTGGACACAGCAGTGATGTAAGGGTGGCATTAGCAGCCTAGCTGAAGGGCAGCTGTACATTGCATTCAATATTTTAGTTAGGGAGCTGCTGCCTAGTTAGGATTGGAGCTTGTTTATTCCCACTGGGCTGCTGTGCTTTAAATCATCTTGTAGCTTCCTTGGTAAGAAACTGATCTCCTTGAATCGCACGTGCCATAACTCAGCAAGGGTGCGGTTTCTTTGATAAGGAAGATCAATAAATGAGGTTTATCTAAGTCTGGAGATACTAAAGATGTGTCCAAGCACTGTGGTATTCACTCATGAGATCCTCTGCATCTGAGTGGCTTTGCAGCATCCTGGCCATGGTGCTTTGCACTGACTGTGGGTGGGTTGACCTTGCTGTAGTGAATTAGCTTTGGGAGGGAGAGTTTTAGCAGGTAACATGTCCATAGGTGCACAAAAAGCAGCATGGACATGGTAAGTCAGGGGTGGTGGCAGGAGGCAGGGGGTCTGCGTGCTCCCCAGAGATACAGAAGTGAAAAAAAGCTATTGCCTAATCAGACAGTCCATTGCCAGGCATCTGTTAGGCAGAGACCACAGTGTTTGTCTCAGTGAAATGTGTTTAGGGTGAAAGAGGGATGTTCCCCTCCTTTCTCAGGAGTATTTCAGTGGCAGTGGCGTGGCAGTGACAGCAATGCAGCCCACAGGCAGCAGCCAGCAGCAGGGACCATCCCACCAAGGGCTTGCAGCGGGGATGGTTCCTGCTCCAAAGCCCCACCAGTCAGAGCATGACTGAAATAATCGCACCAAAATCCAAAGAAGAGATTTTGAGTCTTCTTACTTTGTAACTATCCTGCTGACTTCAAAGGCTGTTTAATTCTGTCATCCCTTTTAATCAAAATAACTGGAGACAGCAAAGATGTTTATCTCCAAACATTGCCAACATCTCTCTACATGTTCAGTGTCAGCTGCAGGACAGAGGAAACATACCACAAGAAAAATTGCTTGCAGCAAAATTTACATCCCAGTGGGACCACAGAGAGAACTCTTGAGGTGCCTTAAATCGATTATGAAATGAGTCTGTGGGTAACAATCACTTTGTCACCCTGAATGCTGATTTCTCCCCCTGTGGCTGAGAGCCAGAGATGCTTTTCTTTATTTCGAGGTAATATTTTGTGTGCACAGGAAAAGGGGAGGGGGGGTATGGGAGAGCAAGCTAATTATGCTGAACAATGGCATTGGCCCTAGAACAAATAGTTCTGGACATTAACAAATTTAGGTGAAGCAAGGTGGTTTCTGAAAAGTAAAGCACTGAATGTTTGATAAAGTGTCTGATAAGAAGGGACCAGGAAAAAACCCAGCATCTTTGCAGACAGAGCTCTGAAAGTCATCTCTCTCACTTTTTCCCTTTGGCACTTTTCTACGTTTTTTTCCCCCCCCCCCCCCCTTTTTTTTTTTTTTTTTCAGTAGTGGAATGAGCCAAACTGCAATGTGCTGTTTGATCTCTGTATTTATACGGTGGACATGTGCTTTTAAAGGGGAGAAGTGAGTGTGCCTTTCTTTGGCACTTGTTTCCCCCTGATAGCACTTCTTCCATGAGCACACATTTTGGTCTCTGGGACAAGGGGGTGCTTGGTGAGAGGCAAGGAGAGCAGACAGACCTCTGCCATAGAAACAGTGTTGTCACTGAAACCATGATGGGTTTGTACCCAGGACAGTGAATTATAGTTTCAAAGTCCATCTGCTGAAGGTGTTTTGCAGGCTTTCAGTGAGGAGCAGGATTGAGATCGTGGTTGCTGTGTGAGAGATCTTCTCCTCTAGTAACTCGGCTGTGCTCGATGTGTGTCTGCCAGGGACCACCAAGTTGGTATTTTCAGAGTAATGTGACCCTTTGATCATTTTTCTGAGGGGTTTTAACAAATTTACAGCTCATTAAAGTGTATATATGGTATGGGGAGTTTATGCCCGGGCACAGCTCTTGCCATGTGTCTCTAGTGTCTGTAGTGAACTTTGGTGCTCAGGCACCTCGAATGAGGAAATCCTTTTGCAGACTCTTCACAAGAAAGAGTGACTGTCCTAAATGATTTAGAGTAGATACTAGGAAGAAATTCTTTAGTATAAGAGCGGTGAGGCAAGGGAACAGGTTGCGAAGAGATCCTGTGGATGCCCCATCCCTGGAGGTGTTCAGGACCAGGTTGGATGGGGCTTTGACCAACCCAGTCTAGTGGAAGGTGTCCCTGCCCATGGCAAGGGGTTGGAAGTAGATGATCTTTAAGTCCCTTCCAACCAGAACCATTCTATGATTCTGTGATCACCACGCATGTGTTCCATCTTCTCAATATTCACTCCCTTTCCCAGATCACTTATGAGCATGTTGAACAGCATAAATCCTCAGGGAAATCCCTTGGCAACCTATTCCCATTACAAAAATAATTTATTTCTTCTCACCCTTTGTTTCCCATTGGTAGCTGTTCATGCAGAAGTGCCCTTCCCCTTTGCACCACTACTGGGCCAATCCCAGAAAAGCCTTGGGTGAAGGACGTTTCCAAAAGCCCATGAAAAACACACCTGCACCAGGGACCAGGTCACCCCATCCAAATGGTCACCTTCACTTCGAAAGAACTTGACCAGCTACAAGGCAAGACTGCACCAAAGTCAAGTTGTCTCCGTCCTCAGTATATCACGAGTCTGTTAATTATGGTCTTTATTATAATCTCTAGCAGTGTGCCAATACAAAAGCCAGAGGTCCTGGTGTATAAGTTCCCTGGGCTGCCTCCTGAGCCCTTTAAAAATCCAACCTTCAGGAATTTGCCAATCCTTTAGGGTAAATTTGCTATTCCTTAAGTTGTGAGGCAGATTTGAGCCTCCAGCACAGCCCATGAACAGTCTGGCAGTTCCCTGCCCGAGTTTTTTCTGGCCTCCAGGTTCAGCTGCTGTGCTGCCTGTGAATTTATTGATCTGCTTAAAACCTTTCCATGCCCTCAATATCTAATCTGTTACAGGGCAAAATTCATTAACGTTTGTAAAGCTCATCAAGATCTTTCATGAGCAAATCCCATCATGTTTTAATATATTTTTTAAATGTCACGAGTAAGTTCTCATTATTCATTAAAGATCTGAAGCAAACAGCACTTGCCAGACCTAAATATTGGAACAGGCAAGGGCTGCAACTCTCTTCGTTTACCGCTTTTAGGACACTTTCATTTCAACTTGAACTCCCTGCCTTGATTCTGCTCCAGCAAATCAGAAGCACCCCTCCAGCTTTTCCAAATGTAGTCTCAGGGATCTCCATGAACCCCTTTTTCTGGAGGTATTTGGTAGCCCCGTGGCAATCTGAGAGTTTCTGGTCCTGATTGCTGTTAGCGTTGGCCTGGCTTTGCAGTGGGAGATGCCAGCGTGAAGAGCAGCAGAGGATGGATGCGTGCATCCAGCAGATGTTGGATGACACAGCCCTGGGAAACCTCCCTAAAAGCCTTCACCTTCCAACCCAGCATGGTGTTTTATGCCCCTCCAGTGGTGCCTGTACATTACTGCACACTTCCTGGTGGGTTTGGCCCATGGATCCTGGGCTACTGGGACCAAAACCGTGTGTTTGAGTGGCCTAAGTGTCATTTTCCCCTGTGACCTCAGATGTGGTCTGGGTCTCTGTGAGACCTTCACAGTGAATTTCCATTTCTCCTTGTTTTTCCTGCCAGGATGTCCAGAGGAGACATGGCCAAACCCCTGCTGGGCCATCAGAGCATGGAGGGTGACTCCAGCCCCACGCCGCCGGCCGGACGCACCGTGGGGGTGCTGGGCAGCGGGGACTTTGCGCGGTCCTTGGCCATCCGCCTGGTGTGCTCTGGCTTCAAGGTGGTGGTCGGCAGCCGCAACCCGAAGCGCAAAGTCAGCCTCTTCCCTGCTGCAGCAGAGGTCACCTTCCAGGCCGAGGCGGTGAAGAAGGCAGATGTCATCTTCGTGGCCATTTTCAGGGAACATTACTCCACCCTCTGTGACCTGGCTGATGTGCTGGCAGGCAAGATCCTGGTGGATGTTAGCAACAACACCGAGATCAACCATCACAAAGAATCCAACGCGGAGTACTTGGCCTCACTGTTCCCAGCCTGCACCGTGGTAAAGGGGTTTAATGTGGTTTCTGCATGGACGCTGCAGTCGGGTGCCAGGGATGGAAATAAGCAGGTATTGTTTTCTTCCAGCAAGGGCTAAATCCCAACTGTTCCAGCAGCTGAGGGCTGGCAGCATCAGCAAATGGCCTTAGGCTCCAGGAGAAGGAGTCTTGAGTGCTGGCCATGGCATCCAGACACCACCCCTTAGCTTCTGCATTTCTTTATCCAGAAATGAAGTACCCTCACTCACTTCATGCTCTGTAGTCTTCGGAGCATCTGCCTAAGTGAAAAGTATTATTCAATTGTCTGTTTATCTAAACAGAGCCCGTAAAACAAACTGGCAGTGCACACATGAAAGGAAACCTGTCCAGGAGAGAGGTCTTTGGCAGCCGTGGTAAATCCCTGTCAAAAAGCCTGCCAGGAATCATGATGCTCAGTGGAATAATGTAGGCTCCCTGTGACGCAGAACCCCTCCCCATGCACTCAATCCCAGCAGCCTGATTTCTTTGCCCTATGTGTGTATTTCTGTTCAATGCAGGTTCTGATCTGCTCAAATAACCAAGAAGCCAAGCGCACCATAGCAGAAATTGCTCAAGTCATGGGATTCACCCCTGTGGACATGGGCTGCATGTCATCAGCCCGTGAGATCGAGAACATTCCCCTGCGCCTCTTGCCAGCCTGGAAAATCCCCATCTTTTTGGCTCTGGGGCTTTTTCTTTGCTTCTTCACCTACAACCTGATCCGGCAGGTCATCCACCCCTACATCAGGGAGCAGAAGAACAAGCTGTACAAGATCCCCATCGAGGTGGTCAACACCACGCTGCCGTGCGTGTCCTATGTCATGCTGTCTCTGGTCTACCTGCCCGGGGTGCTGGCAGCCTGCTCCCAGCTCTACTATGGCACCAAGTACAGGCGCTTCCCAGACTGGCTGGACCAGTGGCTCCTGCACCGAAAGCAGATTGGCCTCCTCAGCTTCTTCTGTGCCGCCCTGCACGCCGTGTACAGCCTCTGCCTGCCCATGCGCCGCTCCCACCGCTACCTGTTAATCGAGACGGCCGTCAAGCAGGTAACGGGGTGCTCCTCAGGGCAGCACCTGCAGGAATCTTCTAAACGCATACAGATGTTGGGTGGTGGGCTTAATATCTTGGCTTTTTCATTCATTTTCCAAAGCAGGTGTGGGACAGTGGGAATAAGCTGTTACCTCTAGGAGCTCTTCCCGCACAGGTCAGCTGCACACCACACACTGGGCACTCGCCCATCTGTGCTGAGGACCTACCATCTCCCTGGATACACAGCTCCCTCTGCATTTACAGCCAGGGCTAGGATCACCCTCCCTGTGCCATTGCTCCCCAGAAGTACAGATAAGCCTTTGAAACCAGCCTTGCCCAGCACTGGTGTGTCTGAGACTAGGTCAGAGGCAGGAAAAATGCTAGGAGAGGAGAAATCAAATGGTGGAGGGAGCAGATTCCCTTCAGCTCCCAAAATCTTGGGAGATCCCTGTTGGTTCACACTGATGTTCATAATTGTGCCTGCTGGAATAACCACATCATAATCCAGGGAGGGTTCTGTGTCCTCATCACCGTGTGCCTGCAGGAGTTTAACAAAATGGTGGTGAAGAACTGGTTATATAAGAACAAGGAAATGGAAAAGGACTTTATTGCTTCATGGAGACTCTCAGCAGTGTTTATCCAGTGTGAGATTGCTGCCTTCAGGCAGTTCAGCCAGCTCTGTAGCTCGGCAGTACCATGGGAGGATGGGATTTGCTCTTTGCTGCCCCTGACTTCTCACTGCACCACAGTGCTCCCTCCTGGGATGGCACAGGCTTCGTGCAGCTGAGTGGGGAACATGATCAAGGAATTACCCCACAACCACTCCGCTTGCTGTGCTGGGGTATTTGCCCAAGTGATTCCAAATGCTTGCCCCAAAAAGGAGGGAAGGAGCTGTGGGGGCACAGGGGAGCAGGATGGCTGGTTTTGGCAGCAGTGCCTGTTCAGAGCATCCATCAAACACCATTCCCAGCCTCTCAGCTCCAGCCTTGAGCAGGTTCTTCTTGATTGCCACAGTTGCACATTAATCTCAGGCAAGCGTTCTGTGTTCATTTCCCCTCTACCTCCTGTTTTCTAGCAACATCTTTGTTTAGTAAATTAAACCCATTTAATGGGCTACAGAGGACAGTTCTAAATGTTCCTCTTTGCCATGCAGTATAAAACCCATCTTCCCTTCCATTAGCATGAACAATTTCCCCCCTAAATGCACTTAAAACAAAGGTTATTAGGAGACTACTGCATATTCAAGCATCTGTATTTGTTTTCATGGCTTTAAACTGAGTTCTCATTGTAATTATCTTTCCAAATGTGACTTTAGGGCTTGCTGCTGTGGTTACAGGCATGGGAGCTGAGAGCATTCAGCAGTTCTTCCCAGCAGGCTTCAAACCAGGTCTAGCTTTGGCCAAATGGCTGTGGGATAAGAGAGCACTTCCACATCTCCCAAACAGGCAGATAGTGCTGGAGGTGTGAATAGGACCCAGCGCTCATCCAGGAAACCTGCTTCCAAAACCAAAACAGATAAAATTCAGTTCTTCTGTCCCTAAGCGCTCCGTTTTAACAAACCTTCATTGTCATGCCAGGCTGTGGAGAAGAAGATGACAATCTGGGTAGAGGAGGAAGTCTGGAGGATGGAGATTTATATCTCTGTTGGAATAATTGCCCTGGGCTTGCTGTCGCTACTTGCCATCACTTCACTTCCATCCATCGCAAACTCTCTCAACTGGAGGGAATTCAGTTTCATTCAGGTAAAGTCGACATTTGCTGATGCCAGAGAGTGATTCTGCAGTCAGAGTCAGGCCCTTACACAGAGCAGGGAGGGCAAGGGTTGACCTGCTTTCCCGGCACATCCTGCTCTGGCATGGCAGCTGCAAGCTGTGCCCTGGTGTCAGCAGCAAACCCTTCCTGTGCACCCCAGAGCCACAGACCCCTCGGCGAGGAGGTGAGACCCAGAGGCAGTGAGGGGCAGAGGGCTGTGGTGTGTCCTAGGGCTGTGCTGCTCTCACACAGGGCTTGTCCTAAGGAAGATGCTTTTCTTGGGAAAAGGGAAAATGCAAGGTGTCACGGGCATCCACATGAGGATCAGCAGCAGCAGAGCTGCTGTGGGGAACAGCAGACTGTGGAGGGCAGGCAGAGAACTCACTGTGGAGACAGCTGGCTACAGGACACAGATCTGTCCTTGATTCATCCTTGTCTCCTGTTCAGGGAGAGTGAGCTGCTGAAAAGAAAAGTGCCTGGGAGGACAGTGCAGGGGAAAGACAAGTTTGGCAGAGCTTGCATGCACCCGTGTTCAGTAAGTCCAAAAAGCTCAGAGTGGTCTGTGAAGTGCCAGAGCCCAAGCAGCACAGAGAACTGGGTATGGCTTCAATGAAAAGGCCATGTCTGATTCTAAAAACTGAATTAGGAATGTAATTTTCCTTCTCAGTGATTTAGGAGCCTTCCTCCCACTTGCAGTAATGGCCAAGCTCCTAAGGGCCAAATTCCCTTGGTGACCTGAATCTTCCCCATGGGATGTTCACAGACACCATATTGAGGGGCCGCAGCATTTTCAGGGATATATTTGGAGCCAGGCTTAGGGCTAATTAACAGGGATAGCAGAGAAGGAACCTTTCAAGTATCCCCTTGCACATTAGAGCTGATTTTGAGGCCAGATTCCACTCACTCTGTCACAGTCATATCCCACAGCACTAAAACCCCTTGTTACTTGTGTTTCCTACACCAGGGCTGCTTAGCATGCACCAGGGTTCGTGTCCCACTGCAGTGACCCCCGTGGCACCCAACATGCGTGAGCCCCCGCAGGACCCCATCCCCTTGCAGCTTCCCTGTGGAGCCTCCCTGGGCACCACACTGGCACACATCTAACCCTTCCAAAGGGGAGGGCAGGGTTCAGGGATGCAGAGGTGAATAGCTATCATCCAGCCTCTGTTAAGCTCTGCTGAAGCTCTTCAGTGGTATATAAATAATTCAATATTCATTAGAGTAGGAGTTTGAAGCCTGCTCCCCTGCTTCTCCCACGAGTGCCCCAATCACCAAATGAGCAATCCAGTTTGTCTTCTTCCCCCTCTTGCTGTGGGCTAGCCAGTAATTATTTACACTGAGTAGAAGAGCTGCACCAGGAGAGCTTGACCCCAAGAGATCATCCCTCAAGGAGAAGGGAGACCTGACTTTAAACCTCTCTTTCAGACTGGACAATGGGAGCATATTAATTCTCACCAGCATGTCTCAGGGGAGGGCTGCAGCTGCTGGGACATTGGAAAAATCAGTCCTGACTTAGGCATCTCATGCCAGGAATCCCAAACGAAGGGAAGTATCTCCTTGCAGCCTGGAAGGAGGCTTTGAAACCCGCCTTTGGCTCCCCAGGCAGCCTGGCAGCTGTCCTGGAGGGTGCTGGCGTTGTGTCATGTAACACATACATTGTCGTGGCAGGTAGTGCGTGTAACACAACTGTCGCACCTGCCCTGTGGGAGCCCTTCCCGAGCCTTTCCAAGGGTATGTCACAACTGGGACCACACAAATGCGTGATGCTGGGTTCCAAAATAGCTCTTGGCTGCTCCACATGGGAACTGCCTGGCTTAGTTCATGGAAAGATACTCACACCTATTTCTGTCTGCATGGAATAAAGCGTGACAGGTGACACAGTGTGACAGAGCTCCCAGCTGATCACATGCAGGAGAGGAATGGCTGTTATTGTGCCTTACTCTGGAAATACCATGTAAAAAGAGCAGGTTGCAGATCTCCTGGCATGTTAGCTTCCATATATATTTTTTTTAATGAGAGATCTTTTAAATTATTTACTCCTCAATGTTGGTGATGCCTTTCTTGAGGAAATTAAAAGAGCAGCTACAGCTACTGCTTCCAGGCTCCAGAGGTTACATTCACATAGCTCAGTGTGAGCCTTCCTGAATTAATGCACAGTGGCACAGTGTAAATACAAGGGGCGAAGCATGAGGCTTCTTTCTCAAATATTTGGAATTTTTAGCACTTCTACAGCATAAAAGAGGTGAAATGCAGGGTGCAGACAGCCCAGACAGATGCCTTCCAGAAAATGCAGTAATTTGTTCCCATCTCAGTTGAACTGGATGGTGTTTGAGAGATGCCGTACCAAAAGCCACATGTGAAACAAATTCAGGAGCCACTTTAGTCCCCTCCTTACCCAGAGCTTCCCAAATCTGACATTTTCCAGCAGCCAGTGTGTACACCTGTATTAGTGCCATGTACTGCCACAGTATTAAAATACACATCTGTTGCCTCATGGGTCGAAAATCCCATTTGTATTGTTGCCAAAGTTATAGGAAAAGAAAGTTAATTTTCACAGTAGCTCCTGCACATACACAAATTTCAATCAAATACAGTTAAATTGGATACACAGTTCCCCCGTGTGTCCAGTTTTAACAGAAAATGTACAGGATCAAAACACTGGCTAACAGGAATGATTTATATGTAATTCAACTTATAGGAGACATTTTTAATGTTCCCCAGTGATTTACAAATCAACTCTAATTGCCTGAGGTGTAAAAATGTGTATGATTGCCTTTACCTTCCCATCCTGAGAAGTCCTCCTGGAATTTGAAGGTTGAATTGACCTGGTTTCTTTCATAGTTCATGTAGCGTAAGATGTAAAGGATCTGTAATCAGACCTTTTCTAGCCCTCCTGTCGAGGCAGTGTGAGAGGTCAGAGCTGCTTCCATTGAGCTAATAATTTCATAGTACTGATGGCTGCACAAGTCAGAAACATATCTGGGTCAGGAATTTTTGGGGTCTTTGCTTTCAGTGCTGCCCAGGCATTTCTAAATGAGCCACCTGGGACTGGATTGCCTTTGCTGATGCATTACAGGGAGCCTGCAGGCACCAAGGAAGTGAGGAAGGTAGAAGAGTTAATGCAGAATAGAAAATATATGCAAAGCCTGCATCAGGAAGGTACCATCTTCATACAGCATCTTTCAGAGAGCTTTAACACCCTACAGGGGTGCTGGCCCCAAACTCCCTGTGTTGTGACAGCACAAAAAAACCACCTCTGCCACTGTTTAAAACAAAACCCAGATAGATTTCATAGCCAGAAACTGCACAGAGGATCAGTGAGAGCAAAAGAGCGGTATCAGGGCTAGGCATGTTGGCAAATCGGCCCCCTGAGGTGCTCAGCAGGCTCTGCATTGTACTATACTGGGTGTATATTGAGCTGTAAATACTGAGCCAAGCTGCAATCAGCAAAACTTTTGGGTTTTGTGCACTTACAGACCTGCCTGAATCCAGCTGTCTGGCGGGTGCAGCCGTGGGTCCTTCAGCCAGCATCAGCACTGGGACCCCCCAGGCACCCCCTGCTCTCCCCAGTCAGCTCCTTGTTTGTGTTACAAGCAGATCAGCCCATCACTGCCATCAGAGGAGCTGCCAGCCCTGTCTCCAGACGCCACAGCTTAGCCGAGTGTTTGTTGCCAATTAACCTTTTTGTTTCTTCCCCACCCCGCCATCCACGCAAAGGTGGGTCAGTCACGGAGTGCCTGTGTTGGTGTGTCACCTTTTGTCCTACTAACTTCCATTCCTGCTCTCCCACAGTACCAGCAGCAGTTTGAAGAGAAACTGTAGAGGAACAAAGTAATTCATCTCCAGCTCTGACATCTCTGCCATGCACGGAGCTCTGCTCGGGCTGACTGTGAATGCACCCTCTGCCCAGGGCAGAAAGCATCTGCTGCCCTTGGATTCACTCTGTCCCCTTTTTCCTTCCCTGCTTTGCCAGACAAGTCCTAAGCTGGTACTTCCAACCTTTTGCCACCCAGGGGGTTTTTTGCCTGTTGGAAAGAAGCTCAACCTATAAATGATGGATGATTTGCAGGTCAGGTCCTGCTGTTAGGTTCAACTGTGACCATGGCATATTTCAGTAAACTCCTACTTAATTTTCCAAGGGCAACTAGTCTTGACCCTGTTGGGTTTGCTGCTTTTTGCCACTTTGGTTTAGGACATGGACATGGCTTCTGGTAAGGACATCTGTCCCTGAAAGTGTGGGGTTGCACACAGGACTGAGGCTCCTGGCATGGCCGTGAGCAGTGCTCAGCTGTAACACAGAGAAGAGTTGTTCCCTGCTTGGCAGGACTCAGCAACACCCACATGAGTGCCTGATAGATACTGTAAAAGTGAAGTACCTAGATCTGGTAGCACATTTTAGAGCTCTCCTTCCCTCCCTTGCCCAGTCCCCTCAGCTGCTCTGAATTCAGTTTAGCTCTGAAGTTTAGAGGAGTCTTAGTCTGGTTTTTTTGGTAACAATGTAGTACATTTTTAAAAGTTGTCTGGGTTTTTTAATTGCTTCTCAGCAATCAAAAATAGAAGGGGAAGCTTTGAATTGAGTAGTTTTTTGGGTGAAACTATTTTTTCAAAAGATGATGAGTCCTTCCTCCCATCTTGCCCTGGTTCCTTATTTCCCTGCCATGTCCTCTTTCCTGGACATATCTTCAGGAAGACCGTGTTTCTTGCTGATCTCTGCACCAAGACAGGTATTTTGGCTTGTAAAGGCTTTCTTCCCTAAGTTAGGGATGTGAGCAGCAAAATTTTCCCTCTCTAGGCATCTTGAAATTTGGTTGTTATTGCAGGCTTAGACCAAGTGTTCAAAGGAGGGCAGCAGAGCAAGATGCTACACCTGCACTTTTCTCTGAAAATACAGCAGCAAAGACCTGTACAAAGGAAAATACAGCGAGTGCCTGGGGCTGCAGGGTGCCAGCAGGCAGTGGGAGCTGACAAGCTCAAGAGCCACCACCTCTGATGCTGGCAGGAAGCCACTGATGAGGGAAACAGTTTAAAACCTATCTTTGAGAGCAACCCTCAGAGGGAGCTGGAAATATTCAGGGGAAAATCCCTGTGGGTGCTTGGGAACATGTCAGCTGAAAATGGGGGAAGTTCTTGCCAGTAGAACAGGGGCTGGGTTCTTGCTGCCTCCATGAGTGGATAAAGGGCTCTTGACTCACCAGTCCAAGGGCTTAGTCTATCACACAGCCTGATGGTCTGGCTCTCAAACCAACTCAGATCTTTAAGACAGAGGAGGAAGCCCTTGAGGGCTGTTGCTCACCTCAGAACGGAGCACTTCTGCTTACACAATCTCATTTTCCTGTAGATGACGCCAGTCACCTGAAGATGTCTTTGCTCTGTGTGGAGCTGTGGCTTCACCCACTTCCAGCAGTGCCAGCTGTGGTCCAGAGCCACAACACTGATGCTTCATCCTGCTGGTCAGCAGCCTGAGCCAGCCAGGGACTGGCAGGAGCAGAGCTGGCAGCAGCAGCTCGGGAGGAGCCCTTGGGAGCTGCGTGTACCCACCTGCTCAGCAGGGGCTGGGGCTGCTGCTTCACACGGATGCAGGAGCCCCCCTCTCTGCTGAGTTGGCAGCACTTTCTGGGAAATCCATGCTGAGCTTCTAATGTCACACTTAACCTCTGATTAGACAAAGAAAAACGCAGTCTGGCACACTACCCAGGAAAGGTTTCCAGCCATGTTTTATTCTGTGCAGGCAACACAGGAATACCCTTAGCTTTCTCTGTGTCACGTACACTTAGAAAATAATGTTAAAAATACAGGAAAACAGCCAGGCACAAGGTACTCTGCTAACTGGTGTGTGTTTCTTTTCCTTTTAGTCCTCCCTTGGATTTATTGCCTTGGTGATCAGCACTCTGCACACACTCACATATGGCTGGTCGAGGGCCTTCGATGAGAATCAGTACAAATTCTACCTGCCCCCGACCTACACCCTCACACTGCTCGTCCCATGCACTGTGATCATAGCAAAAGTCATCTTCAGTTTGCCCTGCATCCAGCACAGACTTTTGCGAATCAGGAGGGGCTGGGAGAAGGGCAGATACGTCAAGTTTGTTCTGCCCAGCACAACGGGGGAATTTTCAAGCGGGGAGACCTCCAGCAACGTCTAATAGCCTCAGCTTTGAGGATTTTGAAGCACTATCAACATTTCTATAAAGGTGTTTCTTCTTCTTAAACATATGTATGTTTTGGTATAATGGTATTGTGGATAAAAAATAAAATTTGGTGACTTCAGAAAATAGATGACCATCAAACTAGGTTAGACAGTAGTAGTTAAATTATATTGCTGATTTGCTAAGACAATTATTGCCTTAAAAATGACTGGGAAAGCCGAGCTAGCAGCACTAATAGACATGGGAAACTGATGGACTCTGTTAGTCAGATCAGTCACTTGAGGTGCTGGGTGGCAGCTCCCCAAACCAGTACTCCTCAGTTGCTTTCCTAGCTGCTCTCATAAATTTCAATGCCTTTTTTTTTAAAAAAAAAAGCACAGATTTTCTGTGGTTTATGACAGCAAAGATACCCTGCCTCTTGAGTGTATGGATCAATCAAGGCAGTGAGGTTTAGAAAGATCAATTGCCTCTGGTTTTGTTCTCCTCAATGAACTCTATGGACAAGTCAGAGCAGCAGTATCCATGCTATTGTGACAGTAGATTTTACTAAAATCATCAAATCTGACAGCAAGCCCAGTATTCCTGTTCTCTCAAATACAGACAGCACTTCTGGTCCTGGAAGCTGTGCCTGGTGCATGTTCATAAGCTGAGGAAATAAAGCACCTTTTGCAGCAGTATAAGCATTTGAGAGAGAGAGACATCCCCAACACCAGACGTCTGGTCTGCACTGCTGGCTCTGAGGTGACAGCTACTGCTCCATGTTCTCTGTTATACTGAGCCAAAGTTTCAAGCAGTATTTGATTGAAACAGAGCGAGGATAATTATTGGAAAGGCCTGCTGCTTCACAAAATTACATGGAGAAAACCAAGGCCTTCCAGCTGGCCTTACATCAAATAATAGGGTGACGCTTTTAGAAATCGCTGTCACCTGAACATTCCCGTTTAAGTAAACAAAACAGCAGCTCTAAACCCACTGGTTTCACTAGCAATAATAAGATCTTTGAACAGTCTTGCAAAGGGATCAGCAAATCTTGACCACAACATGAAAACATAGCAGTTGTACATTTTGGGCATAGTCCTTCATTGCATTACACCTTAAAAAGTCACTTGCTAGATCACAAAACAGGTATGAAATGCTCTTCTGACCTCACACCACTGTAGACAAGGCACAGGGCAAAGAAGATTTCTGTCCTAATTTCATGTTTCACCTGTCACTTTCTATCAAGTTCTTACTCTTTATCAGAATAATTCTTTAAGTTTTGGACATCCAAATCACCAAATAGTGAATGGACAGCCATTCACTAAAGCTCATTTAAAAGCAAGCAGTCGGGATGACACAAGAATACTACCTCAGTAAGGTCAGGTACAAGGACATGCCTGGAATAGCCTCATTTTCCTGCAGTTAAGGAGAAGACACTCAGTGTTCAGTATTGCTTTGAGAAACAAGAGCTGTCAGCACCAAATGAGGTACAGCTTGTGGGACAAGGAAGTACGTGTTACTGGAGCAGTTAATATAAAGGGCAGGGGGAATTATCAACTTCAGGGCACATAAGCCCTGCTACAAGCCAGCGTTGCTCCAGTAACCTGGAAGAGTTCTACACAAACAGAGGATCGTAAGAATTCTCTGTTTAGCCTCAAGTAATTACAGTGAGTAACATTCTCCAAATATTGCTCATGTCGCCAGTGATGATATTGAGGAATTTTAGTTCTTGCCTAACACTTACAATAAAGTCTCCAAAAGCTGCTTCTTTTGGCTGAATAAAAAGAAACTGGCTTGAGGGAAACGCCTAGATTTCATAATCAGGTGATTTTTTTGTTGTTTTGATGGGGTTTGGGCAACATGGGGAAGGTACCGTTCTTTCCCACTGTCCCCCTCAGCAAGCTGTTTATTAGGTTTCCCCATCCACCTCCAGAACTTAGCCCAGATTGGCACCTGACCAAATCACTCTCCAAGCAGACTGATGACCCAACACTGTTTATTTCTGGTTAGGTGATAGGGTAAATTTCCACATGAATCTGAGACAGTTTCACCTGAATATAATTTCACCCACTCCAGTTTAACTCATCCTTGAGGGAAAACTGGCTACAGAAAGCCTGGTCTTTTATTTGTCTTTTCCATTTCATCAGCAGGCAAAGACAACATAAAAGCACCAGTTTACACACTTTATCGTGTATTTGAATGCCTTTTTCCCCCCCATAGGTTTCTTTTCACATCTTTAGGTCAGGCAAGACTACTGTCTGGCAGCCAAAAAAGATTAGGAGGCAGGGAAAGAACATTACACAGGCTTGCAGGCTTTGTCTTCAAGGGGAAAAGCATGGTTTTGTTGTGAGTCGCTGCAAGGTTAAAGCCTCACTGTTCTGCCCAGCAGAAGGTTTGCACCCTCACTTTGTTTACAGGACTTTCATGCCTACAAACCCTTTCCCATGGCAAAGGGACAGTTTCCATGAGCAGAAAGGGAGTCAGCAAGTCAGCATGGGGCTTTTCAGATGGACACAAGCCCAAAGGGACAGACAAGCCAGTTGAAAATCCCCACAGCTACTGCAGCTCTACAGCATTAAAAAAAAAAAAGCTGGTCAGGTGTGTCCAGGTAATGCCTGTGCCAACAGACTGGCCAGCCAGCCACCATCCCTTTTGAAGACCAAAACCAATTCCTCTAATGCAGAACAGCATTTCACATGATGCCCTCTGTATTCCTCTGGTCCTTAAAACATGTGACACAACAGTTTGAGTAATTTCTTCTGATCCTGGAATGCTGAAAATGAAACTAAGGAATTTTTCAATTATCTTTTCCCTAAGCATTTTTTGATGTGCATAGGACATTCAGTGAGACTGGCTTAAAATTTACCATTTAACTGGTTTTGTACTTGAAGTTTTTCTCTCTGTCTGTATATATGTACACACACACACACATATATATATATATCTTATTGCAGAATATATAGCTGGAATGTAAAAATCTTTGTATTTTTATTTTCTGTACTGCCTACTATGTGCCTCTGGGATATGTAAGAACCAAATGAAAAGCTGTAAGAGTAAGGCCAGTTTTAATCACTGGCCTCTGTAGTTATATAAAGATATTCTGAACAGGTCTACATAGTTAGAGCTTGTGTGAGTCTTTTTTCCCGCCCCCCCCTAAGCAAAACCATTACTTTAATGGCAGTAGTAGAGTAGTGTGATTATCTAGAATTTAACCACTAAGAAATAAAACCCACTACAGCCAGCAGCTTGTAGAATCTCATTATCAAGGTAATAAAATGATCATTGCTGTGACCCAGGGTGCCAGGGCTCAATTACAGAGTTCCTATGCATGTGAAAGGGCACAAGTGTGTACAGACATATATTTCATTACAGGGGGCTACTGATATTACACAGCACTTGTAGCACAGGATCAAACAAGCTTAATTCACTAAATAAAAAGTGCTGTTGATACAGAGTTCAAGGAAGAAGGCATTCCAGATGGGGGACTGCAAAGAAAGATGGAGTTTTAATACTATAAATTTGTTCTCTGCTTCGAGTCACTTTTTCATACAAGTGGCATGCCAGATCAACCAACTTCTGGATCTGCAGCATTGCATTTTAATGAGCTAATTTGTAAGTTGATTTTAATGAGTTCATTTAAATTCCTGAGCTGAAGATTAACCTCTGCAGGTACAGTTCTCTCACTCCTTCAGTTTTATAATACAAGGCTTTAAACAGTGCGATTTGTTTCTTGTTCTTCAGGGATTTCCTCACAAAGTGATATATCAAACTGTAGTTAAATCTTTAGAGGGATGCACTTGCTTCAGCACCTCTGTGCAATATATTTCCTCCAGTCTGTCCAAGATGGCCAGCACAGCTACAATCAGCAACAAAACCTGGTGTTATTCTTGAGCTCTAAATTTCACACCCTGAGCTAGCGGGATTTGCAGACTGTGCCTTGGGTTTGAGGAATGAGATTTGTTACACTAGGACAGTTTTGTTTTATCTGTTTATTGTGCCTTAATAAGGAGCATCAGTTTTGGAGAATTTCTGCACAAGTTTTTTGAGGGTTTTTTTGTGTGTGAGAACCACACACATGTTAAAGCTAAGCACAGAATACACAGATACCATCTATGATTAGGGACAGTTCTTGTTAGCAGAGCATGTACAGGATGTTCATAATCAAAGACTAAAAATAAGCATTGTCTGGGGCCAGTCAGGAGGATCACATATCACAAGCCATAGTATTAATAAAACCTTTCAAAGACTTAAAGTGGCACAAGTGCATCCTCCTAGAAAAATAATCTGCTTTAGATTTGGAAATCTCAACACTGGAGGATGCACTACAGCTGCTGTTCTGCTGGTTAGTTACTGTTGTTATCTGTTTCCCATATCTGATCTGCAATTAGCTACCTTCAGCTGCTGCATGCCAGCCTGCTGCCTTAAAGAGCTGTCTGCAGCCAGATGTCTGCTTTCAAGTAGCTGTCTCATTCAGCACTCTAGAAAACAAAGTTACTGTGCAAGATTCAAGCCTGTGTTCTGCAGAACCAGTTGTATGTGATTTGGGAGGGATGGGGCAGGGGAATAGGTGTGAAGAAATGGCCAGGATAGTAGCTGCTGGGATATAAAGCTGTTATAGCTAGATTGCTGCTTTGACACTAAAGGCAGCTGATGCCTCCAGTTGGATGGACACAATCATAGAAACAGAGAATTGTTTAGGTTGAAAAAGACCTTTAGGATCATCGAGTCCAACTGTTACCCCAGCACTGCCAGGCCCACCACTCAGACATGTCCCCAAGTGCCACACCTACAAGTCTTCTAAACCCCTCCAGGGTTGGTGACTCCAGCACTTCCCAGGGCAGCCTCTTCCAAAGCTTCACAACCCTTTTGGTGAATAAATCTTTCCAAATATCCAATCTAAACCTCCTCTGGCACAACTTGAAGACATTTCCTCTTGTCCTGTCACTGGAAACTTGAAGGAAGAAACCAACACTCAAATACAAGCATGGAGGCAAAGTTGTGACCTCAAAGTAGTGTTGAAATCAGACCAACACCATGCCTTCTGTTTTAAAAATCCCAGTTCACTGAAGAAAAGGGGCTTCCCAAACTGTTCTTAAATAACATGTTCCATGGGCTTTAGGTTAGAAAGCAGAATTAAACCTTCTCAGGTGTGGAATGAGAGCAGACAGCAGCAGTTCTTACAGTATTTGTTGACATTCCTAGTACACAACACTGTAAGTCACCTGCCAGGGAGCAGGAATGGACAGACAAAGGTAAATTCTTATATTAATCTGTCATACTGACCCCATTAATGTATTCATTACCAACACACTCCAACTCCTCTGGCTAGCTGTTTCTGTCCCACTACAAAGGAATCTATTGGTATCAGAGGGAGAGGATGATAACAAACAGAAGTTACAATCCATATGGGATCAAAAATACCACATCTACTGGGACATGAAAGCTCTGTGCCCCATCATCTCCTGCACTGCACCACCACCCCAAACACTCACCTCTCATCTATCTGCCATGCATGCCAAGCTTCCAGACAAGATCCTGGTCCCCAGCAAAGCAGAAGTGGGTGTTGTGCAGAAGGGACAGAAGCAAGAATAACAGCTCCTAATGGTGTGCACCCATGCACACCACAGTCTTCCCCTGCACACAGCCCAAGACTGAACAGCTGCAATTTCTCTTGTATCACCTTCAGAGTGTGAGCAGTGTTTGAGGGTTATAGTAATAGCTTGGAATCAATAAGCAGTTCCCACAGCAAGCTGTGGCAAACCCCTAGCATGACCCCAGTGTGATAATGCTACAAGAAAGGAACTAAATAAGCAGCCCAAAACAGGAGGAAGGAGTATTTACATCACCCGGGCTCTACCTGCCACTTTAACTTCCTTCTCTTCGATACCTCCCTGGCACCTGCAAGCTGCTGCAAGGAAAGTGATGGGAATCTGAGCAGAAAGCTCTGTCATACCTTGTCCCTGTGCAAAAATTCAAATTTAGCCTTTTAACCCGGCAGCATCTATGCATGCTCAAATCACTGACAGCATAAAGCTGTGCACAGTGCTTGGATTTGGGCTCCAAAACTCATATCCCACCTCAGCTCATCCCAGCTCAGGAAGCACGACCCAGAGAATGCAGTACCAGGTTCTCCTCAACCCTTGCACTACAAGGAAGAAATAGTGGGAGCTTAGGGTCAGAAGCATGGAGGATACATTTGTTGTGTGTTTAAGCTGTGTTGCTGAAGATGTTTTGCTCTGCTTTGCATGTGTGTCTCTTCCAGATGGTTTTCCTAGTGTTTAAAAGAAATAGGCATACTTAAAATCTACTTTACAAAACCTCAGCAAATTAACACTGATCTTTTCCAGACAATTCTTCAGATGAATGTTTCTGCATTCTGAAAATGCTTCCTCACAGCATGCAAAGATTTAGATACGCTGGGAACTGGCTCCGCAAAGGATGCTCTCTAACAAGAGGAATTTAAGCCCTGAAACCAGTTCGATTTGCCACTTTTTGATTTTAATATAAAAATAAATACTTTCTGCAAGGAAAGATTCAGCTTTCATCACCAGAACCCTAGCACAGACTTCTCAGGCTAAACCAGTTGCAGATAAGCACTTTTCATAAACCTGACACACCTCTTGGCTGACAGAGGTTCTGGAGAAGCAAAGAACAGGCTGTGCTGACATCTGGTGGCTTTCTCTGCAGGCAAAGAGTTCGTGGCAATAGGTCTTGGCTTTTCACTGCCTTTTTTTTTTTTTTTAATGCATTCCTGATGTAGCTTCTTCATTTCCTTACAAGATACAAAGCATGATAAAAACATTTTTGTTTCCACTGACTGGTAGACAGTGCTGTCCTATGCAAGTCTTTCTGCAAAGCAAGAAAGGAGCCTTTGTTGTGCACCATTAGTGACAGTGTAGAAAAGGTCTCAATTTCAAAGCATATTTTTTCATGAACAAATTTTTTAAAATGTACATTCACTGCCACAGGAAATGCTGCCATTGCATACCAGTTGAGGTGCAAACCTAACCATTAAAGCATTGCAAATCAGCAGAAGAAGCAAAAGGAAGTGGCTGGGGAAATGTTTGAAGCTGTGTCTGTTTCTCTGACTCAATAGGAAATGGGGAGCAAAGAAAAGTCAATATCCTGATAAAATGAAAAGCAGAAAAAGTTGTCTCCTGGGTGTTTCTTGACTCATTAATCACTTGCAAATCTGTGCCAAGTAGAACTATGGAAAGGAAGCAATGAAAGGAGGATCAGGTGCCCACCAGGAAGCCTGAGCTCAGTCCAAACTGTTCAACTGTGCACTTGCCTTAGGCATTTGTAATGCCTCCAGTCATCTGCCCTGCTCTGTATCCAGGATCCTGTCAGTCACAGGAGACCAAGAATGAGTATCCCATGTTCTGGTTTTAGCTTCTTGATCTCTGGACACTCAGGATTTCCGTAGCTTCCAAGGACAGGGCCCACAGATGTCCCGCCACAGCCATGGGAAGGAACCCTTGGACTGCTGCTTGCAACCTCATTTTTAAATAAATCATGTGTCAGGGGATGTTAAATACTCCCAGGGAGTGAAAGAGAAACACCACAGTTTACAGCATATTTCTGGATCACCTTTAAGTCAGAATGTTTACATCAAATAAAGCAGTTAACTGTAACACTGGTGCTTATCAGATCTTTGAGGACTCCTTTATGTCACTGGTCAACATTTAACCCAGCTGTCCATGTCAGCAGATTTTTCTTAACTCTTGCTTCTTCAAAAGGCAACATAACTACCTCTGAGCAGAAAAATAATTAAAACTGTTGAATGAAGAAAGTATAATGTGACAAACTCAGAAAAAACAAGATGCCTAATTGAGCAGTTCATGAATTCAATTCCAAAAATTATGAAAAAGCACGATTTTTATACCTTTAGTTCCATAGAAAGCAGCACTGCTCTGGTATCTCTGCACCAAGAGTGTTGCACATGCAGATTTTGCTGTTTATTCAGTTACACTGTTACCTTTTCTTCCTACTTATTCCTTTCCAAATTTCATCTTTTCTTCTTCAGTAGCTTTCACACCTCCTAATCAAAACTCCAGTCTCTCTGAAGTGATTTTTTTCTCCAAGAAACAGCCAAGCCTGACATACCACTCCGGGGTTCCAGTTTGACTGCCTTTCCCTGCTAGAATGTTATAACCCAGGATAAATTTTATCTTATTTCAGTGTCCTCTCTGGATGTTGTTCTTTTGTTTAGCAAAAAAAATGGTGAATGGTTCCAAGAACATCCCACTGTAACACGAATCCTTATTTAACCCTAAGAACAATGCCTAAGAACACTGGCAAAGCTGTATGACTTGCCCCACTCCACCTTTGATTAAAAGCAACTGTAAACCAATGCAGTTTATGATTTCTGCCAGGATAACAAACCCCAGTACTAATTCTGTGATTTCCTTCAGCAGAAAGAGGATTTCATGACAACATGGGCAAAGGCATCTCAGCCTTTACTAATTTATTAGCCAGTGTTCAGAGTTTTCATTCAGTACTCAACAATCCTGGAATCAAAGCCACTTTGATACAAGGCTGTACCATATCCCACCAAAACAATGTTGGAACAGCATATTTTCTAACAAGTTTTCAGTTTTTATCTGTGGTTTTGTGGGGTTTACTTGAAAGAAACATTACTAAAAGTCCCATTTAAAAAAAAACAAAACCCAACACAGTAGAAAAACACTTCAGGAAGAAACCAGTTTACAAGTATGGCCATTGAGAGCATTACAAAAGGCTCCACTGTACTGCTGGAGAAAGAAGCCAATGAAGTGCCATTGCCAGAGCTAACTGAGCTCACAAAGCAGCAGTTTAACTCTTTCCTTGGAAAGAGAAGTTAATCTGGAGTACCAGGCACATCATTCTGGAATATTTGCAATGGAACATTTACAGATTTCCTCAGTGATGCTGTAGAATTGCTCTTCCACTGTACCACACTTGATGTGACACTGCAAGCTGGGAACTGTACAAGCCCAGGAAGGACAATTGTTAAGATGTGGTGACTCTTTCAAACACAAATGCTTTAGAGAAAAGGGATCACAAAACTAATCCAAATCTGTCTGAAAGGGCTGGAGACCAAATTCAAATCCCCAGAACAGGAGGAAAAGAATGGCAGTGCTTGCTCAGTCTGAGAGCTTGCATGGGCTGACAGACACCATTTAGATGCCTTGGCAGGCCAGCCTGAGACACTGATCTCTCTGGTACACCATCTATTCTTACAGTGTTAGCTTCATTATTGTAAATTTGGCTGAACAAGGATGGGATAGTCTGGAGTGCAATGCATCAGCTTGAACTGTCTGAGAAGATGAGCACAAACTTGTATTAACCACATAAATCTGCAAAAGTGACAGACTGTGTAAGGTAGCTGAGGCATGGGACCATGTTTGGGGAGCAGGTACCAGCAACAGAGAGGCTGCCAGGGCTGAAAGAGAAGGCAAGAGGTAAATTCTCCTCATAAATTCATCAGGGCGTGCACAACGACATCTGCATCCCAGGAGAACATAGTTGACACAGGACTCCTCCTTACAAGATTAAGATAAAATCATTTAAATCACAAGTTGATAAAGTGGTATCATTCTTTCACAAGAAAATAAAACTCTGAAGCAAAGCTGTCAGTGGGTAAAACAGCCTAGACCAAAGAGGTGTCAGAAAGGATGAGGAAAATTAGGTGGGAACAATACACAGAGGGTTCTTTGGCCCAACATCTAAAATAAAGGGAAATTTTATTTAGATAAACACATGTCAATAAAAACAATAATCAAAGCTCTAGGAAATGGCAGGGTTACTCCTCCAGAAAGTCTCATGGAAACAGCGTTGTCAGCTCTCACACAGAGCTCAGGGTCGATGTGTAGGTTTAAAGCAATTGCACGTGAGGTCTCATTCATTTGAGCAGAGCCTATGCCCAAAAAGGCTGCTAAGGCAGAGAGCCATCATTCCTATTTCAATGAAGAGAGGCTTAAAGGCACAGTGTCCCATGTTGGTACCCCCTAAAAAGCATTTCATAAATGGTATCTACCTAAAGGTACTTTCTTGGATGCATGATTATTTTCTGTCATTCTTAATTTGGTTCATGTAGTAGGAAAGCCTGGAATTTCCAAGAACAAACACACAGAGTATTTGGCTCATGGAAAGCATAAAGGAATCAATTCCAGTCTTGAAGACATGTGGCTCACAGACTGGGCCTCTCCTTGCAAAAAAATACAATCATTCAGGTTTTATTCTTAAAACTGAAACCATGAGCTTTCACTCCATTTGGAAAAATGCCCCGTTCCTACTTAGGCACACTGATGTCCTGGCAGAACTCGAGCTGCTACCCCTATGTGGAGGTGTCTCCATCAAGTAAAGCTAGCAACAGGCGAGCTGGTCCTTGGACACAAAAGCCTCCCAACAGACATTTGTCCCTTTCAGCATGCTAAAGAGGGCTGGAAGGGAGGATAATGGAAAGCATTCATCACTGCAAAGCATGAAACACTGGCCAGTCTGCACTATTTAAACAAAAGAGACCAAACATAACATGAGAGAAGTAAAGCTGTGACTTGAAACCGAGAGATTCTCAAGTTCTTTAAAATACCCAGTGATTTGGCCATAAAACATTTCATTTCACTTGAAGGAGGTTTCACTGCATTTTCATTAGAAGTTAGTACTGGGCTGGGATCTTCCTGTGCCTTGTATAATTTCCATATGCAGTTACTGTCTGCTGTGGGATCACACCACGAAAGTGTGTCACAGGCCAGGGATGGCACTGCCTGAGGCTCAAGAGCCAAGCCCAGCAAAAAGAAAAGGGAGGAAGAAAAAAGTCATTTATGTCCACCAGTTCTCCTTCTCTCAGCCTTAGCATATTGACAGAAATTAATTTCTATAGGAAGGGAATTGCACTGTTTGCAAAGAAATCCTCTAGGATTTATTGATCTTTAAGAAAAATCTTATTAAGCAGAATAAGAAAATTTACAACAGGTATGGGAAAACAAAACAATCTCTTGGGATCTTCACCAGGCCGAAACAGGATTAGCTCTGTAGTTTCTGTAATCTTCCTCACAGAAGAATGCTAATTCTGTCTCATTTGCTAGAACGAATAAAAAATTAAATATTTAGCACACCAGTAAATGAACCACCAACAGCCAGCTATTTAGAATCTTAGAAGACAATTAGCAACTTTATGGTCAATTATAAATCACCACACGCTTGTCTTTTTCTTCCTCATATTTTTGCAAAAAAGGTTCCAGTATTAAAGATGTCATTTAACCTCGTTAAAAAGCACCCCAAACAAACAAAACCACAAAGAACATGAATATAAGGAAGTAAATATGTACACAAGACCCCTCAAGATTTGTTTAACACAGTCTTCAGAATTGTTTGTATAAGCATTCAGCAAATTAAGTGACTGCATTTCTAACACCTTCAAATGCTAGGAAAGTAATGAAGCATTATATACTCTTTTTTTGTGCATTTTTCTGTTAGGAGAGGGAGAAAGAAACTTCTTTTTCCCATTAAATTAGCCTGTAGGTATAATAATTTAATACTTAGAGGATCAGTAGAATATTTTACAGATCACTTTACATTTTCCCTCATGACCCATCAAAATATGTGTCTGAAGAAGTTAATTTTTTGCCCTGCTGATGATTAATTCATGAGGCTTCAACAATATGCAAAGTGAAAGACACAAATTGGCTTCTCCAGCAATACCTTCAAATACCTCTAATTATTCACAGGGGATATGGCAGAGCTAAAGGACCCACAAAGGTTCAGAACAGTCACAATTCTTTCAACCCAGTAGGTCAAGGACTTCCTCTTCTAAAACAATAAGTCAGCAACATTACTAATTCAGAACAGAGACAAATCTGATGGAAAGCCTTCACAATTATTAAACATGGAATTCTTTAAGGTGCTGAGCCAATAAGTTCCACATTCGCTTTTTAAATTAAACCTTAAGTTAATGAAGTCTGCCTGTCTTCAAAAAAAAAAAGAAAAAAAAAACAGTAGAAGGGATTTTAGAATCTCAACTAGAAAACAGACAAGACTTTGTAATGAATACTGAACACTTTATTAACATACACCCTGCTTAAAAAAAAAATGTAAGCATTAACTTTGCTGACTGGATAATAACTGTAATAATAATCACTACTACAGAGGCTTTCCTGAGGATACTTATTTAATGTCCTCATAATTTATAACTCTCTAGCCCACCCCTGTATAGAGCCAAGGGCAATCAACTGCAGCTCAGGAAAAATGTTCTGCATGTATCAGAATTTCCCAGATCTTCTAATGGTGATTCTGGCTGCTTTATTCCAGTAAGTCTTGTCCAGACTAGATGTTGGAAAAAATTCATATGTCAATAGGAGATTTCAAATTTTCTTACTGATTTTAAAGCAAATGTACAAAATTGTGATTTTATACAAAATGAGGACCTGTGGTACATGCTATCATATTTCACTTCTTGGCTTACTTTATTCCAGTTCTTGGTGAAGAAGAAAAGTAAAATCTTCAAGATTTTACTACAAAGACCCCACTCCTAACTTAGTTCATTTTCACATCAAGATACACTGGAACATATCCAAATTCAAAATGGCATAATGGCACATTGCATTATCCAAAGAAAGGGTTTTCCCCTTCTATCACAAATATCTTCTATATAGTAATGACTAATAACTGCTGTTATTCAGAAAAAAAGAAAAAAAACCAGCTTTAATTCATTTTCTGCCCTAAATGAACCACCCTTCCCTTTGTACAGAGACACAGAACAGGCTGCTGTATTCCTATTTCCTTTCACTGTAACACTTAGTCTGATGTTTTGACACGTTTTTTGAGATCATGTCCAACTGTTTCACTGCTGTAGCTACAAACCCAGTTTCAAAGATGGATAATATATACAAATATTTATCCATACCTTTTTGAAACAAGACAGCTTTGCTGTTTCTAATCCAACATTTGGCACTGTCATCAGTCCCTCTCCTGAACTGCACTGCCTCTTATGCCTTACATAGATAAAGATCATGATTAAATGAATCTTCTGCTAATTAAATTACAAATCTGTAAGGCTTGGGTGCCAGTAATCGTCATCTTCCCCCCCCCGACAAAATGACCTGGTGTAGTAAAAACTACTATTCATATTATAGGAACATTTAAAGACCTTTAGGAAAGGTATACTGAGATCAGTTGCAGTTCACACCAGAGCAGAACATTGAAGAGACATCCCAAGTCACTTAAAACCAGAAAATAAATTGCAGGAAACAGGAGAGCCAAGTAACCTATGAGAAAGAAATCCCATTCCATAGCTGGGGAGCAATCAGTGAGCACCAGGAGCAGGAGGGTGCCTCCTCTGTGAAGCCCCTGCACTTAGAGCACAGGCAGTTAATGCTTTCCAGCCAGGCAAATCACATTCAAATGAGCAAATGTCCATATCAAGGTGGAATGCAAACACATCCCTTAAGTGCCCTGCTGCCACAAAGTCATTCAGCCACATTTATGAGAAGCCCAAAGGACATCCAGGGACCATCAATTTTATCATGACAGACATTTCTTTACATTATTACCAAAAGACATGCCCTATATGTAGTCTCCTGTCAAAATGTGAGAAATCAGGTCAAGTTTCAACTCTTTGCTATGTTCAGCACATTCTCTAAATGATTCTGCTCTAACTTTCCTGAGCAATGTGGCTATCAGGCACTGTATGCTGCACATTAAACAAATCTAATCTTATTTCATTATTCCGTGCTGGTTCCACTACTTACATTTCTAACCAAAACATCAGTTTAAATGTTACTGATAAGACTAAGCAGACACGGTACTAATAACCTATCTGTCAATCATTTAAAATTACTCTCAGCAGAATTATAAGCATACCCTCTAAAAATCACAATTTGCATTCTGAACATTCGGAGTGCAGATACCTGCTGCCCTCAGACCAATGATTTGAATAATGCTTCCCTGAATAATTATCAAGTCGTGTAAAGAGCATCAGGAATAGCATTTACTTTTCGGCAGCCTGTCCAAACATAATCAGCCAGTTATCAGTTTAATGCTAGCACAAGGAACAGCATCTTCAGTCAATACAAATGTACTCCCACCTACTCCAGCTGCTTTCAGCGTACTGTCTTCCTTCAAAATCAGTTTGTCATCATCTTCCAAACTCACTACAAGCTCACCAGTCTACAAATCAGAGAACCAGAATAGGAAGATAAGAAGAAGAATTTACTGATTGCCTCTGCCCCGTCTTGTTTGACAGTGCAGAGATCTGCCTGCATCAAAGCATGCAAAAGGGGAGGAACACACCTAATAATCTTACCTTCGATTTGTGTGCTTGGTGAATAATCTTCATTGTATCTGAAAGAAAATAGTGTTTTCCTAAAATAAGGCTTAATAAGCAGACAACACTGAAAGGTGTACTTGGGAAAGACAAACAAACAAAGCAGGAAGCTTCAAGATCTTTTGTTATTAACAATTTTGTGTATTGAACCTGAAAGAAGAGAAAACATCTTAATCTCGAAGTCCTGGGCCACAGTCTTAAAGCAGTCAATGCAACATTAAGGTACCACATCCTACTGGGCTTCTGTCTGCTGGCTGAATTACAATAACCTACTAATGACCGTCTCAATTGCCAGTCAAAACACATCAATTTAAATGCCACTTAGGGTGTTTTAACTTAATAGGTTTTACACATGCAATTGGGGCAGGACCAACAGCATTTATGCACTGTCAACTACCACAGCTAAGTTGGTCGGCAGCAAGTGATTAAGACACAGCAACCTGACCACTTCAGATCATCCCTTGAAATTTTCCTTCTCATGCATACAACACCCACCATCCATGGTAGAAATTTCGTTAAGCAAATTCATTTTCCGCGAACGCGTACAGCCTCTTCTCTTTTTAATGCTACACTCTCTTCAATAATTTTTATCTCATGTTTGTGCAGTGTAGTGCTTTTAGAAATTTTTTTTAAAAGTACTACTTTCTTCTGGCAATATGGGCAGGGTTTTGCTAACAGAAGGGGAAAACAGGGGAAAATAACACTAAAGCAACTGGATGTGTGTGAAGATCCAGAGGGAATGGCTTAAAGCCATGCAACGCTAAAAAAAAAGAAAAGATTGAACTCTAAATTAGAGTCTGTGTCTGAACAAACTTGGAATAACACATCAATGCCTTCCCAGCAAAGAAAAACCGGTTCTACTTGTCTGCTCATTTTCTGTTCTAGTTTAGTTTTGTGCATTGAGTGAACACTTCACGTTGAAATAGTCTGGTAAGAGAAGGATACAGCAAAGTTAAACATTGGCTAAACCAACTTTCAAACTACCAGGAGCAAGTAGTCAGATGTTCAGAATAACCGAGATCACATTCCCACTCAGAAGTTTGCTTCCATACCATTCTGGCCCATTTTGAACACTATTTAAAACACTACATAAGGTAAAAATTACTCTGTATTATCACTGCAGAGGTCACTGAGAAGGCAGCCTTGGCATGTTGTAATAACTGTGCTATTAGAAGCAAGACAGACATTAAATTGCAATTACCAGGATCCATCTTGCATAGAAACATTACAAAAACACCAAGCAATCACAGAAAAAATGTATTGCAATTATGAAACCTCTCTACTACAGCAAATAAACCCAGCCTGCACCTGTTAGTTTTAAGCTCCTCCGTCTACTTTGACACGTTCCCTTTTCTCTTTGTCCCGTCATGCCCTGAAGTGTTGTCTCAGTTTTATTTGCTCAGAACTCCACCCCTTGCACCCAGCAGTTTACCATGTCTTCATCTGAGCTATTAAATGGCTTCTCTAACTCTGTTACAGAGATGAAACTACAGTCTCTTCTCATAAGCTAAGTCCTCTCACTAGCCTTTGCTGTTTCATCCCCACTTAGTCCCACTCAATCACACTGCCAACTCTTTATGTTGCCTTTTCTGATAATAGGTCTATCATGGCAATTGATAAGATACCACTAAGTGATTTTATGAACTACCTGACATACTGCTCCATATTCGTGGATAAAGGAAATAAAACTGAGAAGCAGCTTATGGAGTGAGTTGGCACCCAGGCTGCCAACATCAGTGAAAAGATGGCAATGATAAGGTACTAAGATAAGACTGACTCAGAAGAGTTCTAGACCAAGAACAAGAATGATCCATACAAAGAAAAGAAGAGAAAATGAAAGTCAGAAGCTTTGAAATGTGAATTGGAGCACTAATCCAAGAGGAAAAATGCGATGGCATTATATAGGATGTTAAGAGAACAAAGTGGTGCCAAATTCTGCAGGGAAGGAAGATGAAACAGGCAAGGTGAGAGACAACCAGATCCAACCGAGATTTCTGGCACTGCCAAACAAAACGGGGGGAAAAATCTGTGTGTTACTGGCACTATTCATGCAGAAGTCTCACTGCCCTTTCCTCACAAAAACATGACAGTAGAGCACTGTAGAGACAGCAGAGATGCCAAAAACATGAACCTGGATGATTCACAGCCTGAGGGGAAGGTGAGGAACCTGGCTTTGATTTTCCTGTGTGAAAATTTTCCTGCAGTTAGCACCATCACAGTAAGAGTAGGCCCCCAGTAACTGGTGCAACAGGTTTTAAAGTTATGCTCAGTCCTACACAGCACAATCAGGCCCTCGGCCATCACATACGCCGTGGGAGAAACTAAACTGATCTCTGAGTGATGAAAGAACTAGCAGCTGGGATAGGCAACACCAGGGATACAACTGAGAGCAGCAGTTCTAGACAGGACCCCTCATCCAAAGGCACAGATGGGGTGAAGGGCACCTCCAAATCCAAACTTACATTTACAGATGTTAAGACCTTAAGTAACATTAAAAATAATAGTAACATTCAAATCCTTGCCACTGATGTATCATCAGTCTTAATCCCTAACTCTTTTTCTGGCTTCAATGTGCACTCTCTGTTTTACCATTAGCAAGAGCACAAAATGAAATCCTTGCCTTTTTTTCAAATAGGCAAATAGAGTTTATTACCATTCACATGTATTAAGTAGGTTTCTCATTCAGTTCTTTACATCACCATAGAGGAAGGAGTTTGTCAACTCCAAGAACATGGGAGACAGAGGATCACTTGCAGGGAAACTCCAAGGGAACATTGAGAATTGCCAAGTTTAGAAAAAGATATGTGACTGACATCCGAGTTTACGAACTCCAAGAAAGGAAGTAATTTAGCAATATTTAAAAAGTTTTTTCTGTCCCAAACAGATGAATTGCACATGTTCATGCCAATTTGCACAAAAAGGAAATACACATATAGCTTTACATTAGAGGATAAAGTCAGTTTAAATTTCCCATCATGCTATTTCATACCACCAGCTTGTATTTAAGAGCTTTCATATCTACTTGGAGCAAAATTCCCCTGTTTCTCTTATCTTGTGTAAACTATTTAAGTATGTAAGTCTTAAGCATTTTCTACTTCTTGCCTTCAGCTTCTGCTTCACCATCAGTAAATAGATACTGAAGTACATAAGCACCCAGAGAACTACAAAGTGTTTTGAGATCACAAGCTGCTCATTAGGGTAAAGACACAGTTAAAAAGGCACTTATAAAAGTAATAAAAAAATTAATAGCAAAACCCATCAGTACCCAGTAGCAAATAATGTAAACCATGCAGCCTAATTTAAAGATTAGAACAGATCTTTAAAATAATGGTCAAGTTCTGCAGACAAGATCCCAGTGGCATAGCCCCAGCTACAACAGCTGGATAGAGTTACAAATGTAGGCAGGTACTGGCACCAACATTAGGATTGTACAGCAGTTATCTTTTAAATTGTATAAATGCTGGTGTAAAATACTATGTGGGCATTTGATTACAACAAGCAATATAAGAAACACCTACCATACTTGTAATTTTTAAAAGGAGGAGGAAGTCCTGTTCTTGAAGACACATCTATTAAAATAAAAGCACAAAGTTAAAACAAAGCTTTTTAAATTATTTCCAATACTTCATTTTCCATTATTGTGCAATGCATGCATCCCCCGGGCAGCCTTTACATCAAAATAAATCTGCAACATAGGAGACTTGTTTGAGCATCAAATGCTAAAACACAGCCTTTGGCTCAGATTCTATAGTGACTCCATATGTGAATAACTCCATTTGAGCACGAAGTCCCTCTGAACAAAACACCCCATGAGGACAGTGCAATTAGGGTATGATCACGGGAGTCTGATCCTTCAGAAATCTGCCAGGAACATCCTTTTAATGGTTTTCCCAGCATCTCTCTTTACCTTATACAAACAGCTGACAACTGTCATTCATAACTGAATTGTTCAGTAAACACAGCCATGAGAACCAGCCACGAAAAGGAAGCCAAACTGTAGAAAATTAACTCTTTAGCTGTTTGCAGGACACAGCCCATAAGTAACTGCAAGAATGCTGACACCTTCCCTGGTGTCAGTGCTCCCAGTGACTTAAACAGGACCTCAGAAGGCCCAGTCAGCTGTGGGGTGCCCAGCAGCAAGGTAGCTGAAGCCATGATTTCTTCAGTAGTTTAACAATTTATCTTAAACTGCCCCTTCAAAACAGATTACAGTAAAGGAAGGAACAGGGCTTTTAGACCCCTCTGGAATGAGGTTCTAAAAAGTCTTGTTCAAGACATTGGCTTTGTCTCAAATAACAGAGAGTTGCAATACTGCACACATCAAAAGCAAGTTTCTTAGCATTGTTTTTTATTTTTTTGTTCATAACAGCAGCTGTGCCATATGTTCTGAAAGTGCTTGCAGTTTTCTAAAAGCATCCTAAGATCTTGCCATGCCTATCACTGTCCAGAAATATGGAAATTGCCAAACACAATACACCCGTGAGTCCCAAGGCAATGTCCTAGGAGTCGCTCAAATGTTATCATCTATAACAGCTCAAGACTTGTTTAAGCTGACTTCATGCAAAAAAACCTAATTATATTATTCTGTACCCTTTGAATGTCTCCATTTAGGTGTGTGGAAATACAGCTGCAAGATTAAGAGTAACACCCTAATTACCAAGTCACTGTGTGGGCTGGTCTGCAGTACTTAACTTTTGTTACTTTTAACCAGGCTTCTAAAACAGAAAGCCCACAGATGAGTAAATCTGCACCACAAAACTCAAAATGGAGACAGGAACTCAGAAACAAACATGCACAGTGAGACCACACAGTGTCAAAAACAAATTTTCAAGATTCTCTCTTCTCACAAATAGCAAACAGACTTGCGTTCCTGCATTCCACATATTTGTGTAGTTAGGATCAAAGACTTTCTAAATTCTATTAATTTATTCTTATTTATTTATGAATATTTGCCTGACGGCACCACTCAAGGAGCCTGAGGCACTGAGCCAAATGCAGCAATGTCCTTGTCTCTTTGACTTGTCCATGTCTCTTGACTAAACATGAGGATCTGGGCAGGGGGAGCAGTCCATCCAAATTTAGGCATGGCACACCAACTACGGAAGCCCTTATTAACTCCAGACCTTTCATCTAAGGAAGAAAAGCACACAATGGATGCAAACACAAATTTGGCATCTCTACCAAAGCCACAGAATTCCCATTCATTTTCTCCCCTCCACTTTCTTGTGCAGGGACAGCAACACTTGGGCCTGAAGCAAACGAATGAGACAAAGACCTCCTACCCTTCCTCACAAAAGCGATGAACTCCTTCACTGTCTGATCCAAGGGAACTCCATGGTACACCACAGGTCTGAAGTTCCGGTGCTCAAAAGAACGCACAAGACGAACTGTGATGGTTGAGCTTTCCGCTGACATGAGAATTAATTCTGAATAACCTGGGAAACATTAAAGGGAGGAATTATTGCCTTTCCTCTGTGTATGAGCACAGCTGGAAAACAAGGCGCAGGTGGGCCTCATGCAAAGGGTAAAACACGGTGAGAAACTCAATGGCATTGTGCCTTTCAGGATTTCACTTCCATGATTCCTACTGGAGCAGTAATGGGGTCTCAAAACAAGCAGGGCATTACCGACACTGCACACCACGTACTCCAGTGTCTGTGCTGTGTAATGCCACACCAGACTCCCTACTGAACACGCAGAAGGGCTATGGATAAATGCAAGTGTGGTGTTTGGGTTTTAAGTGACTGAAGACTTGACCTGCTGGGCAAGTAACACCGCGCTCTAGAAGAATGTCCCAATACAAACAAACCCAAAGCCTTTTTAATATACTTATGCTGCAGAGAGTGTAACACCCTGAAAAATGCCTAAGCTGTTATACAATGCTCATTTTCACCTCCCCAGGAAAAGTGAAAAACTGCCCCCACATACACAGGCAGATAATTCTCCTGGTACACTACTGCATCATTAAGGGATTTAATTTATAACAGCTGGTCTCTAGAACAGCTCTGTGGGCTTATACTACGTCAACAGAGAGCAGAGCCTACAACAGAGTGGCCTTGTCAACCCAAGTCCCTCTTCAAACAAGCTCACATACTGCTCTGCTGGGTTTTTCCTCTCCACAGGAAAATAAGCTCTTTTCTACTTTGGCAAACTTCCCTATTTTTGGTGCTGGGCATCCCTCAGCTTCCTGCCCACATGCTAAACTGACGTGGCTGCTGCAGCAATGAGCAAGGATTGCAGCCCACATGCTGCAACATCAGCACAACCTTTGCACCTCCCATCCCTGAGCAGGCATCTCAGTCACCACCTCCAGTCCTGAAAGGGAATCTTTTACCTATTCATCCCCTTATGTTCTTTCTTATGTTCTTTTTTGTGTGTCTTTCTTTTTTTTCCCTTTTTTTGCTGTGAGGTTATTTAAGTGCCCCACCATCATGCAGGTGCACCCCAACCCTGGCTGTATTTGTGCCAGCCATACCCTGGCAAAGCGAACTACCAATATTTTCATCGAGTACTATCTGCAGAACGGGGACAAAGACCTTCCACCACACAAGGCAGCTTGCTTTCACACCCCCTTGGTTAATAATTCCCCGAGTTCCAATTCTATTTTAAATGAGCTGTGTGTATCACCCAACACACAAATAACACATGCCAATCAAAAAAACATATACTTTGCACCTGAAAATAACTCGATTTATACTAAACGGCAAAGATGGATGTTTTCTTGGTGCTATTCCACGTGGGCTGGCGACTTGGAGGATACAGTAAAGGCCACAGCATTCAATTCACTTGCTCCTCAGCAGCATGGAAAAACACTGTGGGAACACAGAATCGGGAGCACAGTCAGAAATCGCCGATTTCCATATTTACTAAAACCGATCGCATGTAGGGCTGGGACCATGTACGACCCCGCACCTCCACGGAGACAAGAAGGCAGGTGGGAGGCGCCGGTGGCCCATTCCTCTTGGAGAGAGGAACCTTCCCGGACCGGCAGCAGCACCGGGACCGCCGCCCGGCCCAGCACAGCCCCCCGGCCTCGCTCCGCCGCCCGCCCGCCCGGGCCCGTTACCGCTCTCCGCCGCCACTTCCGGGCCCCGCCCCCCCACCCCGTTCCTCCAATCGCATCCTTCCGGTTCCACCCGCGGGACGCGCGATTGGCTACGAGGCGTCCTGTCCCCGCCCCCCGCCCCGCCCCGCCCCGGTGCCCTGTGAATGGGAGGCGCCCGCGCCGCCTCCGCATTGGACCCTTGCCCGCCCTGCGCCCGCCCCCGGCCCGCGCTGATTGGCTGTCGCGGGGCCCGCGGCGCTGCGATTGGCCGGCGGCCGATCTGGCGAGGGGTGAGGCGGGCGCGCGGCGGGGGCGGCCCGGCAGAAGCAGCGGGGTAGGGACCGTGCGGGGCTCGTCGCGATGACCGAGGTGCGGGGGGCGCCGGGACTGCGGGGAGCCGGGGTGGCTCGGGGGCTCCGGGTACCTTCCCCTCGCTCACCCGCTGCTGCTTTCCCCCCAGGCCGCGTTCCAGAAAGCTGCCGAGGAGGTGAAGCAGCTGAAGTCGCAGCCCGCGGACCAGGAGATGCTGGACATCTACAGCCACTACAAACAGGCCACGGTGGGCGATGTGAACACGGGTACGTACCGCCCGGGCTGCCCGCGCTGGAGACGCTTCGGGAGGCAATACCTCTCCCCCATTGCGCTTCCCGCAATCCCGCGGCTCAGCGAAAGTGACTCAGTGCCGACTTGGCACCGATTGCTGTGCGGGAGGGCACAGGCTGACCCGATAAGGCTTTGTGCAATTCGTGGTTTTTAGATTAACCCAGCTGCCGCTGTATGAACCTCGTCGTGCAGCGAGGGCCTGAGGAGGCTTTGTGTTAGCTTTGTGCAAATATTGGGATTGGGATTTTTGGAGACCTCTGTCAGTAAGTAGCTGCTCAGGCCAAGGGGTGCTGCTTTAATGCAAACACTTCTCGGTTATACAGACTTAAACAGCAAAGCAAACGATACAAGTGTGGAATTGCAGTACTGGAGGGGATGACACAGTTTATTTAGAGTGGCTTGGCTGCTAAAAATAGTATTGGAAAGCAGAACCAGAAGAACGGGAGAAAACTTTTATAGGAGCTGCAATTAAATATTATACTTTAGAAAGACTGTACCAATGATGTGTCTGCAAGGACACAGTGCAGAATGTTTCTGGCTACTTCTCTCACTACATTGCTGTCGATGGCAGCTCAGCCTTTGGAATAACATTTAGAGTGAAGCGTGTCTCTATCGACCTTGGTAGTAGCTATCGACACTGGAGTAGCTAGAAATAGAAAGGGAAAAGGTCATTTCTTTGGAGTGCTGGCCTCCTAACCCAGTAGCTGGCAAAGTTTATTGAGTGTCCATTGATTTAAAAGCTGGCAGTGAAGTGTACAGGAAATGGTAAGTAATTTAGTCTTTTTCCAAAGTGGGCAGCATGAGGGGGAAAAGAAGTCACTTTGGGTTTAAGATATGATCCTTTTGATGTGGTTGGACCTCAGCATTATTAGTGCTTGACAGGGTGAAACTGCTCCAGAGCTGTGAATGTGCCACCATTCCTGCAAGTGGCTGCACTCCTGTGAAGCAGCAGCCAACTTGAGTTGGCAGAGAAGCAGCCTGTGGGAGGGTGACTGGTGGGCTTTGTGCTGGAGAGGAGTGAAGCTGCCAACTGGAGCCACAGGTCACTGTGCCATGGGAGCTGCACAAGGGTGTTCTGTGGATACTGCCCAGTTCCCTTTGTGAGTTCTAAGAATTGTCTTTAAGGAGAGAGAAAGGAAGTAAAATCACAAAGATTTTACGTGAGGAATACCATACGTGAAGCATAACCATATACACGTCATTCTACTCAGCCACACCACAGCCTGCAGTGAAGTGAGTTAGATTTCCAAGGTTTCCAAATGCAGATGCAGAACTATAGGTTAGAAACACACCACTAACTTGATGGTAATGAGTTCTAAGCTGTATGTTACTACAAACAGCTGTTTTCATGTCTCTACCTGTAATGGACCTCAGGGTATTTCTGCTTTACTTTAGAGCTGGTGTTCTTTATTGGATAGCTCTTATGGGACATCAGGCTCTTCAGAAAGTAAAATTAAACCACGTCATGATAGTTCGTGCTCTTCTGCTCAAATGCTGCTGTCTCAAGGGAATTTGAAAAAGTCTATTTCTGTTGTCACCAACAATGTTGTAATGTATTCCCGAGGTGATCTGCTGGCTACAGCTTAGCATGCAACAGCTGCAGAGATGAGCCATTGTATTTTGTCATGGTTAAGAGCTAACTAAGCCTTCAAGTGGGTATTACCTACAGCCAGATCACACAAACTAATCCTGCTGCTTATCCTCTCTCAAGAGCGCCCTGGTATGCTGGACTTCAAAGGCAAAGCAAAGTGGGATGCCTGGAGTGCATTGAAAGGTAAGTGTCTGATTAAAGAAATGAATAAAATTACCAATGGCAAACTAGTCAGAAAGGCACATATAGTTCAGCAAGAAACAGAGGAGTGGTACCTTACAATACAAGAGTTCTAGAAGTTCAGAATGCCATAATAAACTTTTACTTTTGATTACCTCTGCAAGGCAGAAATAATCCTGAAAAATATGGCCCGTGTGAAAGGGAATTAGGGTACAAAATGCCCAGCTGGCCTAAGATGTTAAATAAAGAAGAACAATAACAGCAGCAGAAACCTAAATTTGTTTTCCTGGTCCCAGCCTAGGAACCCCCAAAGACTGAGCTCTCCCTCCAGCTGTTATGCATCTTCTAGTTAGGAAAGCTTTAGAAGAAACAACTGAGCTCTTAGCTCTAAATGAGGAGCCAAACAAGTAGTCTAATCTATGGCAGTGGGGCTTTTTTTCTGGTATTTTAAGGAATAGCTTTCCTGTAATAATTGTCAGTGACATTAATAGAACTAATACACTGCTTGGTTGCTGTCTGTGTAAAAACAACTTTGCTGTGAAACACTGTTTTTTCATCGCTGCTGGAACACATTTGTTTAAAACTTCATCAGTGGATTCACAGCCAAGTGACACTCCTGGCTGCTTTGCTCTCAGGTGGCACGGGCTACAGGAAGGAATTGTGACTTGTAAAAGGCATCTTAATCTGTAAAAGGTATCTGACTGCTTCCTGTGTTCTGTCCTTCAGGAATGTCCAAAGAAGATGCAATGAAAGCTTACATAGCAAAAGTGGAAGAACTAAAGGGCAAATATGGCATCTGAGGACTGGATAAATCAGCTACATGCACGCCTGAAACCTGCCTTATTTCTAATAATGTGGAAAACTGGTTTCTAAGAGTAACCTTAGATACCTAGTATATCATAGTGGATTCTCCTCATGCCTGTAGTTCAGGAGAAATTATGTTCTTGCCTAATACACTGACACGGTATAAATTCCTTCTGGGAACAAAATCTGGATCTCATTAAAGTGCATTTGGTACTTTAGCTGTTGTGCTGGTCGTCCCTTAGGACCTCTGTGAGCTCATCCCGTAGTTGCCGTGTTGCTGCTGCCGAGCAGAGCCGTCCTCCCTGTCCTTGTGCCACTAGAGGGAGATCGGGCACTGCTGACTCGTGTCCACACCAGTCGGCCTTGCCTTCTTTCCCAGGTAGGTGAGTGGCAACCCACAGCAGCTGGAGCACCACAGAGCTTATCTGGAAAAGGTTATCTCTAATGCTGTGTGTGCTAAGAACAAGGTTGCTCGATACTTATTGCCCGGAACTTTCAGAGACTTAGTCAACAACTGCGAAATCATCTTTCATAAAACGCTTCTGGAACATGTTATTTCCCAACAACAGTGTTGGGCTTCTGGAGAAAAGGCAAATACTGAACACAAAACCTTCCCTGGGAAAGGAAAGGTTCCACAGGCAGTGGAGTTGATTGTCTTGATGCTGTAAAAGCAAAAGAATCAACTTGGTGTTGCTATGTACTAGGCTGCAGTGAGGGGTGAATCCTGTATAGACTGGCTGAACATTGGCAAGGCTGCTCAAAGAGAAAGACTTGCAGTGATCATCAGCAAAAGTTTGATTACAAAACACACACTTGTGACCATCTCTAGTAGGCTTTTAATTGTTTTGGTCTGCCTGGTATAGTCTCTTAGAGCTGCTGATGATGGAAAGGGAATTTTGCTTTTAAAATTGGACATTCAACTATTCCAGCATAGAGCATTTGAGAATGAAATCCCAACCTTTTACAGGAATAAGGCATTATAATTCCTGCTGTACTGGTTAGCATCTGAATAGGTGAGGGCTTCAAGCACTCTTCAGATAAGATTTTTTATTGATTTATAGAACTACATAGGGATGAAAACTACCATTACTTGTCTGTCTAGGTAAATACAGTTTTGTAGCTAATTATACATGGTGAGTAGTAGATTTAGAGATTACTTCACATGCTTTCAAAAATTAAAACTTCCACCTTTGCTACTTTTAGTGGGGAATGCTATTAGAGTTGCTTTTTGTCCTTTAAAATGTGTTAGGATAAAGAACAACAAAAAAAGGCTATTTATTCTTGTTCCTCCTTGTTCTGGGTAAGCAAAATAAGCATTTGGCTTTTTCTGCCTGCCCTTGTATGTTCTGTTACTCGAGAATGTCTTAATTAAATTCACTTTGCAAGAGAGGGGTAAGAGCAGATGTTCAACATAAATGCTTTTTCCTCCTCTCTAGCCCTAAATTCCACATCTTTGTGATACAGCTCCATCTTGGCAGCTGTATTTTTGGTTATCCTTGAAG
Organism: Corvus kubaryi; assembly: GCF_017639235.1. NCBI lineage: Eukaryota > Metazoa > Chordata > Aves > Passeriformes > Corvidae > Corvus > Corvus kubaryi. Next base: position 8,840,035 of record NW_024581135.1, read on the forward strand.
GATTCTGCCAACCTTTATCAAAACATACCAGCAAATGTTCCCACATTGCTCTTGTTTGCTGGAACCACTGTGAGCACACTGTGCTTTGCCAGCATGTTTTCTGTCAAAACAGGTGTAGTCAGAATTTTTGACTGCCGTGGAGTTGGGTCTAAAGGATGGCTGGGAATAGTAAGTTCTATATCCCAGTCCTCACTTGGCTTTGTTTCCCCTGTGACAATTAATTGTTACAGTGCTGCTCTCCTTTCTCATATATCTGGCATTAGGAAGACATCACTCTGTACAAAGTGCTTATCCCGGAGACAGTTTGCTCTTGGCCAGGCTTACAAATAATGCCATTTGCCAAGTAATACAAGTGATTGAGAACTCTACCTTGTATGTCTTTATTGGGATACTTTATTTTTACTGTAGTAACACCTTTCTGCTTGCAGCTTCACCATCCTTAAGAAAGTAACATCACTGGTCTTACTATTTAGCTTGCCCTTTGGCAATCAACTGTGTCTCAGGAGCAAGCTGAGAAATTAAAGATGTGGAAATAAAAGCTCTGCAGTAATTGACTACAAAAGGCAGAAGCAAAGGTAATGGTGGTCACTGCGTACAGTGTTTGTGACAAGAAGCAGCAACACAAAATTTGGCTGGACAGGTAGTAACTGTGAGTGTTACCACTGCAGGGAAGAGTTGAAACAGATGGAGCTGAGTTGAGGGGCTGCTGTGGTTGTCCAGCAGCAGGATGAATGTCTGTAAATGTATAGGATGCTGGGCTGCCTGAAAATACTGCTGACCTAGTGACTGCCTAGTGCTCACAGGTGTGTGAGGCACCTGGGCTGCATAAATAACACTTGGGCAGTGGTGGTTTAAGAGCATCTACAAACAGATTTGTAGGTAGAGGGAATTGCTTTTATTAAACTAATAAGGTGGTAAAAAGAGACAACCGTTATCATATACAGCCTTGAGATCGGAAACAGAAGCAGCAAGCCTCAAACCAAAATATAATTGTAGAGCCATTGCTCTGCCTGCAGTAAGGTGGAGGATCAGATGTTTTTGATGCCTGGGCACTGCTGCAAAACAGGGGATTGTTCTGACACCCACTCAGGGAGTTGCTGTTATTTCCTCTTTGTTAGATCAAAGAAAGGCCAGCAACATCCTGATCCTCGCAGTGCTTGGGAAGGAGGAGAGACGTGCACTGAAGCCAGCCCAACACGCAGGAGGTCAGAGGCCAGCTGGCACACACGCACTCAGCTCTGCTCTGCTGAGCTTGCAGTGTGCAGGACGGAACCTGGACTTTGGATATGGCAATAACAAATGCTAACTCCTGTGTGTGATAAGACGGTGTTCCTTCTATCGTGCTTCCATGATTAGCTCTTGCACAGAGCAGCACAGAGCTGGTTGGCACCCGCTGCAGGTAGAGATAAGAAAGGGGATGATGTTTTCCTTGGAAATCTCTTTCTGACAGGTTTTGTTTGCTATTAACAAACATGTGGAGGTGCAACACTCCTAGCACAGATTTAACAATTCAGTATTGGTGTGTTGCTTAAGATCCATAACAGATTTTTCAACCCCGTGAAGTAAATTTTTCAGTTTGATTAAAAAGCGCTCTAAGGCTGACTGCAGTGTGCAACTGACCCAAAATTCTTCAGTATTCATCTAGAGTGTATTTGTTTCATGATGCAAGCATTTTAACGTTTGAACTTATTTGACCCTGATGATACTGCTAAAAATAAATGACAATTGCATTTGCTGTTCAAAATATTTGCTCTTCTGACTGAGTGTTCAGGGCAAACAGTATTGGGCAACACCACTTGGGGGTGACTGGCCATCTAAGCCATCTTGTAAGATTGATCATAAATTGGGGAGACAAAAAAGAAAGTGTATTTTGGTTGGGACAGTTTTCTAAATACCAAGAGCAGTCACCCCAGAAATGGGTTACACAGTCTTCCAAATTGTCAAAGCTGTGTAGAAATAAGACAAGTTGGTACTACACTGATGCAAGACATTTGAGTGCATTCACAGTAATAAACTCAGAAGGGTAAAAGTTAATAGAACAAAAATAGAATCTATGTTTTTTTCTCCTACCCACAAGTCTATGAAGTACCTTCTGATCTGTGAATTAACCAATCTTCAGCTGCTCACTTAAAGTACAAATAACATCAATCCATTTTAGATGTGTCTTCATCATTTATAGAATGACCTTGTATTTCTTCTAGAACCAGGGTATCTGTGAAAGTTAAACACAGCTTAGTTGTGTTATCTTTAGGGAATTCACATGGTGCTTGTCTGCAGTGATCTTTTAACTTTCTTTCCCAGTTATTCCCTGTACACATACAGTTATAAGCTACATCAAAAGAAGCATCACCACACGCTTTCTTTCCCCACCCTGGGCAGAAAAACAATTAAATTACTTGGCCAACACAGCCAGGTAGACACCTTATTTGTCTCCATCAAAATGTGCAAGGCACCAACTTGTATTGTGTTCCCCAGAAGGCTGAGGTAATGGTATGTCATCTCCTAACAAATACTGCTCCTCTGAGTAAGTTCTGAATTTGAGAGATGGACTCCCCAGCTTAACATACTTGGTATTTTTAAATCCATTGATCTGAGTTTTTACTGAGAGAAGAAATCTGTATGTGACAGCTGAGAAACTGAATGATTTCCCCCAACTTACATAGTATTAAAATATGGAGCTAAGTTTTTCTAGTAGTGCTAAAAGGCCTGAAGTTTGGGGGGGTTTTTGTATTGAGTGTGTATTTCAAAGCAGATTTGTCAGAATGGTCAGATGCAAATATTTTGAGGCATATCTTAAGCCAGTGATCTCTGAAAAAGGCTGAATCTGAAGCATAATGAGTGAGCACCCAGTGCTGGATCTCTGCAATGTGATGCTGAGGTAGGTCCAAAAACTGATGAGAAGTGAAAGCAATTTTTGCTGGGATACAATACGTATTCCTTTAAGCCTATCCTGCTTAATATCTCTCTTCTTCTTAGACTTAACTGAGGTGGGGGCTAAAATCACTGTAATGGATCCCATAATATCAGCATGTTTCTAACCCAGCTCGGAGTCCCTTAGCAAGTAATGTTTGATGTGGGTGGACAATAGGACCTAGACCCCGGTGGTGGGTATTACTGGGTATTATCACCATGTGCAGCAGCCCAGGCCTCCCATGCACATCCAGCAGTGAGTGGGAGAGCCTGGGGCTGCAGGGACACGTGGTAGCCCCTGTCTGGTGGCCAGTCTGCCTTCCTGTGGCACAGAAGAGGTGTCCAGGCAGGCGGCAAAGTGAAACCATCTGGCCCAGAAGCTTTCTCCTCTTTACGTGCTTTTACATGCCAGGATGAGTTTGTCCACTTGGCTGCAATAACTTGCAGTGATGGGAGGAAAATCGTGAGGTAAAGTAGTTGTGATAAGGGGCTGGTCTGAGCTGTGTGGGCCTTGGCACAACACAAACCCCTTTTTGGTACATATGCTGCTGCCTGGGGCACGATTCACCTAGGATGACTGCCTGTGTTCCCAGAAGCTGCTGGGCTTCAGCAGCTTGCCAGCAGCTTGCTGACTTTTTGCCCCATTCCAGAAGCTCTGTTTTGGCCCCACTAGGCTGAACCCAGCCTGAGCTGAATGCAGCTTCTTCAACCTGAATTTTCAGTCTACTACCAGGAAAAAGAGAAGGCAAAAGAACAGTGACAGGAGACACCTAGCCTCTTCCTTCTTCCTCATAACATTTTCTACATGCTCACTGCTTTGAGAAGATACAAAAAAATAGCAACATTTTTTTTCCCCCATACAGATCTTGGACACCTGCCAAAGTCTCAGTCTGCAAGATACTCAAGATCTATTTGTCTCAAAGATCAGGTCAACTTCTGCCTGGAGAGGTATCTTGAACTAGGGATCTAACAAAACTGAGGGTTTAAATGCCTTGCCAGGTGAGTTGTTATGCCAAGAATTAAAGATGTGATCAGAAAGAATTTTATTAAACAGAAAAATGGATGTACAGAAGTAACTGGCTTCAAGATTAGATGAACGTGGACTGGTGGTGCCTCAGTCACTCGTGTTCTGCTTCACCTCTAAGTGATTTCACTTCATTGGGCAACTGTTCCCTAAGCCCCTGGTGACTCTCAGATTTCGGTCCTGAACCTTCTCCAAGCTTCTGCAGGAGAAAAGCTGGAACAGATTCTTCAGTGTCAAACTTCTCATGGTTTTAAATGAACCAGATGAACCTATTTCTGTGTTGTACAACAGTCTCTGGTAATTTCCATTATTTATGAACACATTTCCCCGAAAACTTTCTCTCCAGGGATAGGATGTGAAATGCCTACTTAAACAATAGAGAAAAGGGACTTTCTAAACAAAATAATGAAACTGGCAATATACCAAGAACTCTACATTAACACAACTGAACCAAAAATACTTCTAAAGTGCTTTAAAGGTAATTTACTGTGTTGTTATTACATAGGTAATGTATTTTTCAGACAAATTTTTTTTTCTTTTAAGGCACTGGGCTCTTTTTATTGTAAAATACTGTTTTCACATATGATTTTCAAAAACAGTATAGAGGCATTTTCCCACTTTTTTTTTCTTTTAAAGTCAGATAATATGTTTGGCTTGTTTTGTAATGAGACAATGAAGATAAACTCATTACATTTGAAAAAGGTGCAGAGTTCTCACAGGCTTTCTAAAGCCAGACAGCTTTACCAGAAGGTATCTCCAGCCAAACAAGTGCAGAAATGAAGCACTCACTTGTTACAATCATCCTCTCTGGGGTGACTTCACAAAAGTGACTCTGAAAGTGCCTATTCAATGCTGATTATAATTCCAGGTCAAGTTTCATTCTCATTTATATCTGGGGACACTAAATACAAAACATTAAAACTATTTCTCATTTGCAGAAAAAGTACCATCCCCAACCACCCTTTTTCCTCAAAGAACAGGCTTGGCTCATAACTATATATTTACTAAAGAATACAGGTATGACAGGGGAGCAGTTGTGGTTTCCAAAGTAACCAGTTCAATTTCCTCATTCATCAAGGCTTTTTATGTGTGTGTTTACTCATGTGAGCCTTACCATGGGCTTTTACAGGAAAAAAAATTGTCTTGCTCAGCAGAATGCTCCTCACCGTTAAAAATTAGGATTTTTAATTGCTGAAATCATTAGGATGACTCAGATGTTTTAAATGCAGATCTATGCTTAATGATTTTGCTAATTGTGGGCCAAATTGCCTAATGCTTTGCAGGATTGAGCCAATGTTAGAGGAAGTATAAGTTAGTGAGGTTTTTGCCAGATAAGTGTTGGTGTATTTTGTTCAAGTCTGCATTTGCTCAGCATGGTTATATGTAAGCAGCATTTATTCAGCTCATGCAACAAATGAGACAACAAGACCTGCTTATGCTTTTTGAGCCAAAAATAGATATATATAGTTGAATTTGGAACTTTGAAGTGGAAGGGTATAACAGCAAATGCATGCAATCAGTCTGCACAATGCAATGCAGAAATGCTGTTTAACCTGTGGAATAAAGAGCTCAGGATGTTCATAAAGCTCTTCTATCAACTGGTGAACCTAAGATGAAATGGATGTGGCAAGCATCAAGTTTGCTAGTTTTGTAGCACATTCAGAAATAAAATATGTTGCAAACCACAAACCCACAAAAATAAGTTTGAACAACAGACCTTGCAAAGATTTGCTGTGGGTTGCAAAAGCAGAAAATCTCAATTTGGTGTCTGATAGAAATATAATCTAACACTGTATACAGCTTTGTAGAGAAACATTTAAACAAAAGATTCTGCAGGAAGAAAAAGGTCAGTATTTATCATTAAAATTAAAAGTATGAAAACTAAAGTAAACGTTGTTCATAGCACTCACTCTTACTAGAAATAGTGTTACAGAAAACACCCCCAGATAAATCATAGCAGACATGAATGGTGTTTTAAAGGAAACACAGAAAGCCCTTATGAAATTGCATCGAGATTAAAATAATGGGACAATCTGTATGGACAGATGATTAGTTCAGAAATGGAAGGTGGAAGAAGGGTAAAGTTACAATAACTTCTACCACCCCATACTGGAGAAGGAGATCCTTCCAACTCCTTTAGTCTAGAAAGGGAATGACCAAATTCTGACCCCTGTGCATATGAGGGAGGCTGAGAACAACGACCTGTGGGTCTGTCCACTGGACTGCAGACTCTGTGCTGGAGTCAAAATCAGAATTTGGCACTAAAACAAGAGTTTCTGATGACACAGCAACACCCAACTTTCTTGGGTTTTTTAAAAGCTGTTTCAGACCAAAAAAAAAAAAAAAAAAGAGTAATCAGTAATTCCTTAGAGGATAGCAAAACATGAGTGAAAAAAAGAGCAAAGGCGTAAAACTTTATGAGCAGAGAGGTTTTTGCTGACAGTACAGGTACAGAGAGGTAAGGCAGAGCAGTCTGGTAACAGAGAACAGCGCGCACACAGCCCAAGGTGCGAGGCCATCGCTGCACCGGAGCCGGTGCCGAGCTGCTTCGGGGACACAAACAGGCGCAGACACGGCGGGCACCGGGCGGCGAGGGCAGGATGGGCTGCTCCTGTACGCACCGGCATCCCCGGGGCTGGGTCTCACCGCAGCCCATCACCGCAGCCCCAGAGCCGCTCCCGGAGGCTCCTGCGGTGTCCCGGGCGAGCGGGCAGGGCTGGGGCTGCCTCCCCGTCCACGAGTGCTTGGCACCGGCGCTGCACCACAAACTGTTCCTGGCGGCAGGAACACACTCCGAGCCCTCCCGCAGCCGGTGACACGCGGGGACACGGGACGGGGCGAGGCTGCAGCGCAGCAAGAGGCATCGCCACCGCCCAGGACACCTCCTGCCCGGCGGCCGTGCTCCAGAGCGGACTTGGGCGAGTCTGTGCCACCGGCCCAGGGCAGCGCTACCCCCCGCGCTGTACCAGGCTGTGGGGAAGCAACCCCACTCGGCTCGGCCCGACCCAATCCGGCCCGGCTCCGCCCGTCGGGCCGCGCTGCTGACTCAGCCGCGGGGGGGCCCGGAGGGCGCCCCGGCCCCGCGGGCGTGGCGGGCGGGGGGACTGCCCTCCGCCCTCCGGGGAGATAAAGAGCGGCCGCCGCAGCCCGCCCGCGTCTCTCGGCGCCGCCGGCAGCATGACGGCCATCGGGGCGCAGGTACGTCCGCCGCTCCCTCCCGCCGCGGGGCTGCGCCCTCAGCCCGTCCCTGCGCGGCCGGGGTCACTCCCACCCCTCCCGGAGCAGCTCCGACCCTTCCCTGAGCAGCGGGGCGCAGCCGGCCGGATCCCCTCTTCCCGCCTTCTCCGACCGGCGGCCGCTCCCCGCTCCCGGCCGCACGTGGCTCTCCGAGGGGGCTGCGAGCGCTTGGCTCGACTTTGCATTACATCTCGGGTCCCTTGGAGGGTTTCAGTGAGGAGGGGAGGTGCGTCGCCCACGCGGGTCCGCGGGGGCTGGAGCCGAAGATCCCCTCCCCCCCCCACCAAGCCCCTGGGCAACTGAGCCGTGCGACCCCGGGGTGAGGACTCGGGTCCGGGCCGCTGCTGCTGCCGGCCGAGGAGAGACCGGCTGGCTGCAGCCCGGGGGGCAGTACTGGGAACTAGGAGCCCACTCTGCCCACGGCTGCCGCCTCCCCCGTCCCAGCCACCGGCCTCCATCCTCCCAGGGGCCGGTGGCTTCCTCCAGCCCTGCCAGAGCAGGAGGCTGTGCCGCAAGACCGTAGGGCAGGGACCTGGTTCAGCCGAGAGCTTTTGTGATGCCGGTCCCGGGCCTTGACGTGGGAGCATTGTTTATGCAGCCAGGGACCCGGGAGAGCTTCACCCACCCTTCCTTTCTCCTGTGTACAGCCTTCCCCTGCGAGAAGGGGTTTGATGTGCACAAGTAAATATTTTCAAATACTGAATCCCACAGCTTTGTCCCCCTGGATTCATCTCACCCTGAAGTAGCGCTGTTAACTCTTGTTTTCTTTTTCCCTCATGCTCTCCTTTCGGGCACAGCAGCTGCTGGTGCACCGGAGACCACAGAAATCCTTCTTTGAGACGCTCATCAGGAGCCTGATCATCCTGTGTGTGGCGATAGCTGTGGTCTTGTCGTCCATCTCCATCTGCGATGGCCGCTGGCTCTTTGCGAGGGGGAAGCTCTTTGGACTGTGGCACTTCTGCACCGTTAGCAACGACAGCGTCCTGAAGTGTGTCACCAACCTCAGCCTGGCCCAGGTGGAGGGGCTGAGCGTGGGGGTGATTCCCATCAGGAGCATGGTGTCCTTTGCTGTTGTGGTTGCCATATTTGGCCTGGAGCTGCTGATGGTGTCCCAAGTCTGTGATGATGCCAATGCAAGGCGGAAATGGGCAATGGGTTCCGTTCTCATTCTCGTCTCTTTTTTGCTGTCGGCCACTGGTGTTCTGAGCTTCTCCATACTCGTGAAGGATCACCTCACCTTCACAGGTTTCACGCTGACATACTGGTGTGAGTTCATTGCTGCATTTCTCTTCTTCCTTAACGGGATCAGTGGACTTCACATCAACAGCCTCACACACCTCAGGAACGGGAGAGGCAAAATCTAGGCACAAAGGATGTATCTCTGCCTTTGTGTAATCAGCTTTGCCAATTAGACTGGAAAAAAGAGAGCCTAATGAAGTTTGAAAAGGATGCCCTGTCTTAATTTGTGTGCAAGGAGGGGAAGCATGAGTCAGTCTTGATGCCTGTAGAAGACATACCCACCCACTGGTCAGCATGGAGGGCTGTGCAACACCAGCCAAGCAGAGACTGGGACTGGCTGCTCCTGCAGTGTGGTTTTCTGGAGGAGTGGATTAAAGCAGAGGGTGTCCCGTTAAACCTGCAAAGGTTTGGAAGACTGCAATCTATCCCACGTGTTGTTCTGAGGCTTGCACAACACCTGTACTGCTGTGGGTTTGGTGTTGCTGTGCTTTTCCCCATATTCCAGAGCCTGTGAAGAGTGTGATACAACTTTGGAGTGTCTCATGGGTTTGTTCTGGCTTGGGGATGGATGAATTCTGCCTGGTCACACTCACTGGTGTGGAGTACTGAAAATCTTCACTGGATCTTATTTCACCATTTTTCTTTCAAAAGAGAAGGCACGCAGAACTTGATCTGGTCACAGGTTTTGTTTCCTTCTGGCACCTGCCCTTTATCTGTCCTTGCCTCGGTCAGCTTTTTTTGGGGACACTTCAGACAGAGGTGCTGTCCTGGGGCCAGGGGTAGGTGCTGGGTGATGCAGGTGTACGGGGAAGGGATGTGATGCTTTCCTCAGGCAGCCATGCATGTCCCTGTGCTTGTGGCCTCTCCCCAGTGTCACCACTCTCCTGGCACCCTTGAAGGACACATACCAGCTGGTCAACCAAACTGGCTCTCTCCCAGCCCTTGCAAAGTTTACGGTAACAGGGCATTGCTCTTAGGTTTTTTTTTCTTTGTTTCTTTGGGGCAAGAGGGACAAGCTCTGTGGAGCTTTCATGGGGTGTTGTGGCTGAGCAGACCATGCAGAGACCACCATGGCTTCTGGGATGTGTTTTCATTACCACGGTTTCCACTGGGGCAGTGGGAAATCTGCTTATCCTGTAGCTGAGAGTCTCCTGGAGCATTTCTTATGGGAGGAGAAAGCCCTAGATCCTCCTGACCAGACCAGGTCCTTTTTTTCCCCTGACTAACAGTGAGCCTGGGAGGAGAAGCAGCCTGTGATTGCCTAAGGAGGGGCTGATGGGTGCAGCTCTAATCTGTCACCACTGGTAGAAATGTTGAGAGACCTGGCCAAAATTATCATACTAAGGCTCGTCTTCCTTCTGCCAATGTCTGAGTCAAGATCTCTAAAATTGCTACAGCTTTGAAGTTCTCCATGGTGTCTTACGTAAAAGGAGAGAAGACCTCATTTGTAGAGTAGATTGCCCTACATGTGTTCTCCCTGTCCAACACACAGCACTCAGTTGCCCACAGTTAAAAATGTCTTCAGAGTATTTCAGGGTTTCTGGTTTACTGTTTGCTTTGTATCCACTGGTAAAGCTGCTTATATCTGTTTTAGAACAAATGTTTGTGTGTTTCATTCCTGTACCTTGTCTGTTGAGCAAGGTTTTATTTTCCTGTACAACAAGTTTGACATAATTTTTCACCTGAAACAAATGCATCATAGCACAGAGGCCAAAAAGCCTGTGTAGGTGAGCCATGAGTAAACAGCTTTGTCTTTGAAAGCTAAGAATCTTAAGCCGTGCCTGTGCTGAATGTGCCACACTTTGATGAATGTGCTCCTGTGGACTTGCTTGCCTTCAGGAGGACAGTCTCCATTCCTTCTTGGATTTCTGTAACTTCTTAAAGACAACATTCCTAAGCCTAGTTTGCAATGCAGGTTCAGACTTGGCTTACTCTGGACAGTGCCAGTTGTACTTTTGCACACAAATCTGCACATCTTTCTGTCAAGATGATGCAGAGCTGTGCTACCCAGACAGCTCCTGAAGCTCTTGTAATGTCTGGGGCTTTGTTGGGGTCTCTTGGCCCACTCTCAAGGACAAGGACTTGTGCCTTTAACTTGTTTCTGGAAAACTGCGCTGTGACTGTCTGTTTGATAAGGTGCTTTTGATTTGCTGAACTGCACTGTTGAAGACATACTGGTGGGCTGAACTTGAAGATGTTTGTGTGAGCTAGTGCTGTTTGCTTTAGCAGAGCCATTTAGGCCAGAGAGACCCTGTGAGGTCTAGTCCCAAGCTGTTGCACCAGGACTACCTTATCTAACCAGTGATTCAGTTGTGTTGCCCATGCCAGGCAGGACAGTTCCCCTACACGTAAGGGTGTCTATGGCTTGTCTAGAAACATTAGTGTAACCTCAGAGTGATGCTTCGGTGACATCCAGACTTGGAATTCACTTCTGTGTGACATTCCCTCATGCTAGTGGGAGGCTGTGCCTCCATGCCTTTCCTTGGAAGGCAGCCATAGCCAGACTGGGTTCCAGGCTGGTGCCTCCCACTTGGGTTAGAGAGAGACTGGACAATTGGCCATTGAGTTCACCCTAGACGTGGTGCAATTGTATTTTAGGATGCCCTCTGCTAGCTGAAGAAGAGGCCTTTTGTTGGGGGTAGGGAATCCTCTGGGGAAAATAGAGTAACTTTTTTTCCAACCGGTTTTGTATAGTTCTGCTCAACTTAATTTTGCTGGGAAAAGACGCATTTTGACAGCTAAATATTACAAAACAGAGTTGATTGTCTTGGAGATATCCTTCTATAGAGTAACCTGTGCAGAAGTGGGTCACTGTTCATTTTCTGAAGCATGTGGAAGTGTTAAGCAATATTCCTGAAGTTTGTTAAATAAATTGATTTGAAATAAGAACTGTAATTCAGTCTTTTTATATTTAGATATTGGGGTGCAGATTTAAGGGGATGAGTAGAGTTTTACATAATCTCCCAGGCATCATTCCGTGTGTTTACCCAGCTAAACTGATGAAGAAATGACTGCTTGGTGCTTTGCCAAGCTCTGACCAAGGGAATTGTGAGGCCACCACACGCTCCCCTCTCCTTTTCCCTCCAGTGTGTCTGCACCAGCCCAGGAAGCCAGCACTGCTTTCTTGTCTTGCAGAACAAGAGGGGCAGTCAGCTGTGCTGGTCCGTGGGAATTTGAGATAACCTTGTAGGCTCTTCAATGATTTCCTGCTGTTTCATGTGTTCCTTACCAGCTAAAGAGCTCTTTCCTGTGTCCTTCACCTTCCTGTTCCCACACTGCACCCCCATGTCTGAAGCATCCTTGCTCTTTTCTTCAAGCTCTGATTGTCTGGCCTGCAAGAAGTGGTGTCGGAGTACAAATGTATTTCTGTATTTTTCTCAGAGCTCACTGTATTAGCAGGTTTAGTTAAATGTCAGGAAAATAGCTTCCCAGCTACACCACTGAATTAGTTTATGTAATCTCAAGTTAATTAGCACCTGGTGTTCTCTTTCCAACAGGAGAGGTCGTTGGCTTGTCTCAGGCAGTTTAACATCTCTTAAAAGCAGGGTAATGAACATCACTTCTTGTTAATGAGCCGTTTAGATGTAGTTACTAACTTTAATTGGACACTTGTACACAAGCCATTGCTTGTGGATGAGAATAAGGAAATGTTGATATAGGGCATGCTAGCTAGGGAGGTATCCTGCCTGGACTGTATTTTTCCAGAATCACAGCATGGTTAAGGTTGGAAGGGTGCACTGGAGGTCATCTAGTCCAGCCTCCCTGCTCCAGCAGGGTCCCCTAGAGCATCTCGGTTTGATTTTTAGTCTCCAGTACGTTCATCAGCTGTGCTTGGAGGGACACCTGGAATGGGGTTGAGCCTCACTTGCTTTTGAAAGCCGGAGGAAGGTGATTACAAAGATACATTACGTGACTTTCCTCACCTGCTTTCTCTTTCCCTCTGCTGGCGCCTATGGTAAGCTGATAATGGCCTTTCTTCTCAACCTTCTAAGTCAGCTGGCACATACAAGAAGGGCCTCATTTCTGGGTGAAAACAAGGTCTGCCCCGGGCACTGTCCTGGAAGGGGTGTTGCCTGAATTCCTGAGGCCTCTCACCTTCACTGGACCCAACCCCATTGAATCCGTACCAACCCTTCTGAAACAGCCCATTTCAGCTCCCCTGCACTCAGGCATTGCACAGTGTAATTATTCACGGCACAACTATTGGTTTTTGCTTCTGACAGTTTTGCTGGGAACTTCCTTGTTGCTGTGTCACAGAGAAAATCCATTAACGACTTCCTCTTAAATACATTAGCTCTTCGGCTGCTGGAGCTGCTGGCTGCCTTGCTGGCTTGCAGAAGGACAACTGGCTCCTCAGAACACCTGGAGTGAATAGCCAGAGGCTGTCACCAGTGTCCCTGAACAATGACAACTACTTGTGTGAAAGGTGGTACTCGGGTCCTATTTACTGGTAATTTACATTGATTACCCAGGAGCAAGGGCAGTGAAAAGGAGGTGGGTGGAGCCTACGAATATGGAGTCTGTGTTCAGTCTGTGTGCCTTCATCTCCTGCTTTTTGCATTGCTTGCTGAGATCTGCTTTCCTGTTCCTCTTCATCTGCTTATAAACATGTCAATGTCCCCAGAGCTAAGCAGCTCTTTTCTCTAGTATCCTTCAGCACAGCTAAACAAGCAAGATCCCCAGCAGTGCAGGCAGCCTTTGCACTGCCTGCTTAGGAGATGGGAGAGGTAAGAACCCATTCCCCCGTGGTGGTGTTTGGCAGCAGCTTCCTACACCCAGCGGAAAGCAGGACCAGGTCACAGCATCATAACTCCAGGGGCCGCCTGCTTCTGGCATCTTCCCGAGTGGATGTGCTCTTTCCCAAGAGCTGAGGACTCCAAATTCCAGCTGACATCTAGGAGTTTTTATGGAGCCTCAGCTCTTCATACAAACAAGGCTTGTGCTTGATGCCTGAAGCAAACATGTAATATGGAATCTGGGAATGATTCCTTTTTCTTGGTTATTCCAGGCAAGACAAATAAAACCAAAAGTGTAAAAAAATGATTTATGCTAGAACTGGGGGCTTTTAAATATAAAAACCAGAAGCATTTTTTTCTGGGGCATGTGGTATGCCCGTGTACATATAGGTATCACGCTCAGCCTGGGCTCCACCCAATCTTGTGCTGGTCCTAACTATGCACTGCAGGGCTGAGCTCTTACACTGGCTTGTGTGAGAGCCAATAATTGCATCAGATCTAATTAATTGCATGTTATTGTATCTCTGAATCTGTATTTCTTCATTTATGCTGGAAGGAGGCATTTGCATTTAAAACAAACAGCTGCTTTGGCTTGAAGGATGAATGTTTAATTCTCAGGGAACATACAAGTTGTTTCACCCTTCTTGGTCTCTTTCATAGGCTGGAGAGAAAATTAAGGTTATGGTTTTTTGTAAGTATCTCACTTGCTAAGTGCACTGGGACAGAGTGAACTGCCAAGGAGTTCAGAGGCTCTGCTTGGCTTGGGTGAGTCAGCAAAAAGTGAGATCTTTCATTCCAACCTTCATGAAGGGGCTTTCACTTCTCCTTTGGTCATGGGACTGATCCTGCTTCTGTTCTTCTTTCCACTTGTTTTGGCTGACTTTTAAAGGAGAAAGCCAACTTGAAATCTTGCTATTTCTAAAAATATGAGTTTAAAGTAATTCCTTAAAACACTCCTAGTTTACAGCTTTGCATCTCATTATTTTTTTCATGGAAAAGAGGTTCAATTGTCCTACTGCTGGGTGACCTGCATGAGCCAACCAGGCAGGGCAGGCTGGAGCAACCACGAAGCTCTCTCTGCTGCTGAGTGCCCTTCCTTTCCTGGCTGCCCTCCTTGTGCTGCTGCCTGCAGCACCTGCTGCACCAGGGAGGGTGTGGGGTAACTGTCAGCACTGCCAGAGAAAAAAATATTTTTTTCCCGAATCTCAGAGTTTCAAACAGAGCTAACAGCACTCAAAAACCTGCTTCGGTACAGGTAATTTAACCTTGAACATATCCTTTTAACTTGTCTGCATGTTTGCCTTCTGATAAAATGGCAGAAGCCTACCATGTAGGCATTTGGTGTGATTAAAAGCTCGTTGGAGCAGTTTTGGCAGAGGGGGCTGAGGAGTGCTGCTCAGGCAGCATTTGACATGCCATGCATGTTTTGCCAATGTCTTGTAGGAGGGAGAAGTGATAAACACCATTTGCTTTTGGTTCAATCATCTTTGCCCTTGAAGAAACAAAGCCAAAAATCGCCCCAACTAGGGAAATGTGGATACAAAATCAAGTAGGAGATCTGATTTCATTTGTCAGATGAATTATTGTATCCCTTTCCCATTCAAAACAGGGAAATTTGCTTAATTATGTCCTTAAGAGCATAAAGCTGTAGTAGCTCAGATACTTTTCGACAGCATATTACAGTGCACAGCCTTGCAGATTTCAGTACAGTGAGGGACTGTAAACTCTACTGAGATTTTTGATAACCACTATGGTAGTGTTTTTCACCAGATAGCTTCTACTGTCCAGTTCAATTGAGCTTTAGAGGTCTCAAGAGCTTCCATTAATTCCCTTCAAATACAAACTGGTCAAGTCTCAGAGGTACAGACACAATAGGAATCAGCTATCTTGCTGAAGTTTTTTTGGTCACCCTTGGAATATGCTGTAATAGCTTTTTCACCATTTCAAAATGATACAAATATCCAAATTGGACCACTATTTTTTCCAAGGTATCCACTATTAAAAGAGGCAAAGGCAAAAAGCTGTCTGAAGCATTGTCACTGGAGCAATGGATATGCAGTCAGAGAGGAAACTGAAGTTCAGCTATGCTTTATGTTCTCAGTGTCCATCATACATCACCACAACAGAGAGTCTTTGAACCTTGGTAGATTTGAGGGATTAATTAGTTTCACATTTCAAACCCATGGGCTGTATTGGAGGATGGCATGTAACCTTCATCAGATAAAATTGAATGTCCTCCCAGCTTCTGCAGCAGAAGAAATAGAGAACATCAAAAACTCAACAGCCTGGCTTAGCCTGGAACACACTGGAGAGCCACATGGAAAATGGAAGGTCATATTTAAGGTAGAACTAGCAGCAGGTGTGGAAAGAAACAGAAATTACTGTGGCCAGAAACTCAAGGAAAAGCATAATTTTTTGGCCCATTTTGCTTTGCAGAATAACCGTGGTGCTGCACAGGATATACACGAACAGATGTGCTCCAAGAACCACTGATCTACAGCCAAGTCCTGCTGTCAGATATGTACACAAGGCTCCCAGCTCAGTCCATGGGACACAACCATGTGTATCTGAGCATGGAGGTACCCTCAGGTGCACAGTGTTAAAGCACACTTGACCTTTGGAGGGTTTTTCTCCTGTGCTCTGGTGGGCTGGACCTCACCATCTGCATCTCTTGAGTCAAGCCACTTCCTCCGTTACTCACTGAGGTGCTGAGATGCTGACGCCAGTGTTTGCTTAAATGCCACTGCCTCCATTTTCTCTGAACTTCCAGCTGAACCTAGGTAGAAAGGCCACAAAATACTTAGTTCAGCTAGTTTATGTTGGAGACCTGCACTGCAGAGAGCAGTATAACAGGAAAATGAGGGTGGGTTACCTTTGCCAAGGTTTGGGTTTGCTTATTTATTTAACCAACCCCCTGTTTAAGGGGTTAAGGTAAGGCCTATTTCTTGACACTTCTAGTGATACTGTTGTTCAGCCACACAATTTGCTATTTAACTGCAGGTGAAACTGTTCATGGAATCTAGTTGGCCTTATGAAGTATTTGGTTTAGAATTTTCCAGAATCTGAAGTTTAGATATAAAACCAGGACATTTTGGCACTCTAAGGTAAAAAAAACCAAACAGATTTTCTTTTTAAAACCACTTTTTCTGAACCCAGTTGAAAGGTCAGTCAGGGTATTTCAAAACCCTCTGTCATTTCAAAGTGACTTTTTCTCCTTAGGCACTGGTTTGGTTTTTTTTTCCCCTTCCAATTAGCTCTAGATCTTCCAGGTTGGTGTAATGTTTCCCCTCACCTCTACCAGCAGCAGCATTTCAGAGTGCAAGTTCTACGCCAGAAGCCTGGGAGTTGTCATGCAACTACAAAGGAAACAGTCTCTCTACCAAAAGCTTTACCTTACAAGAGTCCTAATAAACTTGGACTGGGTATAGCTTTTGATAAATTCCCTCCTAAGGATTGAGTAAATAAAATGGCCATGGATGGGATGACAGATAATGGTACCATACGTCAGAACCAGTCGGCTGTCAGTGGGACTGTGTGAGGGACGGTGCTCCCACCCTCAGTTCCCAGACAGTAATAATGTTATCTGATTTATGAAAGGGTTGCAGTAGTTGAGAGGTGAAGTTTGCATCTGGCATACAATTACCTAGGCTTGCCAGGTCTAGGAGGAATTTCATGAGTGATGTTAGGTAGCTGGGAAGAAAACCCTCAGATAAAACATGTAATTCATTGGGGAATGTATCCCACTGATTAATGAGGCATGCTTCAGCAATAAAAAAGAGTGTTATATACACCAAACTCACCTCACCATTAAGGAAACAATAAAGTACAGCCACAACAAAGCCCTAAAAGATAAAAGAACCATGGTCACAGAACTGTAGTTTCAGCTTTTGAATGGGGATGAGGCATCTCAAGGGAAATCAGACAGCTTGGCTTTGCCATTGGAAGCTCTAGTCTGTTGCAGAGTTATATGTTCTACCTCCTTTTCTTACTTTAAAGAAGTAATAGCTTGTCAAATATTACCTGGAATGATCCAAGAGCCAATTCAAAAAACAGCTGAATTTCCATTGTGCCGCTGCTTGCGTCCTCAGGGAAAAAAGCAAAGATGATGTAGTGGACCCCAAAGAGAGGGATGAGGAGGAGTGTTGACTTTGCAAGTCTCCTGAGAATGAAAACAGAGGGAAAAGCAGGTGTAGAAGGAGCAAGAAATGCTCAGGTGGCCTTGCATGTCTTATAAGGGGTGTAAGGGACATACTTGTATTGGTTGAAATCACTGCTCCGTTTTTCAGGGGAGCTGAGCTTCCTCATCAGGATTCTTAAAATGTTGACAAAGAGAATGAAATTAATCTGAAAAAAAACCCCAAAGTAAGAATGCAAAAGCAACCCACCAAACAACAAACCCAGTATCCACTTACATAACTGCTACGTATCAGCAGAGCCAGTTTGGGGATTCGATTACAGGGCTTGGGGCTGGCCTGCCTGTGTCCATGTTCCCATCCTAGTCTTTGTTCCTGCTTCTCCAGCCTGCTTGGCCACCCTGGGCTTGGATGCAGGCTGCTTTCCCTGCTGGTTTGCTGCAGCTTTAGTTATGGAGATGGTCAGGCCGTATTATCCAGGCAAATCACCAAAGGACAGGGAGACCAGGAGCATCGGTTTGGCCCCTTGTGGCTGTGGGGTTCTGGCAGCCTCTGCACAGTCTGGCCCCACTTTGGATGCCAGCAAAGGGGCAGCACTGGAGCTATCACTTGCTATCTGGGACTGCAAGTGCTGTGTGCTCTCTGCCGGAAACACTCAGTGTGGTTTAGGATCACGAGGCAAATTAGTTAAAAATGGGGAGAGGAGAGAGTCGACACTGGAGTTCTTCCTTTCGCATTTCCCCTGTCTTGAAGGGTGGATATCAGGTAAAAATGCTGATCTGCTCAGTTTGGGTGCAGATGAGGCAATAGCTGTTTCTGCTCGTTTGACCCTCAGGGAAAGAGTGGGAGTTGCAGGGAGGCAGAGCCGCCTGAGCGTGTCTGTGTGTCTGTCCCGCGGCCAGTGCCCTGCACCCCGTGGGGAGCGACCTCGGGCTGCTCTGCCCTTGGCTTGCACAGCCGGCACATCTGCACCCCTTCTGCAACACCCTGCACCGCGGCAGGCCCTTAACCCTTCCCTGTGCCGGGAAACACCACTGCAGAGGTGCATCCTCTTCATGGTGGGTCGTCCGTGCCTGTGGGCACTGGAGCAGGGCTCTGGGGTGGTGGGTTTTCCTAAAAAAACCGGGCCTACTGGAGATGGGACAGACCCAGGAAGTCCCTGAGTTCTTTAAAGTTGCTGGATGGAAAGGGAGCAACTGTGGCTGCTGAGGGAGTCTGGAGAGGGCTGGAAGTTTGGGGAAGCTGGGGAGGGACGAGGAAAGGAGTAGAGCTGGGAGGAGCTAGAGGTGGAGAGCATGAAGGAAAGAAGTATTTCATGAGTGGTGGGGAGCAAAGGAGGTTCAGGTCGGGGTATTCTGGGTTTTTTAACCCATGAGGCTAGGGACGAGCCGTGTAGACTGAGCAGGACTTTTCACTGATAAAAACCACCGGGGAAGGGGGAGCGGTGCGATTCCTGCCGGGAGGCATTGCCCGCGGGCAGCGCAGGAATGAGCGTGAGCCTGGGAGCACAAAGGTGTTTATCGGCGCTGATTTTCTGCCCTTTGAACTGCTCGGGGCTGTGAGGAATACAAAGATTAGATCTGGGTTCTTAAGATCTGGCTGTTTGGTTAAGGGCTTGAGTAAAGCCTCTTTTGGGTAAAACCTGCAGAGTCAGGCAGCCGGCTTCTGTCTTCAGTGGCTAAACCAGGCAGGATCAGCATTCTGAGGACACTTGGAAGGCGATAGCGGGTGGGGACCGCCAAAAGATAAACTAAGATTGTGCTTTCTGTCTTGCAGAATGCCTGGGTCTTGTTGGCTTTTAAATATTGCTGAGTGGCTCCTAGCATGAGGGTTGTTTCATAAAGAAAAATAAGTGCCATGGCCTGGTTAAGTTGATCCCAAATCACTTGTGCTGTCTGGTGCTTGTCTTTTGGGGATGCAGGACTGCTCACTGGTCAGTGGGAGCAGAACTTTAACCCACCATCTCAGCTGCCTGGGTTTCTGAGAGTGTGCAGAAGTTGCAGTTTGTGTTTTGCAAACATAATGGTTCGTACTGGAAACGTGAAAACCTCAACCAGCTCTTGGGGTCTCACTTGGAGTGTCAACAGGTTACTTGAGAGTAACCAGCAGTTCGTGTTTCTGGGCTAGGGTTTTAGGTCATTAAAGCATGGTCTGACCCAGAGCATGTTCATCGGGCAGAACAGCTATCCCAAGCAGCAGCTCCAGCCCCCTGGTACCTAAGGCTCTGAAGGAGAGTATCAGCAAATGCTCAAAACACAGGTGCTGAGTATTATATCCACCTAACTGCTCTTGTCATCACTGCTGCCTTGCACTGGGTGGGCTCACACTGAGTTTCAACGCCTGTGCCTTAATTCACTGAGCAGTGCCTCAGTGCTGCCCACTAATACGTGGTGCATGCAGCCTGTGAGCTGTTTTCATTCCTGAAAACAAAAGCCAGTGGTCATGTAAGGCAAGTTGGTTTTGGCTTTGCTGAGAGAGGCACTGACTGGCAGACACAAAAGTAATTGTACTGAAATGTACAGCCGCTCGTTTCTCCTCCGGAGATTTCCTTGAAACAGTCCAAAACAAGCTTCCACAAACCAGCCAAGTTCATATGAAATCAACAGGATGTGGAAACCTGATCTTCAGCCTCTTGCTTCTTGGGAGGACATTCTAGCTTTCCTTGTGAACTTAGCTTTGGGGCATTAGTTACTAAGTCCTGCTGAGCAGAAGTTGCTTAAGCAGTAACTCATGGGTCACACCAGTTCAGACACATGTCTAAGATCAGTTCATTAACACACTTCTAAAGCATGTTGAGTAGATGAGCTCTGACTTCACAGTGTTTGAAAATACAGTTTGAATCTGCTTGTCCCAGAAAAGACTTACAAAAATAGACACAACTATGGGGCCTCTAATGATCCACCAGGTATTGGCATCAGTGTTAATGTCCCAACACCTGTAAAAATAGAAGAGAAGGTGCAGTCAGTTATCAAAACATTGGTATATTTTCAAACAGGTTTAGTCTGTTTTGTACCTTAGATAGGCCCCTATTCCCTTCTCTACAAAACTAATTTACTGTTCTTACTTAGTGGTACAACATGTCTGATGGAAAGCTGCCCACCTGCACTGGACAGAAATATGTCCTTCCCTTAAAGTATAAACACTGTTCAAAATTTTGAAAGGGAGAAGAGAAAGAAACAAAGTTTCACTATTCAGAAAGTTAAATACAGATACTGAAAACATTGTGGTCTGAATTCATACCTGAAAGCTACCTCCTACCCTTGAAAATGCTGAAATGGAATTGGAAGCTTCTTCTCATGTTGCTCATCTGTACCTCTACTCACACCCACACTAGGATGAAGGCTCCCACCACAGCAGGGTGTTGATTGATTTATCTCCTCCCAGCAATTAGAAATGAGCAGGATGCCATAGAACAGCCTGCACAGGGGCTGCATGCTTCCCCTGGCGTGCCAGCTTCCCCCCTCCATACCACTCACCCAATATTTTCATGGAGCTGCCTAGCAGTCGCCCATGCAGCCACAAACACTGTTGGGGCACCTGCAATTGGAAAAACCAGTTACTGCTTCATGAGTTCATCCCAGAGGCAGAAAAAACCCAGTTATTCTTGCTGAAGGGAGAACCAGTACCCCATCCAAGAGCGATGAACCACCAGAGGTACTTCCTTTCCGAGAAGAAAGAAATCACCAGGAGAGTGTGGAGGTACAGTCCCTCCACGAGGAGCCAGCTGTAGTTAGACATGATGCAATACTGAAAGAAGACCATGGTGAGCTTACAGCCAGCCTGAGGAAAGAGAGGGTAATTAGCTCCTGCCTGGGTTTGTGCCTACCTTCTAACAGAAAGAGCGAGCTGTAAATTAATTGGCAAATAGAGATTTTATAGCAATTAGGGGACTAAATGGGTGTCCTTGAGACAGGGGTTCACATGACAAGAAAGCAGAGCTGGCGCTCCTAAATGCATTAATCAACTGCCTCACTAGAAGAACTGAATGTGTCATGGACACATGGATTCAGGTTACTGTCTCAGGGGAATTTCACTATTACTACCTTCTTAGTACCAGTAACACTAATATCACCTTAGAGAAGCAGATGAATGTATTGTCAATCTTTTTTCCCCAAGAAAATCAGTTGATAAAGACAATGTTCTCAAAGCATTATTTTTCTGCAACAGAAATCCAGCAAAACCAGTGGGGTAAAACAAAACAAACCTATTTTTGTTACTCTCCCTAATTCTTGTCTTTTAGTTTAAAGCATTGACCATCATCTGCAGTGTTGCTCACCCCTCCTCAGCCCCAAATTTTCAAAATATTTTGCTGCCAATAAAAAGAAAAAGGCAAAAACCTTTCAAAATTTGAGAGGTCCCAGACTCTCTGAGTGCAAGCCCTTATCTTACTATCAGGTCTCACACTGCAGTGTACATCAGCAATATTTATTGTGTTCTCAGAGAAGGGGCAGAAGCATACCTCTCTTCTCCCATAACCCTTCATGATGAATATAAAGCTGGAAGGGAGAGTTCCTTCCCTGCACACTAGATCCTGCTAGGATCCTGCTGGGAAACTGAGGGGTGGAGCAAGCTGGCAGGCAAAGGGTTACCGTGTATGCCCCACAGTAATTTGTGTCTTCAGAGGAAAACAAAACAGCATCCTTGATGAAGTTGGACGAGGCTCGCAAAATGAACGATGTGAAGAGATGCATGTGGATGTAGTTCCTTGTGCAGCGAAGTCTTCTGCAAAAAAATGAGAGAGAGATCCAGTGAAGTGACATTCTTTACCAATGTAAGGAGCCTGTGGCTGTAAACAGCAGGTTTCAATCCTTAGTAGTGTTAAACTGACAAATGAAGAACAGTGTTGTTCTGTCTGTGAAAGGAAGGCTAAGGCATCTCCCAAGAGGGATATCCTAGAGAAGACCTTAAAAAGCTACAGTCACATCTGCTCCACTCAGGTACTAAAACAAGCTGAATGTTGCCAGGAAAATTGTGATTTCATGCCAATATGCTTGTTCTGGCATTCCTCCCTCCTTTCCAGAGTAACATGAACCCAAGGTGTTTATTCACACCTGGATGAATTTATTTATTCTGCCAGCACAGTGCACTTGTGCCTGCAGGGTTTTCTGTATTAAATCTCCACATAATCTGTGTCCAGAGGCCATGCAGCCTGAATATAAATTTGCAAAGTAGTTTGGTTTCCTTTTGCCCAGAGGAGCCGCCCTGACACTTACTGTAAGGGAAATTAATTTCACTGAATAAGCAGCACAGTACAAATTCCAGGTTACAGGGATGAGTGAAGATAAGCTGAATGTCACATTGCTAATAGAAACACCTTTCCAGAAGTCAATGCAGTGGCACTTAGAACAAAGTTTTAGCCACAGTCTCAAGTGGGGAAAAGAGCAGCAGAGGGAAAGACACTCTGCCTAAGGGACACTGAAATCATGGGAAGACCTCATCAGGGAGTTGGTGCAGATGCCATTTGCAAAATGCATCCAGCTACAATTTGAAAAGGAGAGCACAACATAATGAGCAATCCTGACATTTTCTGGGAGACAGGAGTCAGAGATAAATTTTGTCACTGATTTCTGTGAAGGTTTTCGGAAATACTTCAATTTTTAATTTCCCCTGAAATAAGTAGAAGGATTTGTGTCAGGTGAGATGACCAGAAGTCCTGGCCAAACACAAACCAGAGATACTTCTCCTCACCTAAAGGAGGCAAGGACCACTAAGGCTATCATCAGCGTCACAAGGGAGGTGCAGTATCCGATGGTGTACATGGTCTTCAGGGTCATGAAATAGGAACGCTGCAGGGGAACATATAATCACATCTTTACCTTGTCTGTCTGGTAGAGATCAGCCCACACCAAGAAAAAGATCTCTCCTTGTATTTAATGAATAAATTTTCTTGTAAAATCAGCTACTGAAATTTCAGCCCGAGCAACCACTTCCAATCATTTGCAGGAAGCATTCATGCTGAAAACCACCAATAGCAGTAGCCCCACCTGAGTTAAATCACAACATAACCAGTTTCTCCTTAACACATTTCTCCCCAGTACCCCAGAGCAGCAGATCTGTGGTTATGGGCACTTAGACTCACTCTGGCCTCGTTGGTTGTGTCATTGACATTGTAGCCACAAGCAATGTCAGGTCTCGGGTATGGGTCTGACCAGCCCTCGCTTGTACAGTTTCGGTACACAAAACCTGTGTGGTAACAATAAAAAAGACAGAATGGGGTATGATCATTTCCAGTTGTATTTTTGTTGTTCTCAGGGTTCAATCACCATGTAGGGTTGCTCCAGGAGCCAGGAGAGTATGTTCCCCCAGGCAGTGCACTCTGCATAGCTGGAGGCGAAATGCAGCTGAGCTAATTCTGTTGATACTTGCCCAGTGTACTTGTGTGGGTCATAACATTGTTTGCCCACTCAGGGATGACTGTGATGGATGTGTTTTTATTAATTGCAACATAAATAATACTGTTCAGTACATCTGGTGTTTCTTGGCCACTATTCCAAGATCAGCAAACACACGACTTGTTCAATCACAGATTCAAACTTCATGCAAACCTGATACTCTACTGAATGTTTCCACCTCCTTACTGTGGTTTGTCATGCTCCAAATAGAACACAAAACTGTAGATGGTCACAGATTTTCAGTAGGATTTAAATGAAAACTAAAATTCTTTTCCCCGCACTGGGCATTATTTTGCCCAGTTGATTTCCTTGCTTACTTGCAAATTAAATGTTAGGAGGAAATTTCCCTCATTTAAGCTCAGTTTCTGGAAAGCTGAGTACTTGAGTCCAACTGTGTCCCTTGTGGCTGTCTTCAGGGAAAAGTAGGCATTTGCAGAATTCAACTCATTTTTTGGACTGGTATCTGCAAAGGGCAGTTTGTCTGACCTTCTTCTGCTGGGATGTCTGACTTTTAAACTCCTAAAGCTGAGTGAGATGAATGCCCAGCAAGTTGCACGTGGCTGAATAGGATAGTTTGGAACTCGTCCATATTAATGTTTGGCACTAAAGTGGAAGTGGGAAGTCCTGCCCTACACCACTTACAATGTCTCTGGAAGAAAGTGGCCCTAGCAGGCATGTGCTGAAGGGAAACTTTTACGAAGAAGTAAAACCACTGCCCACTGTCCTAATCTCATTGATCTGTCCAGTAAGAATCATACTTTAGAAACATGAAGTGAAATCCTGGCTTTGTTGCAGTGATGGCAATGCTAGCAGGTACTTAAAGGGGACATGAAATCAGCAGTCCTTCTTAGTACAAGCCTTGCCAGAGGGCTCTATAAAATTCCATTTTTTTCCCCACATATTTAGCCATGAGGACTTCAGGCTGTCTGGCTCTTGCAAAACATCCCTGCAGTGTTGAGGGAACTGAGGGAGATGCATATGCAGCAATGTTTGGCAATGGTTTATCCTCTTTGGAGCCCTGCTGGAATTGTCAGGACAGAGTCAGGGCTCCTGCTACCTCTGGGCTAATGCTGATGACCTGACAACATGTCTGCACTTGAGTTGAACTCACCTCTGTAAACCTGCAAGGCACAGCAAACATGCTGAGAACTCTGAGTGGGAAGAGATCTGGGTGTGTCCTTATCAGACTATTATTCTGATGCTTTTTTGAACATCCTGTTCCAGTTTAGCATCTTTGAAAGGGCCAGGCTTGCTTTCTAAGCCAGGTTTTCTATGCCTTGCTGCAGTGCAGCAACAACAGGAAAGAAACAGCTCTCCAGACGGTTCTCCCCAGCCTGCCTTGGCACCCAGCAAGGGGGTGGTGTGGTGGCAGATTCTCTACTTCAGTGTCAACTACTAAGACACCCTTACTTAACTTGGAGCAAAGCACTGTACTTGTAAACATGCCTGTGACTGTTTTGTGCCCAAGGCTGTCAAAGCAGATCAGGCAAGAAGAGGTGAAGTTCTGTGTTGGTGTGCACATGCTATTGCATTATATGCAAAACACAGGGGATTATGCCAGGCACATCATATGGACATGAGGAAAATTTTAGCAATGCTCCTTGGTTATGGGCGACACACACCACTGGGGAAACTGCAGCATGCCCCACTCAGAGCAGATTGGGGGTCTGCAGTCTGTCTAAGGATTGTGCTTGGTGTTCAATCATAGTTTGGAGGCTTTTGGAGTTGCCTAGGCAAGAAGGAACTCTGGCTAAAGGGATGGCTGTGGAACTGGGACCATGTGATGTGGCCTTTGCCTCTGAATCTTCACAATAGTCACACCTTTCTTCATATCTTGCCTGAGACACCATGGTCAATTCTGCTACTTGGTTCCAGATGATTTTGTTTCTTTGGTCTGCTATGTAGAAAGGGACCAGGCAGTCTGGGCAGCAAATGCAAATCTAGATGTCAGCACAGAGATCAGGGTTTGGGCAGAGTTCAGAGCCATCCGCATGGCTTAACATATGGGCCTTTGGCATTTGTGGCTGCCCATCTGCTTTGTAAGTGGTGAGGAGAGAAAACCTTTGCTTTTCTTTTGAGGCAAGCAGATCTTTGTTTTGCTTTTTCAAAATTGTTTCAAACAGGGCAATGACTGTAGCAGTAAATAAAGTCAGGAGTCAAAAGCCAACCCCAGTATTAAATCAAAGAAAAATGTGGCCATGAGAATGAGGTTAAACTATTGCTGATTTTGACCCAAAATTCCAGATGCAGAGACTGAAATAAGATGCTAGTGGTGATGGACCAGGTCTTGGGGTTCTGTTTTGAACACTGTAATGCTGATTATTGTTTATCAGCTTCTCGATAAGGAGGGCAAGTAAAGTTTAAGCTCTTGGACTATCTCCAAGATAAGGCAGTGAACATTTGAGATGTAATTATGACCTTTGAATGTACAAATTCCTGCCTCCTCCCCGGTGAGAAGGCCAGAGGCAGGGAACAATTCCCTCTAGTGGCTGTACCAGCAGGGATTTCAGTTACTGCATTTAAGGGCCGGGATCACCATGCTAAAGATGTGGATGCCAGACAGCGATCTATGCCTTTGTGTAGTTTATCCTTTACTCTAAACCAGATTAAAGGGCTCAAAGGGCAGATAATGTTCGTGTGTACAGAAAGTAGCACGGTTTTTATTTTAATCTGAGTGGCTCATGTCTGATTTCATTTAGAGAGCACTAAGTGCTTCTCCTCTGAGTTATGTAATCTTTATTAGACAATCTAATACTTTGTCTCCTGTTCCTCCCTTCATAAAATCAATCTGTCTGCTTTTCTGTAAGTACTGGACCTCATTAATCTGTGTCCTATAACCGAAGAATGCAAAAGCCTCTTCTCATTTGAATCATTAACTCCCTAAAGAGAAATGTAAACACATTTCTAAGGCATTACTGAAAAGCAGAAATGAACAGAAAGCAGGCTTACTTAATAGCTCATGATTACTGTCGCCTACTGGGAGTAAATTTCACTTCATTTCTAGTTTAGATATCTGAGAAAAAGGACAAAAAGCATTGCTTGAGCTCGCCTCTGAGTGAATTGTTTCATGAGCCATGAAACCTGAATTTCCATGAGTTTGTGCCACTTGTGTGGATTCCTGTCACAGCCAAGAGAGAAATCCCCAGTGCAGATTTCCTCTTAATGAAGGCAAAAAAGGGGATCTTTTCTGCCTGCCAAGCTGGATGTTTGCCAAAACTTGTGTGAACCTAATGCTCTGTGAAGTTTTGTCCCCATCAAGCTCATCTGGGACCAGCCACTGTCTTTAGGAGTTATTAAAAGGGGAAAGACGCAAATAAACACAGAACCTGAGTGGAGAAAACTCTTTTCCTTAAGAAACTATGCTAAAAACCTGCATTTCAGGATAGCATTTACTTCCTGCACTTTTTCCCAACTGGCTAGAAAAAATAAACACTAAAAAGATCTTGCTACTTTAATTCGAGGCTTTTTCATGTTTAGCTTAGTGCTGGAAACTTAGAGATGCTAAGTAGCTTTCATTCTTTAAAAGAAGGAGGGAAAAAAATTCATTTCAAATTCAGACCTGAGAGTGGGGTCTTTGTAAATAAAAAATAAAGTGTTTAAAAATAAGTGTTTAATAAAAAGCACCTGGGCAAGAAAAACATCATTTTAGCATTACCTTTTTTCCCAGTCAGCATCTGGAAGAATTCAGGGCAGTGAGCATTGACAATCTGTCCCACAGTGGATGAAGGCCAGCAACTCATGTTATCCCACATTCCAGCACATCTGCCTGGGGGGGCAACAAGGAAATACCATACAGCATCTCCCAGTGACATAACACCTTCCAACTTCTTCCAACAGTGAAACACTGGGAGACACCTCCAAGCAGCACAACGCCATGCAACATCTCCCACCAAGGCAGCTACAGGAACAAAGATGCTCAGTGCTCTGAAAAACAAGCTGGATGAGACAGAGCAAGTCCTGCTGAGACCTGGATAGGACAGAGGAGGTCCTGATTGCTTCAAACCAGCCCCAGCAAGCTCCCAGACCTGTCCCAGTCTGGTCATTGACCCCGCTGGTCTCTACTAGACACACAAATAGCAATTAGAGTCATTCTGAACATCACATCAGGCCCTTTGCTATGTATCTTTTTGCTAGTAACTACTGAATGGCCCTGGAAAGATAAAAGAAAATAGATGGGAATTTTTTACCTTACTTTCAGTGTTTCTAAAGCTTCCACTTTGAGTCATCCTAAAGTTTTCCTTACATAATATTTTTGTAAACAGGAAAAAATGCAACTAGATGACCCTGCTTGAGCAGGGAGGTTGGACCATATGACCCACTGGTCCCTTCCAGCCTCACCCATTCTGCAATTCTGTGACTAGGAGTCTAAACAGCTTCACAATGATACTTAAACCACAGATCACTTAAATCACAGAATATTCTGAGTTGCAAGAGATCCACAAGGAGAGTACAAATCTTAAGTGAATGGCCCGTTTGGGGATCACACCCACGACCTAGGCATTATTAGCACCATGCTCTAACCAGCTGAGCTAATCTCATCATACCAGGGAAAGGATAGAGAGGAACAGTATCGATGTCTTCCTTTTATCACCATAAATACTCCTCTCTTTCACTATGCCTAGGCTGTGCTGAAGTGAAGAATGCCAACAAACAACTCACTGAATGTGGCTGCCCAGACTTACCCCATTTCTCTCAGTTATGTGCAAGGGCTGCTTATTTTAAGGATGGGCTTGTTGTGGTCCCCTCTCATAGTCAGGGAGAGAGGGAGGCTTTTCCAGCTGCACCTTCAGCTTGACTCTGTTGCCTTCTGGCAGGGCTAGTAGAGATGCCTCAGGGAGCCGATCTGGTGGTCAGTGGAGCACAGTATGATGGTGATCTCTACTTAGGCATCTTGCTTAGGTGCTGGAGGCTGGCATGGATTAATTCTGGCCTGAGGTGCAGAGTGTTATTGGAGAATACCTACATTTGATGCTCTTTATACCACAGACAAATTGCAATCCTACCCTTACTTATTTTGCTCTTCTGCAGATACAGGTTGAAATCATTCAGGTTCATTCCCTTTTGCCTCCACTCACTGGTCAATGGTTTTAGCACATCCTTCTTTGTGGTTTCTGCAACATAACAGGGGAAAAAAAGGCCACTGGGGCATGTCAGGACTGCCCTGTGCCTGCTGTACCCAGACGTGTGCTGACTGCCCTGCACGCTCCCTGAAAGCTGAGGGGAGGAAGTGCTGACCGAGCACTCTCCTCAAACACTTCATGCTTTATAAGGCCAACCACCATTAGCCTGACAAAAATATTTACATTTCTAGAAATGTATTGATTTCCTCCTGCGCAACAGTCCTAGTGCCTGAAAATACAGAGCTGTTCACAGCCAGGGCGGCACCTCAGCCCTGGTGTCCTCCCTGTGCCAATGTTTATAAGACTTGCTAAGGATTTACTTCAAAGCAAAAGTTTAAAGGCAAGCAAAACTTCACCTTGGGTGATATTTATGACTTAACGCGCTGCATTGTTTGGGTTATCGAACCTTTATGCCAACACCACGGGCATAAAACCCCCAAATCAGACTCAGTGCACAGAAAAACCTGGCAAAATTATGATGTTGGGTGGTTTCCATCCAGGAAGAGAAAACAAAAACCAGCTGAGCTATTCCTCCTGCAGGTGGGCTTCTTGCCACTCCTCATGGATGAAAGCTGGTGCCTCCCACCCCCCGTTAGATAAAGAGCCTCGGGGTGGAGACAAAGGACAGCAACACTTCTCTCACACAGCCCTGTGCTCTTTGGGCTCAAGTAGCAAACAGCATTCTCCCAGCAGCAATACATGGTGTCATCATGATCAGAAGTTCCAGGTCTCCAGTAGCTTCCCTGCCCTGCTCCTTGCTCCCAAGAAAATTTTCTTGTCTTCACTCATGCACAAAAAAGACCATAACCATGACTTGGGTTACGTTAATATTACACTGCTCCCTTTCCCAAATGAATGTTATCACAAGGGCAGAGTCCCTTTTTCCTTTTACTGCAGGAGGATAAGAAACATTCACTGCTCAGGTACTTTGTGCCTGATTCTCCAGAAATGAATTCCTTTATTTGTGCCATCTTCACAGAGATGTGAGCACTGTGGCAGAGATGGCATGGTGGGAGCTTGTCCCCTGCTTTGTCGTTTTCCCTGCCCATGCCAGTCAAAGCTTCTGGGGCAGGTGCAGGAAGGATGGGGTATGGAAGGTTCCCCACACCCTCCAAAGCCACCTTTCTTCCTCCCTGCATGACCCACCAAGGATAAGCACTAAATTCCTCAGCTTTGTTTCTCTGTTCTTCAAACTGAAATCCCTGTATAGGATTTTCTCCACATGGACTTCAGGGATGCAGATACCTTAAAAGCTGGAGGTATTTTCAGGTGTGTTATTTCCCAGAATAGAAGCATTACTCCCTAATTTACCAAGGTAACAAATCCCTCTTAGAGCTTGGTAGAATTTTAGGTAGAATTATCCCGTTTAAAAATTCCAATAACAAAAGGCCTTGGGGGAATTTTAAGATGTGGATCCAGTTCAAAATTGGATTAAATCTCTGCTGAGAAGCTACTATTTGACTGAGATAAAACAAGACTGTCTGTACAATGGTACTGCTTGCTAATGCTAGAGTGGGTCCACACCTGCACAGTCCTGTGGAGTTCTACTTGTCTGCATCTGTGGAGCTCTGGTGCAAAGCAAATACAGAGCTGAATGTTAGAGCCATATCACAGGATCTAAGCAGAAAAATAAATAGGTTTCCTCTTTGCTGAAGTAAACAAGCAATACTGATTTATTCATATCATCAAACTTCTTATACGCAATGAGACAGGTCTGCCTTGTGGAGTATCTGGCAGTCTGCCATAAGGTATCCTGTCACTGCTATGTGGCTGTAATGTCCTGAAGCTGTGCTCACACCCATCAGTCTGCAAGGGACAGGGATAAAACAGTGACAGGGAAAAATGCTAGGCATCCTAAGAAACAAGGCAATAGATCTTGTCTCTGAGTTCTGCCCTTGGGCCAGGTCATAGTGAGACTGTTCTGTGTCTCCAACACTCTCTGTTAGAGAGGAAGGCTTTGAAACTAAGAAAACACCTTAGCTCTGCATGGTAGCCTGTCTGTGGCCCAGATAGCCTGCACACAGCACATCTCATGGGAGCTCCTTCCTTTCTCATGCAGGTGAGGACTTTGCCCATGTCGCAGTTCACAAAAGCCACCCAGAATCAGTTCAGTCTGCGAGATGCTGTGAGTCACACAACCCCATCCTTGGTGGCGATGGCTGGTCACACACCAAAAATAGTCACATATGTTGCCTACACCCAGTGCTCTCTCTGAGATGCTGACCCAGCAGCTGCCTGGGGGAACTAACACACAGTTCAGAGGCAAGGTTTAATAATCTCTTGCACATGACCCCAGTTGCTCAGCTGTGAAAGCAAAGCTGTCTACATGATGAGGACTCAGTACCACAACTTTCCCAGGCCAAAAAACTCCTTTATATGATGATAAATCCTCGCTGAATTTCAAGAACTCTGTTAGGTGACAGTAACTTAGAGCAAGGAGGAAGTAATGAGGACTTTGAAGCCGCATGATTTAAATGTTGGCTGCTGGTCTTCATTGATTTTTAATGCAAATATAGTTAAGTAAATTTACACTTGCTAGGGTGACTTTTTAAATTATCCTTGTCCACAAAGAGATTATTGCAATTTGCAATACTTTGTTGCTGGTGTGTTCCCTAGTTGTGAGGACTGCAGTCAAGCAACTGGGTTAGAAGGCTCCCACAACTCTTCCTGTCACAGTAAGGTCAAATCCCGCTCTCAAAACCTTGTAACAGATCTTACCTGTTTTTCTGCTCCTAAAGGAGACATAGTATACTAAGTGCATGCCTCTTATGGGAAGGGATGTAGGGGTATTTTAGTTTGAGGCACCCAGTTCATGTGAGAGCAGCTTTTATCATGTGCATTTGTTCAGCCTTTACCTGAGCTCAGGAGCAGATCATTTTCAGTTGTTCTGTTCCTTGCCTCCAGGGAAAGAGTCTCCAAACACTTTTCTTCCTCCCTTTTCAGGACACTCAGGAGGTCACAGACAGGTGGAACAGATTTGATCTACAAATTTTAAAAGCAGTGGAATCATTTTTCCTCTCAAAACTTATAAAATCTCGACAGAATTTACCCTTTTTATGCTCACATTCCCCATGCAAATCTATCACTTGACTATGGGCAATATTTCCTTTAAATACAGACAATTTTCCCAATTAAATCTGCATTTTTATAGTAGCAGCAGGCAAGCACAGACTGAGTTTATGTCTTCTCCCTTTTGCTGACATTACTGACATTGAGAAAAATGTGTTATTCTGCTAAATTAAGTACATGAGCAGGATGCTCTTCTAAAAGACTGCAGAAACATCCAGGACACTGCTGGAGTCTCCTAGAGTAACAGAGAATTAATCACTCACCCATAGCAGTGTTAAACCATACACCTGGCAGGTCATTTTCCTGGGCACAAGTGATCTAAATACACCTACTGGTTGCAGACCACCCAAGCCTGTTTCACTGCTACCATCTGGTAGCTGCAGGAGCCCACCTGAAAGCAAAATCTCACCCAGATTTTTGTGAGAACCTAGATGGTAATTTGTCCTAAGGTTATTTTCTCATCTTCCCATCCTCCTTTCTCATAAAACCATGTGGAAATGTTAGTGTTCACTCAATCCTGATGTAGCCATTAAATGTGTGTTTATGTTTTATGTAGCTGGACCAAAGTGAGTGAAAAAACCAAACAGCTACAGACCATTAAAATGACAAATATTGAAAATCATTGCAAAATTATTTGCAGAACAAGGTCTTAACAGTTACACCATTCAGAAAAAAAGTATTTTTATCCTTTCTGTTATTTTACCAGTGTCTATTCTTTTTGACACAAGAAACCTGAATTTAAGTGGACTCTCATTATAATGAACTAGAAAATTTCTCTCTCATGGATAAACCCAAAATCTCTATAAATTCTCACTATGGAACTTTTATGTACATTTATATAAAAATGCATATGTATGTATACACATAATTAGGAGATTAAAAGCCAATCATCAGGATCTATTAGTTGAAAAGTATCAGATAGAATTTGTTTATGTTCTTTGTTCAAGAAAGTTAACCTAGCAGCATCACATTACTGCTCAACCTAATAAATCCTGTAGCATTGCTGATCACTTTCAGATTAGATTAGGGAGAAAGAACAATCCCTGAAAACCTTGTAATGAGAACTATTCCTTTTCTACAATTAAATTTTAGCATACCAGACATTAAAGACCATATTCCCACTATTTTGGCTGGAAATTTTTTGAGTATTGTATTTCTGAACAAAGTTTGACGTTTTCAGCAGTGTATCATACCTCATCTAATTGGTCTGGTGTGTTTAACTTCATTCTATTTCTCCCTTGTCTTTGTGTGTAATGAAATAAATAAACTAGAAACCACCTGTTTTTGCACAATGTAATGAATTTTCTGGAATCACACATTCCAAGACCTTGTATGAAAGAAACTGTCTTCTGATGCCAGGATTTGAATGCTGAGCATTTGAAGTGGCCAACATAACCAGTCTGGTTTGTGTGTGGGTTGTTAGGATGATACTGAACATATGTAAAAATAAATGCAAGGAATCATGTTAACAATGATCTCAGGAATAGGGGAGTACTTCATCTTAAATAAGCCTCTATATTGTGTGGGCACTGTTTTCTTTTAAGAAATGTGGGTCCTAAGAAAGTTTTTGGTTTAGAAAGATTTAAATTCTGTGTTATTTCTTTATGGCTAGAATGAGGCCACATGCTTTTAGCACACCCAGTTGTGAAGACCACCCTGATGATCTGATACAGCATTACTTTCTTACATTAAATGTATTGTTCAAGCAGGATTACAACATAGGTAGTGCCTTACAATTACTGTTTTACCCCACAAAGTGATGTTCACCCTATATTTCTAATCAGCTGGATACCACTTCCTGGTAATAGATATGCAGCTAACAGGATTTTAATCCCTGTTTCATTTTAAAGCAGAGAGCTTCCAGGTGCTGGTTTAAAGACCTTGTTTTCCACAAACAAGTCCCTGAGCCAGTCTTTGCCAGCGCTGGCAATCTGACGGGGCAGGCTGGGTGCGAGCACGTGGATGTTTGCGGAGTGATGCGAAGTCCGCTTCCCATGCCACGGCCAGATAACCCCACTCTGCTACCAGCTGTGCTCAGTCTCACTCGTGTTTACCATCCACAAGTGGGAGCAAACAGCCTGTCCTGCTGCTTGAGAACGAGCAGGGAAAGGGGCTCGCTCCTCTACGTGCGGTTTCTATGTCTCTTCCTAAACAGTTCCCTGAAACAGTTTTGATCTCCTTAACGCTTCACCAGCTACTAAAAGGATAATTAACTCTATCCCAACTGAAACCAGGACAGAGAACAAGACATCCTCATATTTTGTTTAAAGATACCAAACCCATTCCAGAGATAGCTGTGATAAATAGATCTCCAGAACGGGCAAAAAGCTGCAGTTTGTAATATTGATAGGAGCAGCCAACACAGTTTTTAAAGTGTGAAATGAATGGATATAAACACTTCAAATTCACAGAATTCACAGCCATTTAATTTTAAAATAATTGGGTTTAGTTTAATGATAGGATTTAAAAAACAAAAGATGCCTGGCAAAATCAAAATAGGTATTTTGAAAGACTAGAAAAAGAACCAATAGAAGGAGGTGCTCTTGGGGATACCCTGAGCAATGACATCTATTTACAGAGTCCTTTCTTTAGGTAGTACTAAGAATAAGAAACTAAAATTACAAGAAAACCATCACAGTCACTATTTCTATTGCAGAAGATGATTAAAAGGCAAAAGGTTTGAAGATTGCATTCACTCTGCAATTAAAAAGTCTAGGCAGAGCTCAGGTTTTCTCATAGTTGGAACCAAATCCCCTGCTAGGACAAATAAATTGATTTTTCCATTAGTTGCAATGAAACAGTGATTTGATCATTTCCTAACTTCTCACACCCAAGCTGGACATATTTCACCCCTTGTTTTATATGCATTCAAAATCTGCATAACCTGAGCAGCACCTGGAGATCACAGCCCAGGTTCCACTCTCCTTTCTGACTGATCCAATGCCTGGAGCTCAGCAGTGACAATCTGCCACATAAATCTCAGTAAAGTGATAAAACTAAAAAAAAAAAAAGAAAACAAACTTTGTGGTTTAAACATTGCTGCAGGTTCCTTCAATCTGAGTCCAGGGAGGCAATGCTAGACATGGGCATTGCCCCTTAAGGGATTAAGGTGGTGTAAATCAGTAAAGCTTCTCTGAAAGGTGTCAAATCTTTTCTCCTTCATCACAGAACCTGCTGTGTTTGTCAAAGTGGATTAGTAACACTGCTGTCTTTATAAAGGTGGGGAAACTGAGGCATCCAGCATCTAGTCACCTGGCCACTGTCAACTAGTGCAGCAAGCAGCAGAAGTGAGGATAAAATTTAAAAATCCCAGGTTCTACACAGATTTTTTTAAACAGAGACACCACAACTTAATGGAATAGAGGTGTGCAGAATTACTCAGATAACATGTGATTCCATGCAAACAGGAATAAGTAGATCTGAGCACCTACCGGGACAGCTGAAATCCAGAAGATTACCCAGATGGTCCACATAGTGAATCACAGTCTGTTTTCTTCATCCCTCATGCATCGGAGGTTGCCAGGCTGTTTGTATACTCTCCAGCGTGGCTCCTAGCTCTTTTCACTTCATCCTTTCCCCTCCTTGCTTTTTTTCCTTCCCAGCTTCGACCATCCTTAGCCAATGTTTGTCTCCAGCTGCTGAGCTCTAGAGAGCATCAACAGTGACAGGACGCCCCCCTCCCGTCCACCCTGCAAGCTCTCCTCCTCCTCCTCTGCAGAAGTGCCCTGTCCCAAGAATTACAGCACTTCTCTTGAGCATGTTCCTACTGTTGTCTGCCTCCCTTCCTGGCTATTATTCACTGTTATCGACGGGTGTCGCTGGGGAATGATCATTCCTCATGCTTCCACAATAAGGGACCAAGCAGGACTCCCCTGTAAGATGTCAGCCCCATAATGGCAGGGGCAATCAATCAAGGGGAAGTACAGCCCGGAATAAGTGCTCTGCTGAGAAGCCGAGTTGGAGGAATGTGATTCAGGCTGCCTGCATTGCTTCTGCTCTCGACATCTCTGCACATGCTTCCCACAGGGAGCACACATCCCTGAGAAATCAGGAAGCTGGTAGACCCTACTGCAGGTGAGCCAGCTGCCTGCATGTCCCACCAAGCCCAGGTGAGCACAGCTGCCAGAGCCAAAGACAACTTCGAGTCTGGGATAAACAGGGGATCTGCTCTTCCCTCCCCTTCCAAAGAGGACTCCAAATACTCCCTAGACTTCATCCTCTTATCCAGTATCTGAAGAAACAGCCAGTCTGCATTTCATCCCACTGCTATAGGCTGCAAGGTATCATTGCATTTGGATCCCATTGGTACCTCGTTGTTGGGATATAGATTCCAGACATCCGGGGTTCCCCAAAGATGGTTCCTTGGCACTCCCCTCGCCTATCAGCAGAGCACGCTTTGTTATTCCCAGTTTTGTTTCTGTGGCAAAACTATTGTAAAGGGGCTGTGTGCTTACCTGGCTGTGAGCTCCCAGCTGCCAAGGCAGGCACTCCAAACCCTTGCTTGTCACATTCACTTGTAGCACAATACTGAATATGGCTTCAAAAAAGAGCCAAAGTTTGCATTGTGTACCAGTGCTCTTTCTCAGAGCACGACAGTCCTCAGCTTGTCTCAAAACATCTTTTACCACCTCTTCCAATTTACCACCACCAGACAGGTCAAATTTAATGAAGGGGTGCCCAGAACACAGATGTGCTCCAGGTTTACCAGTAAAGTCAATGACTAGAAAAAATATGGCTAATTGCCTGTGCACTGAAAATCTAGCCATTGGATTAAACAAGTCATGCGCCGAGCAGCACAATGAAGGAATTTGGGTTTCCTAGCAAGTGCTGTCCTTTCTATGCCCACTCTGACTCCAGCTCCTCTCTATATGTGCTCAGGAAGATCGCTGAGTTGCAATGCTCCCTGTTTCCCTACACACCACCCTCATCTCTCCCCACAGTCCCAGAGCAGCAGTCAGGCGAGCAGCAGTCAGGCAAGCAGCAGCATTTGCTTAACCCCACACTAGCTCTGTCCTGCTCATCCACCACATTCACACAGCATCCTTTCCCCCCAAAATGGCAAATGCTTCAGTCTTCCTTGCTAAATTTGTAGTGACTTCCTTGCTAAATTTGTAGTGACTTTCATTTCTTGAAGACATGTTTTCCCACAGAGTTTGGTTGAAAATATCAAAGGGTTGAACAAACTGTTGAAAGGGGGTCTGAGAGGCAGCCAGACAATGTCACTGTAGTAGTCTGAAGAAACCACACTGACAATGCTGCATCATCTCAGTGGGGTGCCAAGTCCTTCTCTCTCTTCCTTTGGCTGAAGGAAAATTTTATTATTCTATTCATATTGCAGCATCTTTGCCTGAAACCCAGCACTCTTTCTTGTATTTATGTAATGGAGAGAGCTTTGCTTCTGAATGTACTTTGGAGTGTGGGGCTTTTTCCAAAATAGGCCTAGGAGTTTGGAGAGTGAATGCTGGATTTAAGCACCAATGGTGTGAATGAATATTTTGTGACCCTCCCATTTTATTCATGGTCAGGCTGAGCATTTGAAAGAAGATGGATGCAAAATAAAACCTGGGAAATTCTTACCTGTGCAAACCATCGCTTAAACTGCAGCAGATGTCAGCGCAGTGGGACAGACAGTGAGAGCTGGGAAACCTAACGGCAGCAGCAGACTACAGAGAATTATTATCAAGAATTCACAGAGCCCCAAATTAGAATTGTGTTTAATTAAACAATGTCTGTGTGCATTTGCTTTTATACCTACTAAGTATACCCCTTGTAAATTTATCACAGATGGAATTTCTTTCAAGTCCCATGTCTAAACCAGGAAAAAAGCATCTGAATTTGTTCACACAATTTTGAAGGACTTTTCACTTTAACTTTAGGAGTAAATAAAAGAAATTACTTTGCTTTGTACTACTCTGATTGTAGGATTGTTTACTTATCAAACACTAACCAACTTTGATTGTAAGTATTTATTTATTAATACTTAAAAATTCCATTAGTGCTGGAAATAACTAATTTTTCTCCTTCCTTTGCTAAATAATTAAATTGTTTGCAATGCCTCTACTACAGCTTGACAATCAGGCCACACATTTTTCATCTGACGTCTAGAATATAGAGACGAAACTGAGGCAAGAATCACCTATTTAAATCCTGGTTAACAACCTTTATTTATATCAGCCTTCCCAAGGAAATATGAAGGTTTGTTGGCTGATAATCCCCTCTTTTCACCTACTTTTTCTACTCATTTGCTGCTTTCCAGGAAACTTTACAAAGTGCTTCTCCAGAGATGCATCATGTTTAAACCCTCTGATGCGAAAGCAGACATGGTTTTTGGTTTACACTCAACTATCATTGTCCAAACAGACTGATGTATGTGTTAATTGGGAGGAGAAATATGTTCTATTTTACCTCTATGTTAGAAAAACTGAAAGTGAACAATTTTATTCTACAAATGTGTTAGGAAGAAAAACATTCTGGGAATATTTCTGGCTTTCTATATTAAGCCTATATTTAAGACATCATGTCAAGGTTGTAGGCATAATTTTTCCTAACCAAGAGCAATTACATCTTACTAAGTATGGGAACTATGTCCTGGGATCTGAATTTTATGATCTGAAGCTTTTCTTCCTTATTTTTTTATCCAAAATGAATGCTGCACTACTTTTGGACACATTTTACCTCTGTGTTAGAAAAACTGAAAGTGAATCATTTTATTCTTGGTCCAGATCGCCTGTCTGAAGGGGAAAAAAAAAAAAGAAAAAAAAAAGAAAAAAAAAAGAAAAAAAAAAGGAAGAAAATTTTGCCTCCCCTTCTCCCCTGTACCCATTTAGGTTAAAAAGCCCTCATAATTTATGGGTGGTATGAAAAATACACTGAAGAAAGGTTTTCAGGATTACTTTCCAAGGGATGGCTCTTTAATGCTGAAAGCGAGAACATATAGGAAGCGGGGGTGGGAAGGGTGGGGGGGGGAAGAAGGTTTTGGGTTTTTTTTTAAACTGTAATAAAACATTCAAAATATGTTTTAAACCAAGTTTTTAAAGGGAAAGAAGTGCCTTTGCTCTGTCTGCGACCACACTGGGAATCCTGAAAACGACCCTTACTAGGGGGGAGAAAAAAAAAAAAAAAAAAAAAGAGAAGTTGTTTTTCCTGGTTTTTGTACTTTCGCCATGAGAGGAGCTGGAGTGCCGCTGTGGGGACCCCGCCCAGCCGCGACTGGTGCGGCCCAGCGCGGCTGCCTCGTTGCCGAGCGACCGCCGCGCGGCCGCCGTGAGGGCCGGGCCGGGCCGGGCCGCGGGGCTCCGGGAGCGCTGGGAGGGAGAACCGGGCTCTGCCGGGGCTCCGGGAGCGCTGGGAGGGAGAACCGGGCTCTGCCGGGGCTCCGGGAGCGCTGGGAGGGGGAACCGGGCTCTGCCGGGGCTCCGGGAGCGCTGAGAGGGGGAACCGGGCTTTGCCGGGGCTCCGGGCTCTGCCGGGGCTCCGGGAGCGCTGAGAAGGGGAACCGAGCTCTGCCGGGGCTCCGGGAGGGCTGGGCGGCTGTGGCAGCAGGAGGTACGTGCTGTGTGTACAGCGATGCCTTTTCCAGCCTCACGCAGTTGTAATGGCTTTGCACCGCATCCTTTGGTGGGGTGAGGAGTGCGAGGAGCTCCGAGGCACGAGAAGGGATTAGAAAGCCCGAGCGCTGACAAGGAGAAGGGCGATAGCCGGGTCTGAGGGCGTTTGGGGTGAGTTTTGCCATGGGCTCTCAGGATTTCACAGCTCTGTTGGCTTCACACACACACGCACACACAAAAAGTCGATAGACACAGCTGTCCTGGAAAATTTAAGAATATCAGGTGTTCAGACATTCCAGGACCTTAAGGATTTGTTCTGTATTAGCCCTTTGAGCAACACGCAGTGTTATTGAAGTTGGTGAGCCGTGATGGCATCATCACTGTAAATTATGGAAAAGGTTACACCAGGAATCCTTTGAGGAGACTTTTGTCTGCCTACACCTTTTCCAACCTTGCGTTCCCGATGCGGAATGCTGACCAGGCGAAGGAGGGTGGCAGTGGTACAAATTAAAGTTGAAGAACACAAGTGGAAAAAATGTAAGCCTTATCCTTATGTTTAGAAATTTTTTGGCAGTGTTTTTGTCTGAGTGTGGTTGGTCTTGCTACCTCAGAAGAAATTTACTGCAGTGCA
Source organism: Corvus kubaryi (assembly GCF_017639235.1). NCBI lineage: Eukaryota > Metazoa > Chordata > Aves > Passeriformes > Corvidae > Corvus > Corvus kubaryi. The sequence continues at coordinate 8,880,073 of NW_024581135.1, forward strand.
CAATAATGCAGCTCCTTTTACAGGTTTTCTGTTGTGAGTGGAAAATTTGTGCTTGGAGTTATTGAGTGGAAAATACTATGAAGGCCAGGGTCCTGGTGGCACATTATTTTGAGCTTCTTGCTTATTTATTATTTAATACTGCACAGAGCCATAAGTCAAACCAGCATTTTATGAGCTTGAAGCACCTCTCAAGTTGTGCCTGAAAGATCGAAAGCAGACTGGAAAACCAGACAAATACCAGAGATGAGACCATAAAATGTAATGGGGGAGGTGGAGTAATGCAGCTTTGAAACTGTTGAGTGGTGCCTGCTTGAGGACTGAAAATCCCAGCATGGCTTTTGAATTCAGTACTTGTTCCAAAAGTATCGTGTCTTTTTCTCCATGCAGTTCTCCAGTTCGTACAAGAGTCAAGGGCTCTGTGTGCTATATTTACAAAGATAATTTCTGGTGGATGGATCATGTCTGGTGTCTTTATTATGTAAAATTTGCACTCGTCATTAGAGAAGTTTATGTTCTGATAACTGCATACTTAACACAGGATCTGTAATGCCCGTGGCTTTCAGCGTTTGCAGTTATCTTCACTGAACTAATAACCCAGATGGTGCTATCCAAACAAAAGATTCAAATGCCAGTTTTCTTATCCCTCATATTAATATTTAAAAATTAAAAATTAATCTGCAAGTTAACAACTCAAACACCCAGGAGACATTGGAAGAACATCTCTGCAGAAATTAGTTCAGATGGTGGAATTGACAGAACCTCCTCTTTTCCTCTCTGCTGGGGGATAAGGAAGAGAGAGGTGTTTTACACAGACCTGAAAGGCAGATGTCCCCAACAAGCCTTAGAACAGATGCCCAAAGTGCTAGGCCTTGCAGTGGGAGCCAGGTTTCCTGGAATCATTCTCTCCTTGTACTTAGCACACACACAGAGTAATCTACTTCAGCAGGGAAAAAGTAGCTCCCTCTCCTAAATGTTTCAAGGCAGTTTTAGGCAGCAGATGTTTCCAGTGCAAGAGAAGACATTTTGATCATTATGTTGTTTTTGTTTGACCCCAGGCACTGAGGAATTTTAGTGCTATTGAGATCCTGTTTCTGTCCTAACATGGATCTGGTTCCATCGGCCTCCACAGACATTACTGTCTCTAGGGGGTCCTTGAAGAAAGTACCCAGTGTCCTGAGCCACCTCGTGGAGGAACCTGAAAAAAGACAAGCTGTCCCCCATCACCTGCTGGAATCAAGTAAGTTCCTGCTCTCTGACTGTTCCCAGCCTCGTGGCAATTCTGGGAGACACTTGGCTGTTATTTGTTTTGCAATTGACTGAGAAAACTCCCATCCTGTTGCTTAAATTGCAACTTCCTGCGAGCCCAAATAATGGGAGGGGTAGTCAGGAAGTAAATAGTGGCTGTGCTGATCCTGGCTGACCCTAAAGTTTTGGGGTGGCTTGTTGAAGCCATGATGCCAAGAGATGAACTAGTGGCAGGATCATGGATCTGCTGGGGTAGTGGATGCTGCCATGACTTTCCATTTATAAACTCATGCCCACTTAAAAGGAGAAATAATATCTTTTTCTTTCAGTAATACATCAGTATAGCATAACTAGACTACATCAATGTAAGTACCACTCATCATGTGTGTTTCTGGTCTCTTTTTCTCTCTATTTTTTGATATATAGAGATTTATTCAGAACTTCAGAGGAGCAGGTTTGTACAGGCTGAGCCTGCTGTGTTACACTATGGAGGGTATGAAGTTGGAAAACATCACCAACAGATGCTGGTAAGTTTTGGAGTGGGGATCCCCTTGGGGCTCATAAAAGGACAGCAGAATCTGAGTCGACTGCTTGTGGTCATGAGGCCTTTGCTCTGTGGAGCGCTCTAAAAAGCAGCACTTAAATTCAGTGGCCCTGCGGTTACAAAAGAGACGAGTACCAGGCTGTGAGCATCACCCTCCTTTATACTCCCTGTTTCCCATGTCTGCATCAGTGTTAGTGATATGTGGTTTGCACATCATGAGTGAAGGATTTGGGCTTTAACTCCACAGGAGACTTGTTTTTTCAAAATGTCCTTGGACTGTCACTGTGTCTGCAGACATGTTCACTGGTGGGAAAGTTTTGAAAGCACCTCTGGTCTTTTGCCAAGAACAATTTATTCTGAGAAAGGAAATTGTATGCATAGGTTTGATTATCTTTCCTTGTGAATGGTTTGGGTATTTCCTTTTCTACTCTCTGCTCTGCCTTTGTCTGCCTTTTTTATTCATGTTTTAAGTGTGTTGAGACAGAGGTTGGGTGGTTATGGTGGCCTAGGTTCTCCAAATATAATGAAAGTAAACAAATGCAGGAGGCTTTTATAGGCTTGGCTGAACTGCCACCATCCTAAGGTTTGTTGCTAGAAAACCAAGACAGAACCACAGAGTATTATACAATTCCTGTTGTTTCAGATGTTCCTAGAAGTGGTCAATAAATTGTTTCATTATTTGTTCCTTTTGCACGTAAGAAAAACAGCACCAGAATTTGATTCAATAGTAGCATCTTTCTAGCAAGACTAACTTATTCCTTGGTTAAGAATTGTGACTTGTTTCCAAAGAATAAAGACATGGGATATACGTTTTGCATAATTTTCTTTTGAATTCAGAGCATATTTAGTATTATTTCTACTAAAGTAAAATTGATTATGTCTTTGCTATGGAAGGTTTTACAAAAAGTACCGTTGGCATTCTTAATTGACCTCTTATATTGTAAAGTGTTTTGTGGTCTTTGTGTTCTTTTGTTCTGCAGAAGCTGATAAATATTTCTACCAATGCACTAAACCTTCACATAATACCACCCCAGACAATGTATTTTCAGATAAAATACAGCAAAACAGTAAGTGTCAGAAAATCTTCACGCTGCTCTTTGCATGCAGCACAGGTTTTGTGTCATATAAGCAGCTCTTACACACCTTTTATCTTGTTTTGGGTCATTTTCCAGCACCGGCTTGTCCCTGGTTTGTCCCTTGTGGTTACTGTTGATTTTTGTCCTGATGAGTGGCGATACTACTATGACTGCATTCGAATTCACTGTGAGGTGGGGATTCATTGCAAAGTATAGCTAGAGTTGTAATGGGATGAGGAGTCGGATGAAACAACTATTAGAGCATGATGATAATGATAAAAATCTTTTAGAGACACATGGATTTATTCCCAGTAAGTCTTGACTGGAGTATTTAACTTTAAACATTAAAATTTTTTCTCTGTAAACATCCCAGAGCTGTAGGTAAGGTTATATAACTTATTCTGCTATTCTTTGCCAGTAGATCAGTCTTTGTGCCACACTGATGTAATTTCTTAGCTGAGCAGGCTCAGAGGAGCTCTAGAGATTTGCATAAAGTATGGAAAGACTGATACTGAAAGCAGGTAGAATAGTAACATTCTGAGGTACAACACAGTGATAATCCTGAAGATGTTCTATGCCCAAAGTCTTACTGGCCAAATACTAGAGAAACTTTTTACTTCCATAACAGACTGAGAAAGTTGGGACTGTTGAGCCTGGGGAAGAGAAAGTTGCATGGAGACCTCATAGCAACCTTCAAGTATCTGAAAGGGGCTACAGGGAAGCTGGAGAAGGACAGTTCATGAGGAATGTAGTGATAGGACAAGGGGTAATGGGTACAAATTGAAATACAGGAAATTTAGGTTAGATATTAGAAAGAAGTTCTTTGCTGTGAAGGTGGTGAGACACTGGAACAGCTGCCTAGGGGAAACTGTGGGTGCCCCAACCCTGGCAGTGTTCAAGGCCAGGTTGGATAAGGCCTTGGTCAGCCTGGTCTAGTGGGAGTGTCCCTGCCCATGGCAGTGGGAATTGGGACTGGATGATCTTTAAGGTCCCTTCCAAGCCTTAACATTCTATGATTCTATGACTTACTAATTGTAAGAGATAAATATTTGCACCTGTTTGTTTGTTTGTTTGCAGGGAGATGATACCTTAGTTGTTCCCATGCATGCTTACCCTGCTATGAATATTGTAGAATTTCCATCATTTATAAATCTGTCTGATGTATCAGTTGGTCAGAGGTGAGTTAAGGACAGACATTTGTCCACATTTTGTGAGACATGCTCAAAAACTGAAAAATCTCATTTTTCTCTATTTGTACAACTTGATGTCTTGAAAGCCTTAAGAAACTCAGCTACCATCTGGACTGAAAAATAATTCTGTATATAAACTGTTTCAGGTGCCATTCACCATAAAGTAAATGCTGTGCAGGCTAAACATATGTAGAGATGGAGCTGGGTTTTTTTGCTTCTTGTATTTAAAAGTATTTAATGACTTAGACTTCATTTTACTCTGTCTATTGCATGGCTGTAACGCTGACTGTTCTCATGAAGTAATCAGTAATAGTTGTTAATAGGAACTGGGAAGAGGAAAAGGAGAAGGCAGGTTCTGTTTATTAGGGTCTAGTTCTGCAGTATATTGGCTATATTAGTTAAAATTATGGTGATTTTTATGAGTGTAAAGATTTGAGTGAATTCTAGGAAGTGAAAGTCTTAGCAGGTGGTTTCATCATAGTCTGTGAGTTGAAAGTAACTCATGAATTTTACTGAAGCACGGAAATATAAATAGGCAAAGCACATATAAGAAACATGCAAAATTCTGCAGTAGAAATGAGTCCAGCATTGCAGAGTAACATTTGTGTCTTTTTGTTTGTTTGTTTTTCTAATCCCCTTTAGTCTGTTAAACTTCAGTGAATTGTAACATTGCAGCTTTCTCACAGGACTGAACATAACTCCTGACTTTCTGGGGGCCTCTAGGCATGATGTGATTCTGGTATTTGCTTCCTGTTAGTACTGAAGTATACAGAACTTTCATATTCTCAGAATACAGAGAAGATATTAGAAAGAGAACAAAATATAATTTTAAATAATGAGAATTTTTTTCAACACAGCAGGGATGCTCGAAGATACTCCTGAGGAAATTTGGAAGAATTCCTGAAGAGAAAACTTGTGGTTTCAAACCTTAATTTTTACCAGTATTTTTCAGCATTAAACTACTAAAAACTTTCTAAAAGAGGAAAGCTCTCTGAGATAGTTGGTACTTTACAGAACCCAGTGGAATCTGGGCTCAGTCCATAGCCCATGAAGTTAATGGAAAAACTGCCTTTTACTTCCATAAATGTAGGATAAAATCTGTATTTTACCACCCACCATTCCCCTTAGGTACAGAAGGTCCATCAGGCAACAGGTGGCATATTTGGCTTGTTTTTGAGGCACTTTGGCTACTGTTCAAGCTGCACTATACCCTAAAACAAATTGCCTGCCCAGTCTGCCATTGCATCTTCTTTGTGAACAGGCCATAGTAAGGCAGAGATAAAAGAGCTTGGCTATTATTGCTTATTTCTTTAGGCATTTTAAAATGTGCTTTCCAGAGGAACACTGTGTGTAGCATGCATTCTTTGCTGATCAGCAGGGTAGGATTTCAGTCAGACAGTTGATAAAATCCAGAAATAAGCCTGTGTAAATGGATCTTGATGTGCAGGGTGATGAATGGTGGTGCACCAAAGCTTTTGTGTTTCAGTTTGGTCTGTGAAAACAGTTGCATACAAAGGCAACACAGGTTGAAAAGATGTATACTAATAGTCCTCACACAACGTGCATGAGAAATAAAGGGCTATTACGAAAATTAGGCCCAGCATCGTAATTTCTACAGTGGTTGAAGTCCAGTCATTCTGTGTTGGAGTTTTCAATACTTTCTTTTCTCATCATCTTTCACAAGGAGGGCCATGGGCAAAGGCTGATTTCTGGTTCTGTACTCATTGCTCCAGTTTGCATTGTTTGTACTTGCTAGATATTACAGTCTGTAAGAATTTGAGGATGGACATAAATAACTTCCAAAAAGCAGATTTTTAAAATTTTTCTGTAATCAAATTCTGTATGGGTAGGAGAAAGTAATGTCCAGCATTCAAATCAAGATTCAGCTCTTATTTCCTGGGGGAATGAAAGATCTGAAATATTTTGCTATTTTGGAACAGTGAGGAATTATGATTTTCACATTAATAAGTAACCCACCCCTCTGAATGCAGGTAATTTAGTGCATGGTGTGTATAATACAATTTCCCAACTTGTAATTGATGAACAACTGTAGTTTGATTAATTTAATTCTTCTTTTATCTCTTTTCAGTAAGGAGTATGTTATCCCGTTGCAGTGCAGCTGTCCCATAGATTTTGAATTCCACATTGATATTATTCAGCCTCACAGAGCCTTCACTGTCCAGCCAACATTTGGTAGACTGACTTCTTTAAAATTCTAAATGTTAAATCTGTATGTATGAAGTGTAGTTACTTGTGACAGTCTATTCAGTGCTGTACAGAAAAAACCTTTGCCTCTGGTAAAGTTTTTGCAGGTAAATGCAGCCAGTCATTTGCAGCCTCATGGCAAATAGCCAACTTGGCTGTAAGTTCCTTTAGGCAATGTCCAGCTATGACAAAATGCGAGCTCTGCCAAAATATGGGATGTTCCAAAGAGTCTGTGTGGGCTTTGTCTTCCCAGAAGAGTATCTCTGAAAAAAAGGGTTATCCCAGTAAAACTTAAGTCAGAAATTTTGGTAGCCTGAAAATATGGCTGAAGGCCATCTTTAAAGCACTAAAAAGTTTCAGCTCCTACTTAAAGCCATTGTGCTCAGAGTAATCATAGAGTCATTTAGGTTGGGAATGTTTAGGGATATGAATGGTGGTTAAAGTGGTTAAGAAAATAATGGAAGAGGTAGTAAGGAAATAAGGTCAAGCAGAGACAGGTAATGCATCAAATCCGTATGAGTCCCCTAGCTTGGAAAAGCACAGAGGAATATGTTTATAATGCTTTGTCCATGAAAGCAGAAAGTGCCAAAGACTTAAGTCTAGCAGATGCAAGTGAAGAATTTCTACATATAAACAGGCAGTCATTTTCACAGCAGTATGAAATATTATAGGTCTACAGTCAAACCTCTCAGCTATTGTAAAATATCTTCTATTATCTGGCAATGGACATAGTTTTTGAAAGATGCTTTGAGACCTGAAATATTTTCCATGCCTCCTGCCATCCTCTCAAACATTAAGTTGTTTAAAAAAAAGTAGCCCAGAATCAATTCCAGCATACTTAAGTGGGCTCATGTTATATGGACTCTTACTGTTTTTCTCCTCTAATCACAGGAATCATTCCAGGCAATGGAAAAGTCAAAGTAACTGTGAAGTATTCCCCATTTGAGTATGGAACAGCACAAATGGCCATGCAGTTACGGATTTTAGAGTTTCACTCAAAACCCTATGTGTGTGTGTTCACAGGAACATCAACACCACATCTGGCTCTGATGTATGTGTGGCTGACTGGTCTTTGAGTATTTTTGCCCAGTTCTAAAAAATACTCATGTAATAGGATTTTATACCATTTTCCTATGATCATTTTAAGCATTGGTATCTTTGGAGACTTACAGTGCACTGATGTAATTCTACTTTTGATACATATACCTGCTTTTTTACACTCTTTGCTCAGAACATCCTTAATCTATATGAAGTGAAACAAGCAAAATAAATATAATGAGAAGTTACATATCCTTAAAGAAGTATTGAGCATCCTCAGCTTCTATCATTCCTACTCATTATTATTCTTATTGCTGAGGCCTTGCAAGGTGCAGGGGGTTTTGAGCCTTTTGGGCTGTACTTAATTTTTTTGGGAAAAAATTGGACTTATTGCCATTTAGAGAGTACTTATGAAAGCAATATGTGTCCTTCTGACATCTAGAAAAGAACATTTTGATGAACAACAATGTCATCCAGAGAAAAAAGCTGTGTCTGGAAAATCCATAGTGTGGAGAAGAGACCGGTTCAGCCAACTACAGTCAAAGCCTATTCCAAAACTAAAGGTGTGAAAAGATAATAATTACAAGTACTTTTCTGGGCAGGAAATCTTCCATGTTTTTATTTCTTCCTATTAATTTATATCTTATAGGAAATTGAATACCAGAACCTCAGATTCCCCACCGACTTGTCAAATCCATATGCTGTAGCTACTGTTTTGATTCAGGAACCAGGCAAATTGAAGATAAAGGACATAAAAGAAGGTAATTAAGCAGCATAAACTTGGTCTTAGCATTATTTGTAGGTCTGATGAGGAACTTGGCTCCAGAATTGCTGAGGTGATGTAACTGTTGTTTCTGTGAGAAATCTCACCTTAGCTTTATGTATTAATGGGTACAGTTATCTTAATGGAGGGATTTCACAATTAAAAACCCAATCTAGACTGAGGTGTATATGGCTTTCTGATGTTCCTGCAGCCCTGTCCCAAGGCAAAGAAGGGATAAAAACCAGGCAGATGAAGGACACTATATTTCAATTGAAAGTCAAACAAAATGTTCAGGAAGAGGAAGCAAATCATCTAAAGCGGTAATTATTAGTTAACCATGTCAGTTAACCATGTTAATTAACCATGTTAACAAGACTGGGATTTGCTTAACCAAGGCCTCTATGAATGATGTATGAAATATCCGCTAGTGCAGAACGGTGCCATTTCGTGTCCCAATAGGTTTGTTTTAAGCCTAAGTTACTGTTGTTTTATTTAATTTTTTTTCTCTCCTGCTAAGAGCAGACTCAGTAGTAATCCATAGTAGTACCCAATGAGGTCTTTGATTGCCTTATGGTTCCATTCAAAAAGAAACCTGCTCAAAATCTTGTTTGCCTAACCTTGTTCTCAGACATCTCATCTTGTGCCCCTTAAGGGCAAAAGAAGATTTTGTCATGGTTGTCAATATATTCAGGTTAAAATGAATAATGAAGTGAGAGCAGAATTACACTTGAAAGCATTCAAAAAATATGTAGATGTAGTGCTGATATGTCCCACTGATAGATGTGGACATAGTTTAGTGGAGTGTTAGGCAGTGTTAGGTTAATGGCTGGACTTAATGATTTTAGACATTTGTCCAACCTTACTTATTTTATGATTCTGTTGTACATCAAATGGTGCAAAGCAGAACGTAGTTGGGTCTGTAAGCACATCATGGTTTTATTTGAAATCCACAGATCATCTCATGCACTGAATGTCATGGACACCTAGGCACCTCAGGAAGAGGAGAGTAAGTCTGTTAGCCTTTGAATAAAGCAAACTGTGCATTAAGTAAAGCATTTTTCTTGTCTCCACTGCAAATGCAGGCAAGTTCATAAGGGAAGTGATCCAATCTCTGTGGAGTTTAAAAAAGAGATTATTGAAAGCCGACAAAGGGAAGAAGAGCAATACAAGGTTAATCTTTGATGTTTTTTCTGTAAATTTGAAATCAAACTTATACTTTCAGATTATGCAGTGCACTAGTGAATTGTATCAAGCTCTCTACATGTTCAGTTTTTCTTTGTTAATCAATGCAAACCTGTGCTAGTTGTGCTTTTTACTGCAGTCATATCTTTATTGTGCCTGGGCATCACTGTTTCAGGGATGGTTTTATTTTTAAGGTAGACAGAGAGAAGGGTAAGGTATTACCAGAAATATAACAATATTTGCCCAACCTAGCAGATTTGCACCCAGCCACCCAGTCTCATCAGAATGCCACATTCCAGCATAATCCTGTCAGCACCAAGACCACATCCAAACCTCTGTTTGTGTCGTACCTCTGAGGAGCTGCTGTTCTGAATGGCTCACATTCAAAGAGCTAGATCCAGTCAGTACTCCCACACAGAGCCGTGGGGAGATAGTATCAGGTTGTACTTCTGCATCTTCACCCTCTCTCTCTTTGGTTTCTTCCAGTCACTACAGACTGCAGGTCCTCTTCCACAGAGGTGATAACAGCAATAAGCACTGCTTGGTGGCAGGAAATATCTTTCTTTGTGTGGCACAGCCCTCAGGGACAGGTGGAGCCTGTCCCTCTTATCCTGCCTCCTGTCTATTCAAGTAGCTTCTGACATCCCACTGACTTCCAACTGGTTGTGGGAGTGAAATTATTTATACATAGGATAAAGGCTTGATTTATACACTGAATTAGGCAATATAAAACATTATATTTAATACTAAAAAGGAAATTAGTAAAAAAGGGATCTAAATTGTGAGATTGGTGTATCACTGAATTAGATGTATGTTAACTTTGTTTAGAAGCATCTATTTTCTTACCTGCTGATTCTGGCTATGCAAGGAAAACCATGTTGCATTAGGACAGAGATTTGATTGAAACTCAGATCTGAAAATACTTTTTTTTACTTGGTTTGACTTGCTTAAGGGTTGCAATAATCCCTCCCTAGAAGAGAATGAAGTCTGTGTTTTGTGAAGCACCTCCATAATGTTACATTGTGAGTTTCACTAATTGTAATGGAGGAAAGAATTCCCTGGGTGCTTTGTGCTAATGTGCTTCTTCTTCAAATTAGATCCAAAGAGGAGAACCTGTCATAGAACAGGAGTTCCAAAGGGATGAAATAGAAGTCTCCTTTAGACGTGTTACCCGGCATGTTGAGCAGGTTTGTTCATATGTTTTTATAGCCTGCTATGTGCATGCTCTATTATCACCTCCCAAGCTAACAAACAGCCATAGATGTTTGACATTGAATACTTTTCCTCCTGATATTCCTACTTCTGTATCAGTGCCTTACTTCCCATTTTACTTTTAGCTAGGGCAAGCACTATGCTACATGCACAACTCATCTTCTAATGTTCTGATCTAGTATGAGAGTCAAGTGGAGATCTGCAGGCCTAACCTGAGACTTATATTGCTTGTTTCTGAAAGATCTCTCAGGGGAAGCTTTGTCATGCCTCATTGTAAGGTTAAGCATATCACAAAGTTTGCAGCCTCTGCCTGCAGGTTAGATTGACAGGAACCTTTCTGGTACTTAGATTTTTTTTGCCCTTCTCTGGGGCATCTTTCACCCTTCCTTGGGTATGTGCTATTATTGGAGAAAGGTTTTGCTGAGCACCTGGTTTGAGTCCTTACAGCTATTCCAACTTCATGTCTGTGCAAGATGAAGTATGCATTTGGTAGAGCCCCTGTCCATTCTGTCTGCTGTCCAACTGCCCGTAGAGTGCACTTAAGTTGTAGTCTGTGTTGGTCATTTGTGTGGATGCAGACCATGCCATCTTATCTCTGCATTCCCCATACTACATCTGCTAGTACTTGGTGATTACCTCCCATTAAGCCCTGCAGTGAAGACTTCTGGTTAAATGCCAATGCTGCAAATATTTTCACTGGACTTAATTTCAGTATTTAGAAGTAACATATGGATTCAAGCCAAGGAATGGCTTGGGATGGAGAAAAGTTCTCCCTTATCTAGTTGTAAAAAGGGTTGTCCTTTTTCTTTTCTGTTTCCTTTCTTAAAAATGCATCATGCAGCAACCAAGTGCCCATCCCACATTCGACTTGCTCCGTAATGACCCTTGGGACAGCAGAAAGAGGATGCTCAGGAAATTCCAACAAGCAGCATACAAGGTAAAGCAAACAACGAGAGTACAGTGTGATGGCATGACACCTGGGAAACAGCACAAAAGAATGTGCAAGCAGCACATAAGGAGTGTTCACAGCCTGCTAGGGATTTGGTAGTTTGGTAAATATGCCCCTACCTCACCGGGAAATAAGGATCTGGAGTAAGTTTTGTATTCAGCTGGTCTTTCATATTGGAATTGATACTAAACAAATGCAGATAAATTCAGATTTTTTTTTAAACTAAAGAATACTTTTGTACAAAAAAGAAGATTTGAAAATGCATATAAAATATTGCACCAGTACAAGAAAGACTTTAATAAACTGGAGTGAGTTTATTTAAGTGAGTAGAGCCACCAAGGGCTTAGAGCACTCACTCTGTAAGGAGACACTTAATCTGGAGAGGGAAAGTAGAGGGAGAGGGCAGCACCTTCACACTCCTCTGACGTTACTGATGATGGAGGATCTTTGCAATGGTACATGATGGAAACATGGGAAACAACAGGTATAAATTTAAATAAGGGAGGTATAGACCTGGAAGAAAAAGACTAATCAGTAAAATCACTTATTTCTTTTGGTTTAAATATTATCTTGCATGTCCACTGCTCTTTCCCCAATAAATCTTAATGTAGTAAGCAAGATGGAAATGTCCTGTTCTTCTAGTGTCCAGTTTGGATGTTCTTCAATCTATTCACAATATTGAGATCTTGAAATTAAATGCTCTTTTCTGTATTGCACAAATAAGGAAGTAACTAAATGGCCCCATGTGGTATTAAAACCTTGTATTCTTCATTATTACCCTGTGGGGTTTGGGCAAAACACAGTGCAGGTTGCTGTTTACTCTCCTCATTCTCAGAGCCACAAATATTCATATGGCCCTGGTTAACTGACTGTTCACCCTCTGTTTAATCTGTATATGCCAGTAAACACAGCTGAAGGATTAGGACCTAGCCAAAAAGTCTGATTAATGTGTAAGACTAAATTAAGGTTTTAACTGTATTTATTGTGTAATGTCATTATAGTATTGAGATCCTTTCTACATCTTTCCTTCTCATTTTCTCCTGAACAGAAAACTATATTAAAAATTCTTAAATAGAGATTTCTGAGTGAGCTCTGGAGAATAAATACAGATGTAACACATACACTGTATTTCTATGGCTGTAAATCTTAGGGTGTTCAACCTAAATTTAAAAATCATTCTCTCAGATTTTGGTTCAGATTCGTCTAAATCGTTTATTGCTTCTGTTCCGTGGACTGACCAGGGAGGCTGGAGGTCTGGAGGAGGGCTCTGTGTCTGGTAAGTATTAGAAGAACAAGTTGGTATTTTGGCCATGGGCTATGATAGTTCAGGTTCTGCTGCAGTGTCAGGTTCATTACATATTAAAGACAGAGTCCTTATAAAGGAGTCTTCCAGAAAAAATAGAAGTGTGACAAGGTAGAATTATAGAGTGATTTGGATTGAACGGCCTTTAAAAGGCCATCCAGTCCAACCTCCCTGCAATGAGCAGAGACCTAGATCTTCACCTAGATCAGGTTGCTCAGAGCCTTGTCCAACCTGTCCTTGAATGTTTTCAGGAATGGGGCATTCCCTACCTCCTTGGGCAACTTGTTCCAGTGTTTTACCATCCTTGTTGCAAAAAAATTTCTTCTTTACATCTACTCTGAAACTACCTTCTTTTAGTTCAAAACCATTACCCCGTGTCCTATGGCAACAGGCCCTGCTAAAAGGTGGAAATGGCTGTAGTCAAAATACATCTGTTTTTCATACACAGTATTTACCAGATTTTAAAAATTCGTATTCTTAGGAGCCATGCAGCTTATCTACATAATAACAGGGCAGAAGCTGTGGATTCATCATTGGAACTGTTCAAGGCAAGGTTGGATGGGACTTTGGGCAACCTGATGTAGTGATGGATATCCCTGCCCCTGGCAGAAGGGTTGGACTAGGTGGTCTTTAAAGGTCCCTTCTAACCCAGCCGTTCTGTGATTGTACATATAGGCCTGAGGAACAATGAAAGGGCAGATGGGACTGCATGAGAAACAGGGAGATGAACAGATCAGGGGGAGCCCAAGAGGTGAGAGACACAGGATGAGAAGAGCTTATTGCAGGGGGGATGGAAGGGGGAAAGACACCTGAATGTGGTGAAGTCTGAACTCAGTGAAATGATACAGTAGGAACCATGAGACACATTGCCAGGTTGCCAGTACTGGGTTGAGTTTTTGTCCTCATTGTTTTCTCATAGAAGTGCTTTTAATCAATCACTTTTTTATCACACTGAAATGAAAGTGCTGGTCTGGAAAAGTGACTTGTTATTTAAGATCATAGAAGAAAACTGGCTTTGGATGGGAGTCACAGTTGGATATATGGGAGACAGAGAAGAATTTGGATCTCTTATTTCCCAGTCCCTTGTAGACACACAGTTTGACAGCTCCTGAGACACACTTGTCGGTGGTTGAATCCTGGACCCAGACCGCCAGGGAATCTGAATCGTTTATTCGAAGGAATGAGCTGGTTTTGTACTCTTTTCTAAGGCACAGTATTTCCTTGTATGGCAATCTTCACTATGTGACCTATCCCGTGCTGCCACTCAGCAACACTTTCTCAATGTCCTTTTGTGGGGTGCTCGCTGCTGTTCACTCCTCTGTCAGCTCCCGGCAGGCTCCTCTCCGTAGGGCTCTGCCGTGTGACACCTCCTCCCCCCAGGCTCCGGTGGAGACGAGCCTCTGTGTGCTGCCATGTGCTCCTTTGTGCTGCCGTGTGCCTCTGCAGGCAGGTGTAACAGCTCACAACCCAGTTCTACCTTACAATTCCCCATAACACTGTTCCATCTCCGGCCTTCAGATAGGTACTTTTAATTCCCAGGATGCAGAAGATGCAGGAATGCTACAAATAGAAGGTGTAATGACATTAAGTGTAAGAAAGGCCTCTGACTTCTTTCAGCCTTGATGAGAACTGTGCTGGATGGAGTGGGTTGTAATGTCTTTTTAGGAAAGGGGAAATTAAATCTGTCTGCTATTCAAGGTGTTGTGCTCATGTCTTGTAGATGAGACATTTAAAGTCTTTAGGAAGTATTAACTTACTTTTTATATTAAAATTACTAGACATCCCGGTTTAGGAAAATGTTAAATATGTTTTGTGACTTGATTCCATTTCTGAAACAGTACATTAAGATATATTACAAAATCTTAATATTTGCTTTCCAATCATGACAGAAAGAAGGAGTTTCAGCAAACCAGAAAAGAGTGAAGAACATAAGGGCTTTTCTTCCAGCATATCTGAAGATCGTATATTGCCTTTTGAATTCCCCTTTTACGGTTCACATGAACTACACAGTTATTTGGTAGGTATAGTAACTAAAATGTTAGTCAGCAGTCTAGATAGAATTTTGTTGAAGACATTGGCTCCAGGGTTGGTAGTCCCTTTATTAAAATTTCACAATGTGGCTGGTGTTCTGGGGTTCTGACAAATTAATTCAGGACTTCAGATTTACTGAGGGTTCTGTTTAAAACAGTAAAAAAATCTTTTCATTCTCCTAATTGTATCCGAAAATTGTGAGCAATACATTAATGTTCAGAGCTGATTAACATGCATTCTTCAGAAAAAAAGAAAGAAAGAAAAAAACTGAAATGCCAAAGTCTAAGAAGGAACAGCAGAAATATCAAGCTATGTAAAATAAATATTTGCATAATTATTTCCGTATGTTTTCAATTAGCTGTACTCATGGATTGCTGCCAATACAAAACAAAATGCCATCCATATTACTGGTTTTAAATACTGTTCTGTTTCAGGCACCTGATGCTCTTGGCCTAGTTCCTATTGAATCTGTAGACATGAAAGTCAGACACATTCTTCCTTTTTACGACTTGAAGGTGAGTCAGTACAGCTCCCTCATGTTTCTCTTACCTGTCCAGTTAAGCGTTTTCAGCCTGATTCAGTGGCCTCTGTGCAGCCCAGTAAAAATGTTACCTTAATGAGGCTGTATGATTAGCATGCTTTTATTAAAACCAAATCTCACCAGTTCCTATAAGTAACCAGCTTACAGCCAGCAGTAGTCCCCTCTCTCCGGACAGAGATGAATCACCTCAGCTGGAATTATTGTACCTCAAACATCAAAGTCCTAGTGAAGTATGGCTTCTCAGAGTTTTGGTTTTCTACTGTGTTCTGCAGTAGTGTTCCAAGTGTCTTTTACCATGGAGATGTGATGTGTCCATGATAAAGCCAAACATTCCATTCCATTTATGAGTTAACAGAAAGTGATTATTGTCATTTCCTGCTGCACATCTTTTTTCTTTGAATTTAGGTTCCTCAGCATTGCAACATTATGAAGTATCAGCCATTTTGTACACACTATGCAGCTACAAGTTACAAACCTGTAAAACTTTCTCGACCACTGAGGCAGGGAGCCCAGGTAACAAAGTCACTCCTAATGCTACATTTCTACAATTATTTGATTAATTTTACCTCAGCATTTTGTACTGAAAGATTTACTACACTCTGAAAACCTTTGATGTCTGTGTTTTTCAAGGATGAATTGATTCAAGTAGTTCCTGCTCCTGAGAAGCAGCTCTCTCAGAGGACAGATTTTCACAAAAAAGCAGCAGAAGGGGATATCAGCCTCTTAAACTTGGTTCCTCCCCAAGCTTTAGTCCACCCAACAGAGAGCAACCCACTTCGCATTTTTGTAAGTACGAGTTGACTTCCATGAAGAACCTAAGGAAGGAGCAGAAGTGTGCTTGTTTCATCAGAAGCCTGATGTGGAATTTATGGGCAGTTTTCTTACTCAGATTGGTTATAAAACTATCCAGAGTGAGAGTAATCCTTCATGGTGCAAGTTCTGGTGGATAGGAGTCACAGAGCTCAATCCCACTGAGAGGGGCACCATTTCAGATTAGGGTGTATTTTTATCAGTTTAGGGGAGGGATGATAAGACAAAATTCCAGTGAAAGCAGAGAACTGGAGACCCTTTCAGTATGACACTCCACAAATGATCAGCGATCACAGGATTTCTGGGAACACAGTGGAACCCCTCCCTGCTTCTCCATTTGTTTCCCTATTTGGATGTTAGAGGAAAAGCCATGATCCTGGCATCTCAGTCCTTCTGTAACCTCACACTCTTGCCCAGGTCAGTAGGACAGATGCAGTCTTTCCCTGCTGTTCCGCTGGGGGACTACAGTTCTGCCTAATCCTTGGGTGAACAGAGAAAAGTGAAGTCAAACTCTGCTCGCATTGCATCCTGCTGCCTTACAGTTTCTAAGAGTTCTCAGAGCATCCCAAACCACATTTCCAAGTTATTAGGCCCAGAGATTCAAGAAATCACCACCACTTGCATGGGAGGGTTTTCTGTTACTGTTGTCATGTAGACTGTGCTACTTGGCACCAGCTGCAAGAGATAATTCCCACACAGTGCAGCACAGCCCAGAGGTCCCCGAGGTGCCTCTGATCAGGCAGAGACAGCTGTAGGGCTCAGAGCAGTGCTGTGCATGGGCACAGGCAGATCTCCCAGCCAGCATGGCACTGGGCCTGGCTTGGGTGGCTCTGGCTCCCAGCACTTCTTAGCTACAAGGGGCCAGAGCCCACTGTGCTAGTCTGGTGATCTTGGCATAATATCTGTGATGTAGACTTGTCACCCCTGCACGCAGCCAGGACTCCAGTGGACTTGCTGATGAGATCCTCTGTGCACCTCTTTCATCCCTCTGTCATATCAGTGTAAAAGCCAGGCACAGCTTGATCCACACTACCCAGCTTTGGGTTTTATCCAGAAACAGATGCTAGTGCAGGGAAATTGATGGCAAAATGTTCACTAGCTTCCACCACAGCGAGCCCAGCTTCCTTTCTTGGATTCTGAACTGTTCAGAGAATCAGCAATGGATTTCAGAGTAATTAGGCAATAGTTTTTTCTTCCAGACTTGGAGACAACAGCTAAATTGCTGTATTTTAGACAGTAGGGATCACATATAAATCAGACGAGATTGTAGGATGAGGGGAAGAGACAGAAAATGAAGGATCACACCAAACAGAACAGTCACAGTGAGACAAAGCTGTTCATCTGGGGAGACTACCTTAATTGTAAGAACTGAATTTTCACTAATTTTATTTGTTACGATGCTCAGAACAATTTATTAAAATTATCTCTTCATTGTTTTTAGAACCCCACTCCAGGATTAGTTCCATTTTTACTTCCTTTGGCCTATTGTGAATCAAATATTGAATATCATCTTTGTCCTCATCCAAAATATACCCTTACCAAGGAATGCCCCAAAGGATCCAGTATTCCAGTCACACAAAAGAAATTTCTGGATCACAAGGTATGGCCTTTTGGGTTTGTTGTATGAGTACCTGCCTTGGGTATGTTCTTGCTGAGAACTTGCTCTAAGGAATCAAAATGAAAGGTGGAGTCATTCTAGATAGAAGGTATTTTCAAATATAAATTATGCCTGCACCTAAATAGTCAGTACACGGGTCAGAATAACTAGTTCTACTTAGGCTTTATCCACGTCTCTTATTTATGCCTGAGTGGTTTTTTGCTCTTTCCATATGTTCAGTGTTGTATTTTCACTTCCTTATAGTGATGGAAGGATCTGAAATATTCAGCTCCCCGAATTCAATTCTCAGACGAGATGCTCTGTCCTGCAAACCTCTCTCCCCACTGCATTATGTATTAGAGGTCTGATTGTTGTAGCACTTGTCATTTCAGGAAGTGATTTGTGGAGTAATGGAATGGAGAAAATTCTCACCGTTGGAATATTCCACTTTTTCTAACATTCCCACATTGACAAATACAATACCTAGGTAAGAATTTGAATATACAATGCCTCTACCCTGCACTAGTTTCAGCTGCCTGTAACTATATTGATCCGTCACTAGTCCCACACATGAAAGTGGCCCTATAGGTGGAATTAATTGCTGCTCAGAAATCCAAAACCAGCAGAAAAAACTCCTACTGGACTCCTAGAAGGGTAGATTAAGAGCAGTATCATTAGAAGAAACGGCTAGCCCAAGGAAGGAGAATTCCAGTCTGGGCTTTCAATAACATCTCTTGTGAAAGCTTGTTGACTCAGTCCTAGAAGACCCCAGGAGGCGCAAACTCTGTCTGTCTGTAAAACCTTTAACTTACAGACACTTGCACCCAGTGGTAGCCAACATCTCTCAGGCTCACATTCCCTCATATCACAGCAGTTTCTGGTGCACCCAGATTTTCTGCGAATATTTAAAAGTACATCATCTTCATTGTAACTGCAACTGCTGTGGAGCTTCAAAATACAAAAATACCATTAGTATTAATACATTGAACTGGTACCATTTCCATCACAGGGATCCTTACAGTTTAGATATGCTTCCAAGAGATGTACCACCAGTGCTGTCTGACTTACCTGAGAGAGACAAGGAGAACATAATTGACCAGTAAGTTTCTCCTCTATTCTGTATATGGTGTGATTGACTGTGTCTAAACCAGTCCCAGGATGTATGGATGTGTCAAAACCTGTCCCAAGAGATCCTCAAAGGCAAAAGCACAAAGTCCCTCTTACATAAAACATACTTTTGTTATTGTTGGCTAAAAAAAATACTTTCAAAAGGACAAAAACAAGCTGTTCATCATCTTACTAATTTTTAGTGAGACAGACGAAGCTGAGTTCAACATGATTCTTACTTCAGAGATGGTGAGAGCTGAATTTCCACAGATTGGGGAGGCACTCTCAGAAGAAGATGAAGAAGAATCAGCAAAAAAAGCAAGGTAGGTATAATTTGAAATTAGGAGAGAGGAATGGAAAGGAATCTGAAGTCAGCATTGTTGTGATAAGAAGCAATGAAGAGTCCTCAGGCAGGTGCAAAAGGGAGCTCATTTATTGCAAAAACCAGGCCTTTTTAAGCAATTAGGCTTTTATCAGCTGCATACTTTTAAAATACAACAAACATAATTTAACCAACTACCATAAACCACGACGTAAACACATGATGGTTATGTAACTTGTTTTCTACAGTTACGTAACTTGTTTTCCACCTCTCTTCCAGCTGAGTCATTACCCAGAATCCTTTTCTACTTAGCCAAAGTAACAGGACTAGGCCATGATTTTACAAAGGCAACAAGGCCTTCATTTTATAGGGTTTTACCTATGCACAACAAAGCATCCCTTTCAGAATTGCATAGAAAGTCATACTGAGATCCTCTAGGGGCTCTATCACAAGTGGGATGCAGATCTAGTACTTTGAGCAAATTTGCACTGCAAATTCAGTCTCTGCATTTTACTTCAGAAAGCAGCTGTGAACATGACACATTGGCTTTGGTTATATCAGTATGATCTAACACTTGGGGCAGTTGCTTGCTTTCTCAAGAGACATTCAACATTCTTGGACCAGTGACTTTTGCTTTTCAGTGACCTTTTTGGTTAGGTGTTTATTAAAGCTTGCAGAGGAAAGGGCCCTTAGAATTTCCCCCTGGCATGGTGCTTTTTTCTCCGGCTTTTCCTGGGAGTGTTTCACATTTGCTCTGTCGAGCTTCACCCTCCCCGAGCACACATTGCAGCCGGCAGTGTGGGTGATGAGTGACTGCAGAGCAGCACAGGTGAAAGTCCTGAGTTCTAACCTTCTGTTTTCACAGTCCTTGTGGGACTTGGAGCAAGTGAATTCATTTCTGTCCAACAGTTGTCCTCTCTTTAAAGTGGTCATGATGTGGCTTAGATACCAGGATGTGCAAGATAACCTGAAACTTTCAGAGCTGTCAAGAGATTTGAATGTCTGCTTTACTTTTAGAGGGGAATAATTTGATTTGCATTGAAATCCCATTCAGCCTTTAAACTTTAAAACAGTATTGTGAGGTCTCTGACAAAACACTGATTGCTGTCTTGTGAATACTACAGCACTGATTGAAAAGAATTTGCTGTAAAAATGTAGATGTGTCACACTCAGTGCTGTTTTTTACATTTTATGACACTGCTTGTCAGAACATGGGGATTTGGGTCAGCTTGTGTAACTAAAGAGTGACCTTCCTCCTCCACAGCAATACAGTGCGGGATGGTGCCTTTCTTGGGTGAGTGGTTTTATAACCATAAGTGTCTTTCTTTTTTAAATCTTAGATATCTGTTTCAGAAAAAAAAGGAAAATAGTTTTCAACGTTAGACAACTCTGGGTATTGATATTTACTTGTTGAAATCTTCCCTATTATTTTGGGTTTGTAAAAACAGAAGCAAAAATTTATTAGCAAACACTGAAGTCCCAATCCTTTATGTTGTCACTGAAAGGTTCTTTGTTGTTGTTGAGGGGGTGGTATTTCACTAGATGACAGAGAACGTACTGCTCCTCTACAGAAGTTTCAGCGTTTTTAAGGCAAACCAGGTTTTCATGTGGTTACTCTTGTTCTGGCAATCACATCCTGTGTTCCTACAGGGATAAAATGTAAAACTCGGTCAGTCTGTGTTTACCTGTGTCAGATGGTTAACTTTCCTAACTGGCCAAGCCAACAGTTAAGTGTTCTTTCTGCAGTTTCACTACTTTTCCAGTTCTGCATAAGTAATGGAATACCCTCTGTGTTCATTATGAAAAAAGAAATCATGAGTGCCTCTTTGGATTTTGTCAGCATTCCCAAGTAGTTTCCCTGTTTATTATAAATACAAATGATGCTTTAAATTTCTTGCAGAGACACATGCAATGGTCCAGGTGGACATTTTCGACCCCAAAACAATGAGCTTGGAGAGAAAGTTCGAAAACATCTGGAGACATTGAAGCTGAAAGCACTTAATAAAAGCCTTATTCTGGGATAAGAGTAATTTTACAAAGTCCATGGCCTGGCCCTGCTTATCCTGTTAGTGTACGAGGCCTTCTCTGTCCCAGCTGCATTTACTTTTGTTCACTGAGGTCAGCAACTTCTTACGCAATAAGAAGAGAACCACCAGTAATGCCGCCTACCAGTAATGCCGGCTCTGTCAAGGACTCTCACTGTGCCCACTACCCGAAACACAATAATTACTCCAGTCAGAAACCTCAGCCTTGCACCTGCTTATTTTGTTGTGGTGTGAAGGACCAGAAAACCTCAGTACTACCATGTAATTGGTAATTAATTTACAGCCCACTGTTGTCAAATAAAATGTGAAAAGACCTTATGACCGAATTCTTCTGATTTTGGTTTTTTTAGTTACGACCTGTCCTTGAATTTTTGCAGGTAAGTTGCTAAATCTCAGACTTGACGATAAACCATATATTTGATATTTTTAAGGAAAAGGAAGACTTGAACACCATTACTGTCCACAAAGACAACGTCCAAACAAGTCTCATTAGCTGTTCAGGGATTCAATTCAGTGCACGGATCTTGGCAAAAGGGTGCATGGGTTGAGTGAATGAACTGCAGATCCTCATGAGAAATCTGTAATGGTCAGGGTGTATTCCCTAGGAAAGGAGATTTCTCAGCATATCATCTTGCAGCTGAGGTGTCTTCTAGTTTCTTATCGGACTTCAGACAAAATTAGTTTTATTCATAGTGAGTTGATTGCTCATTTTAAAGAGTGCTCCAGGCTGTTTGTGCTGAAAAGCACAAATCTTCTGTACTCAGAAGCATGGAAATCACAGCAATACACACTACATTCCTAGGATCCATACTTCTTTCCAGGCATACTTAAAACCCCTAAGAAAAGAAGTTTATTTCAGAGAGTGATCAGTGTAGAAAAGCTGTAAAAAGCCCAGGGAGATAGAAAATGGGAAAGTAGGGTGAAAAAGCTGCAGAATAGCCTGTATTATACTAGCTACAAGCTATCTCTGCTCCCTTCAAAGAAATAAAAAGCTGTTAAGTTTCTGCTAAATGTCTAATTGACAAGGGATTGTTCAGAATGCAGGTCTGGATATCTGCTGATTTCTCTGACTACAAACAACTGCTTGAATTTGTACACATTGCTTTTTTTCTTCTGCAAGTCCTGAGGGAAGCAGTTGATCTTTTAAGAGATAAGCTAAGAGTTTAGCATGTTTCTTAACATGACCATGACAAAAACGTTTTTACAGTTTACACTGAAAGCATTCACAGTTCATAATGCACAGTTTAGGTAAATCAAGCATAGATAATTCTTTGGAACTGTTACCTATCAGCTAAATGTCTAGTCTAGTAATGATGGAAAAAGTGTCCAGGAATAACAGTGATTAAACGAAGTTAATCTCTTTTTCGTACATCAGTATCACCTTCCCTCCCTTCTCCAGAACTGTTTCCTGGTCATCTCAATGGAAATTAATCATGCTTCTCCATTCTCCAGCAGTAGACATCAGCCTCCAAGGAAATGAACCGCCTTTCTGTAGAAGTGATCCTCCTTTCTGTGTTCTAAGGCTTTTAGGGGTCAGGTTTCAGTGTGCAGAGAAGGTAAGAAAATGCTATTACCTTGCACTAAAATCTTCCTAAAATTCAAAGGGATTGGTGGTAGTGTGCAGATGTCTGTGCATTATATCCCTCCAGGATACGCAGGTGATGAGCTATCAGAGCCGATCCCACTGTCTCTAAGAACATGAAATTTGGCTAAATAATCTGAAGTCTTAGGTTTTCATGAGACCTCTTAAGTCAACCCCTGGATGACTACTGAACACTTTCAGAAGTGGGACATAAACCTTAAGAATTATAACCTGCAGTTAGTGGCTTTCCACACTTCTATGTTCAGTGTTTGATGAATAGGACTGAAATGTTACAGAAAATTAATTGGAAGAAAAAGGAGTGATATAATGGAAAATGTGCCTTATTTTGGGAATCTAAGGGCTGCATTTTTACTGATGGAGGTGGGAAAGTCAAAATGTGTAAATTGATGTGCAGAATGTGCAGACAAGTTTATTTCCATTCACCGCAAGTAAAATTGCTACTGCTTCCCTTGTTTGGAAAGGATTAATTGGCTAAATAACAGTGCAACTGTTTTACTAATTAAGATGTATCCATTTTTCCTGAAAGAGCCTGTCCTATTAGCAAGGTTAATAAACACTGACTCACTCTTTAGCTTTTCTGCCTCTTATTACATAAATTAGCACTAATCTCTAAATCAAATAAAAGGTGTATTTTAAAAATTAAGAAAATGTTACTGTGCAAATGATCCATGATCTTAAGTACTCAGTAACAGGGTTATTAATCTCACTTACTGTTCCATGATGAGAGAAAACCCATCAAGGTCTTTAAAATGTAAATTAATTGTATTTTATAAGAAGGCTGGGAGAAAAACAGCAGTGTGTGTCTGATGTAAAGAAATGGGTGAAATTATATTTTCAGCTCATATTTCATGAACTAAAGAAACCTTGTTACCTTTGAATTTGTAATGCAAGGTTTGGTTATTCCAAGATCCAGTTGAAGGGCTTTTTGTCATCTGGTCTTTTTCCTGCACAGGTTTTCTTCTGTCTGTGCTCATACTGCATCCTTTGCTTTATGGGAACACCTCAAATGCTTCTCTCCAGCTATTTAACCATGGAGAATTTTAGCTCTTGCTGGGCCCTGTCCTGCTCTTTCAGTTTAGTTGGAAACAGCCAGCAGGTTTCTAATTTATTGGGTGATACGCAAATGGTGTCATTTCCTTAGGAAGCTGGATAAAGGTAGAGAATAAGGACTTCTCTGTGTACAAGTGTGGGTAAATTTCTTTGCAAATGTAATTGTGAAGTGCTGCTCTGCAATCTGTGAGTGCATAATTTTTACAGTTCCTTTAGAGACACCAAACAGTTCTTATGAGGGCTTCTCTGTCCTTTGAAAACTACAGCTGTTGCTGATGTAACTAGGTTTTGCATAGAATTTTAAGGCGGAATTGGTTTAAAAATTGTTTTTTCCTCCCCTGTTTTCTGCTTCTCCTGCTGTTTGTGTGTGCACTAGCTAGCAGCACTGGTTGCTTAGAATAAGTCCTTTTCTTCAAGCAGATGCAGCTTGATAAGACAGCCTTCTCAAAATATTTTTTTGTTTTGGGGTTTTTTTCCTGAAATGTAAAAAGCCTTCAGAGGGGAATTCTAAGCAGTGACCAGTGTCTGCAAGTGTTTGGTCTGGTATGGAATCAGCTCTTCCAGCCTGAGCAACCTCTTTGGCATCCTCCAGCTCTGCCTGCTGCCAAAGGGTGGTGAGTGGTAGTTGCTTTGATGTAGGGCCTGGAGAACCATCAGGAGGTCAGTGCTATGGTCACACAATTCTTCTCTGGGCCTTGTGATTTGGGATATTGTCAGTAGCAGGGTCTCTTGAGTTGCTCAGAAGGACCTCATGTCCCATTCTTACCACTCCCACAGACTGAAGGACTTGGTCAAAATTGTCTTGTGATTCTTCATTTTTATGGACATCTCAAATAGTGTGTCATTTCTCCAAAACTGGAATTCATTGGAAGTCTCCCATAAATATTGCTGTACTGAGCCATCCTGTCATTGGCTGTGTTCCTCTGTGTCCTCTAAGCAAGCTGAATTTGGCCAAAAAAGAAGCCAGACACATCTGAGGGTGCTATCTTTACCACTTAACACCTGCAGAAGGTAATTGGTTGTGAGGGGCCTACCGGATTATGTCTATATGGCCACAGCAGGGACTTGAAAATTAAATCAAGCAGCTCCTGAAAATCTCCAGGTGATTTCAGAACACCTGCAGGAAGTATTTTTCCAAAGCACTGGTACATCAGAAAACATCTTCTGATGAGCTTCTCACTTGTGCCAAACACTGTTTAGTTCCAGCACGTTCATCTTTTACCATCCAAAGGGTGAACTCTGTTTAAGTGAGTGAGAGCTCTCCGAGGTGAAGAGCAATAGCATGTCCTTCTGCCTTTAAAGAAACAAAATTTCCAGTTCAGGACCCAATCCTATTGTTAGCTGAGCACATTTTTAAATGGTTACAATTTTTCCTTATGTTTCTAAATCTTTCAGTCAGTTTCTATGAGTTTTTAATTGCACAAGAGACCGAGTTAACAGTGCATTATTTTTAATCATTTTATCTGGTATCAGAATTCTGAACCAAATTATCACCATCACCAACTAATTACTGGTTTATGATAATTTCACAGTGTGGAGTCTCCAGTAATCCAATATGCACTGCCTACAAAACAACAATGCACTGTGTCACCTCAGGGATTTTGGCTGTATGTGTTACTGGCTGAGTTTCAGAGCACCAGATGAAGAAACCAAGGCTTATTTCCCATGAGTTTGGATTTGCATGATTAGTTCTCTGTACGTTACCCTGAAAATGGACATGAAGTATCAAGAGAGAATTGCTTTCAAACAATTCTCTTTTTCCTTCCCTGCCTCTGAAGTACCTTTCCCTGCAGGCAGCATCACATTTCAACTTCCTTCCTACTTCTGGTGACGCAGCAGGCACAGATGTCTCTGTGCAGGTACTGTCAGCACTCACAGATAGTTGTTTTCCATATTGGTACAGGAAAGCTCAGGATGCTGCCACCACCAGAACTAGTGACTGAAAAGCTTCTGGTTCCTTGTGTGGATACAGACCAGAGAATCTCATATTTCTGAAACTTGGTTCTTCCTGCTAATAACCTCTCCATGTCAATGTGAGGAGTATTCCCATCCCCTTGTGGGAGCACAGCATAATTTGCAGTAGCTGTTTAGTAACACTGTAGAACAGCTGAAAGGGAACAAAGCAGCTGTGTCTGCTAAGACAGCAAAACCCAACTTGGTCACTCATTTATCCCTTCTGCAAGCACCTGTCCAGCTGCTTGGATGAACCTTTCCTCTGTGGATCCTTCCTGGAACACACTGAAGATCCTACAGATGAGTGGTCTTTCAAACCTGCCCTGTAGTGCTGAGGTCCTAATCCAGCACAGTTTTCCTGTCTGCAGCCTTCCCTTTTAATCTGCGCCACTGGAAGTACTGGTTTATGGAACCAGGGCAATTTCAGTGCTATTCCCAGTGCATCATCCATCATTTTACTGTCACTCAAATTAGTATAGTCACATTCCTGCCTTGCTAAAAGCAGGTAATACAGAGGCTGTGAGCTTCTATTCATGGTACTGAGAGATCCAAGCTGACTGAACTGTTCCAATCCTGGTAGTAAAAAAGACAGGCTTCAGTGCAGACTGGTCAGTGTTCAGCATCCAGGAAGGCTCCTGGTGCTCCCATTTAAATCAACCTTGGTTGAAACTAGCATGGACAGCTTTTTTGTGCTGCAGTCAGACCTCCCACCTTAGAAGAGACATGCTTGAAGACTCCTGCAACTCTGGTCCTTCAGAATTGAAAGTTAACAGTGAATAATAACATACATAATGGGTGATCCTGATTACTCAATTAACCAGCAGGAAAAAAGAGAGATCTGAAAGAGCACCCTTGGGTATCACCACGAAGCTTCAGCTGATGCAAACTGATCCAGACCTCTTGAGAACACACAGATTTTCAGTGTGTTGTTTGTAGTTCACATTTAGGAAGTGAAGCATGAAGAGGTTCGCGTGATTTCAGCACTAGGAATGAATGTCAAAAGGCAAAACTGCTGTCCAGATCTTAGCCAATGTGCTCAGTAATGCCAAACACAGACATTTAAAGCTCAAGACAGATATCCAGAATGTTGTAATTATTTTTTACCAATCTGTACTTCTTTTTCTTTTACTTGTGGTTTCTGAGCTGCAGGTTCTGCTCCCAGTATATCTTAAAGCCTTTTTTGAAACTGTGAAAGCTATAACCTTGATTTAATTTATATTAAAAGATGTATTGCTCAATCATCTGCAAACCAGTTATTTATAACAGCACCAGACACCATTACTGTTACTGCTGATGTCCTAAAACTGGTATTTCTCCTCTAATATCAATAAAGATGAAGCTTCAGCCAAGGACTGGTTTAGGATCAGATCCCATTTTTATGGGAATAAATGAGCCTCTGAAGAATCACAATGTTCACATATATAGATTCGTTCTGTCTGTCAGTGTTGTTTGAGAATACTGGCTGTCGTCCTTGGTGCTTGCTGGTCCAAAGAAGGTGCAGTAAGGAAGTAGCAGCCCTTAAGGAAAATTCAGCAGAACACCTCTATAAAAATTCAACTGTAAACAGCATGAGCTCTATTAATATTAAAACGACTTTTCTGCCATTTCCTGTGGAGACTCAAACACTGTGTTGATCACAAGCTCCTGGTCACATCTTGATAATTGTGGCTATTTCTAGTCATTATTGGATTCCTTATCCTGATGTATTATTTAGAAGACTGTTTGTACCAATAGACAGATAAAAGGAAAGTTAGCTTTGCAAAAGCCACGTATAAGTGTCTTCAGAAGTTCTGAGTTTTGGTTCTCATGTGCCTTGGCTGAAAACAAAAGGCATTGTGTCACTGGCATCAGTGCCATTAGCATTAGCCCTTTCAGACTTGGATGTTTCTCACTACATTAAACATTTGCCATTGACATAGTCCTATACTTAAGGTGAGAGATTGGAACTTGGTTCCTGAGAGACCACTTCATCCTGCTAGGCTGGAATTACACAGGAGGGGCCTGACAATAGCCTGCTTTCCTCAGAAAGCCTTTACTTTATTCTGATGTTAAATGCTGCTAAATATTCTCTGTTAAATCTCGTGTGTTTATGATGGCATCATATGCTGCTTCAAATCACTGAGGGAGCAGATGGCAAAGAATCCAAGTACCTATCTCCTTCTGATGCCTCTGGCAATGAAGCATCCAAGTATCTTCATAGATCTGAGTGTAAGAGCTGTGCCAGAATGCAAACAAAGGATCTTTTATCTCAGACATTACAGCAGCTTGCTGACTGGGGACAGTTCTCCTTTCAGTCTCTCAGACCCCACAGGTTGTTTGGGCTTACTGCTCTGGAGTGTTGCAGACTCCCAAAGGGGCAGAGCAACATTACTAATTTATACTAATCCCTCTAAAAATAACCAAAAAGCTGTGGAAAAATATTGAGGAGGAGACAGTGGAAAAGCACAACTATCCTATTTGCTTTTCCAACCCTGAAAACATAGCACATCACAGTGAAAATCTCCTTTTTAGTAAAAGATGGTGGCAGAACTTTGTAAGTACCCTGAAAGATGACAAAATTCCCCTCCCTGTGTACTGCTGACATCTCACACAGGAGAAGTAAAACTATTCTTGTACTCTTAGGAAAGAAGTAATAAATTACTGCTGTGTTTATTATTATTATTTAAGTGAATGTCTGTTGCAGGAGTTGGAGATTGAAGTACAATTGAGTATCACTGCTGAGATGGAGTTTATGTATTAGATTAGAACAAATATTCAAGGTAGGGATAGATAGTGGAAGAAACTGCTTCCCAAAAGGATAAACTGGAAAGAAAGACCATGAGAGTGGCCCAATTGAAAAATGTTTTCCTAAAGGGTCTCTTCATCAGCTCAGAACAATCCAAGTCTGATAAAATGTTCATAAAGAAAACCAGAAGGGGGCATCTGTGATGGAAAAAGGTGCCTGATGGTTGGATTTTTGACTCTATGCAGATGTTACTGGATGAGACTGAACACATTGACCATGCAAGGGGTTGTGACAGTCTCTTATCCTTAAGACAAGGGAATATATACAAGTCTGTTAAAGTATGCAAATGTGAGGAGGTGATGTTTGCAATCTGATTTCAGGCCTCTGAAAGTAAAGAAATCCAGACACAATGACACAGAGACAAAAATAACTATTTACGTGAGCTGTTATTTGTTTAACCTGCAGGCACAACTCAGATCAGGTTAAAGTCACTTATACATAGCTTAGCACTGGAAAGTCTTACATATATCCAGATTCTTGTTGTTTTTGTAATTTCTACATTTGCCTACCTCTTATCTTGTTCCCTTTTGGTATTTGTTGCACTTGCAATGTGTAACAGAAACTGTCCATAAATACCTCACAGAAGTCTTAACAATACAAAGCTTCCCACTGATAGCAATGGAGTTACACCTCCTTGGCATGGAGCACTCTTGGAAGGCCTATTTACAGATAATATACCTGAGGTAAATTCTTACACTACCAACAGCAGGACAATCTTGGAGTTTCATAGAGAAGACCCTAACAATATTTTAATTTTATCACTCAATGTGATATTGGAATTACTGGTCCTTTGGTTTCACCCATGGTAGTCAGATCTCAAAAAGCTTCTTGGGCTGTCCTTCAGCTAGAAAGATTCCTGATCACTTGTAACACTTGCACCCCTGAATAGTTTAAGGAGTGCTGCCTTTTACAAATATTCCCCAGAAGAGTCTTTTTCAAATGCATTCTTCCCGTGACTGACATGTAACATGCTGCATTTTCTTGTGTTATACTACACACTGCCAGGAAGATAATTGTATTTTTATAAAATCTCTCTCTTTTATCTTTGTTTAAAAAGATGATTATACTTCTGGTTTTCTTCTGTATGGAAAGCCTGACTGTTTCTGAGACCCATGCCTTCAAGATAACACACTTCCAACTGTTTATTTGGGGTTTTAACTGTTTGTTTGAGGAATTCTTAAGTGTGTTTTCTTTGATGAAATTAGCAGCAGCAGCAGCTCATCTCTAAACACATCCATAGTAATTACTAATGAAAGCACCTATATCATCACCTTATTCACATCTCCAGGTAAGACTTTAATTCACATTACAGGTAACAGACACTAATAAATGTAAAGTCTGCAGCTGTCAACTTGAACAGATGTCTCACTGGCTGTTAGCAATCTCAGATTGGACTTGTTCTGATTTATATCCTGATTCTGATTTTAAAAGGCTCTAAATGTTTTGTGTGACCACTATTAAATACTACGAGAGGTCTATGAACTTACAGACTCCATGGGTTGTAAAGTGTCTCCAGCCAGGCCCTGAGAATTTCTAGTCTATTATAATATTAGGCTTGATTGATTTCATTAAAGGGCAGCAATTACACCAGTAAACTACTTGAAATACAGCTGACTGTCTCTGAGCTATGTTTCTAATGCATTTTTAAATCTTTTAACTTAATGTATTTTAGTTTGTCTGCAGCTACTTGAGTAATGTAAGAGGGAACAGCTTGTTTCCTTCAGAATGGAGATACTATTTGTGAAATAGCCTTTGCAGGAGTGAGTCACTGCTGAAAGAAGGAAGTTCATTTAATATGCTTCCATGAAAACTGCAAAAAGAGAACTGCGTTTTCAGTTTGTCTGAAAGGAAACGGAGGGTTCATAAAGTCAGGCATCGTTAAATATGGGGTCTTCAGCAGCCACATGAAATAAACTCTTTCCTTTTGTTATGATTTTGAAGGCATTCAGAAATGATATCTGGAGTGTCAAAAGTTTAACATCTCAAATTGCTGAGCCAAACTCAGTCCTTGCTAGAAACAAGTACTGCATGAAGTACTTGGTGCAGTCACACGTAATTAACTCTGAGGCAGAGCCCCCTCCGTGGTGGTAGGGGACCTGGCAGTGAAGAGTGCACAGATTGCAAGTCCAGAGAGTGGACATCAGGTGCCCACCCAGAGCAGTTCATTCCTGAGTATGCACAGGGGCTGGTCTGGCCGTGAGCATCAGGTGGAGCCAGACACCGCTTCTGCCTGTGCACATCCCATGTACCTCTGGATTGCATGCACAGCATGGAAAGGACCTCCCAGGAGGCACCTTTCACCCCAGAGAGCTCAGATCACAAGTCCTGCTGGAGGGTGGTGCTGCCATGGGAACACAGGGAGCCTATGAGCCAAGTTCAGGCCTGGAATTCAGCTCCACTGATTGCAGTTGGTGTCTGATCAGCACCACATAGACCAGTCCTGCTGGGATTTGCTGACTTCAACTAATAATTGTCATGTTAGGTTTGTTTTCATTTTAGTCACTGTCAGAGGCTTCATCTAGGGCCCTTCTTTTTAGACATGAACTCTTACTGGAGCCTTTGTTTTACAGGCTATATAGTCATGAATCCATTCAGAAAAAAGACCATCTCTTAGTTCTTCACTGTCCTGATTGACTCATGACAGCTTTCATTCAGCAAAATGTAACTTTGGTATCTTTCCTTCTAGGCCTTTTCAGCACATTCTGACAGATTCAGGCCTGCCCTCCAGTGGATGTATTTTCTGCACTTTGGTTTGACTTGATTCCTTGTAAGAAAAAATTGCTGAAAAAAGCCAACCAAAATCACACAGTACTACTGGAAAAGCTTAACAGTTTTGAAGGTGATAATTAAGTCTAGTGGGCCTTTGCTCTGCTCCTCTGAACAAATGATTTTGTGGTAATAAACACATTAGAAACAAATGTAGGAATTGGGAAGAAAAGGTTTTTCAGCTATAAGCTAATTTCCAGGAAGAAGAAAAGATGCAGAAAAACTTGGACAAAGAGAATGAAGAGTGCTACTGTTGTGTTTCCAGTTTGAAATCAATCATGACTTTATTTGGTTGTATTTATAATATATGAAACCCAAATTTCATAGGAATTCTCTTGAGCAGAAGAGGAGGGGGTTTTATTATCATTATTTTTTAACAAAATAATTAACCTTTCTCTTTTCTGTATCAACAGGTTTTTCCATAGACAGCTACTGGAGTCAAGCCCATAAGAGAATGGAAACTGATTGGAAGGTAAGTGAAAGAACCTGGAGCTATGACACCTCTCAAAGATAAAGATTTAAGTGAAAGACCACCAAACTCCCACAGAGAAACAAAGAGGAAAATGTCAGTTTATAATGATAACTTTATATTCTTCTAGCTGCAGCGAATTTATACTCTCTAGAAAAGTAAAAGGCTAGAAAAGCTGAGTTTTCACTAAGGGAGAACACCAGCAAAGCAGCCCTATTTTTCTGATGTTCAAAAAACAGCAGACATATGCTTTCTGCATTTTTTTTTTTCTGGCAAGCTCTCTCAGCTGAAGTGCTGAGTAACCAGAATGATATTTTCCATATCTTTGAGAGCACTTCTGTTCACACCTTTACCATAAAGATGCTGTTCTTGGAAAAGTAGATCACTCCCAGCCATGCACACTCCCAGTCTGTCTTCTTTTGGCCTATTCCTTCAACACCACATAAAGCTGGAGGCTTAACAGATGATTCAGTTTCAAATCCAAAGGCAGCAGTCACATCCAAAGTTTGTCTTCAGTGATTTTGATTAGCACCCACCAAGATTATTTTTGCCATAAATATTTCAAGTCTAAAACAAGCAGCTATAGTGGAACAGTGATCTCCAGTGAGGATTTTCTGCTGATGATTAATACAGTGCTGGTGATGTTGTCACCAGTAAAATATCTATGTAAATCTTAGCTGGATTCAGAACTGCTGACACTTAAACAGATGCCAGGATCTCAGTCCTGGCCAGCAGAGGACACTAAGAGATTGTAGGAAGAGCTGTACAAGACCCTGGAGGCCTTACAGTTCAGCATGCTCACTGCTGAAGAATTAGTATCTGGGATGTGGACCAGGATTTTCGCAGAAAGAAGGAAATTTTGGGAGGTTTTTCAAACTTTCCAAGATTTTTTAAATAACCTTTGGATGAATATTACTTTTGCTGCTGGTCTGCTCTCTGTGTGGGCTGGTACTTGCTAACAATGAGCTGGAGCAGGTGCAGAGGGAAAAACTCTTTATAAAAGAAGTCCAAGATATTCTTTTACTTGTGCCCAGTGCTGTGGAGGACTTTGTGACTACACTGTGCAGTTTGGTACAGTCAGCTGAAGCCACACTCTCAGCTTGCATGTGTCAGGGTTTAATGGTCAAGCTGAGATATCACCTATCATCCCCTTTGGATGGACAGTAGTAAAAGTTCAGCTGTAGCCCATGGGGAGCAGTTGTCTGTGTCACAGAGATGCAGTGAAATGGCTGAGGTTGGCTTTGAATCCGCTGAGTTTACTGTAATCTCACGGTCCTGCTGATGGGGATTTTGTGTCTGTTAGCAGCAGCATTGTCTTATTCCCAAGCTGTCTTCTTCCTTCAAGGTTTTTTCAGTCCCTTTGGCTTTATAAACCTCACCTAATATCATCACATCTTTCCACAGTCAAAGAAGTTCATAATTTTGTGCCTAACCTCATTCAGTTCTAGTGTACACACTGCTGTAAAGGAAGAAGCATTGGGTAAAGGAAGCCAGTTCTGGCTTAGCAACCTACTTCCACAGTACTGTGCAATTCTTTATGTCTTGAGCTTGCTTGTGTGCTGCAAATGCTCATGATAAACTAAGAAAAGTAATCTGAAAATTCACTCAGTACATGTCTTCAAGTGCAAAACTCTGGCACAGAGCAATTCAGCCTGCTTGAAGAGGTTTCAGACACTACTGAATTCACCAGTGGTCCTGCTGTGAACAGGCTTTCCACTGACCTTTCTGGAGCTTTGAAGGCAGCACTTACCCAAATTCAGGTCTTTATTTTAGAGCACCAGCTCTGTGCTGAAATCTCACCCTGAAAACAGGTGGTAGAGGTCTTCAGAGGAAGGTCCATAGTCAGGCTGTGTGTATTTCCCTATCCTCAAAGAAAAGGCTAAACTCACTAAGCAGAAACTCACCCGGAGCTGAGAGGTGCAGCCTCACAGAGAGGCAAGATGCTGTCATTGCTCTTCTGCAATAAGTTGGCTCAAAGACAGAGGCTTTTGAGTGGATTCCCAGCCCTGTGCCAGCCTGGTGTGCCATTGCAAACTGTGCCTGTGCTGTCCTTGGCAGCCCACACTCCAAGTGGGAGATGGCAGGCAGGTGTTCCTGTGTCAGGATCCATTACGCTGAAGGGATGTTGAGCAGGCAAAACTGGGAGCAGCATTCCCCACAGTTTCATGTGCACTGCCCCCATTGTTACTCTGTAGGTCTGAATGGGATCTGTGTCCCTTGCTGTGTCAAGCACAGACCACAGACATGGAGAGTCCTCTGGCAAATCTGAACTTTCAACGCACTTTCAAGGTGCTGTTATGTCTGAATCATGCAGAAGAAAGAGAGGAGCAGAAAGTGTCAGGTTTTACCTCTCTCCTTTTGGTCTGGGTAGAGAAAATAGATAATGTATCCATTACTTCTTCAAAGCCTGAGTGTAAAAAACAGTAGCAGAAGAGGGATGGCGTTATTAGGTAAAGCATAGAATCATAGAATCATTTAGATTGGAAAAGACCCCTAGGGTCATCAGTCAAATCAACCCAATGCTGCTGAGACCACCAGCAGCCATGTCCTGAACTGCCACATCTACACATGTTTTAAACTCCTCCAGGGATGGTGACTCAGCCACTTCCCTGGGCAGCCTATTCCAGTGCTTGACAACCCTTTCAAGTGAAGAAAGTTGTCCTAAAATACAGTTTGAAGCTCCCCTGGCACAACTTGCCCTTTCCTCTCATCCTGTGACTTATTTTAAGAGACAAATGCCCACTTTGCAGATACAGGCCTCCAAGAAATGTAACCAAGGAAGTTTCTCCTTCCTGGTTTCACCATTGATGAGGAGGTGCCAGCTGGGACAGCAGTTCTGTAACTCATGTATTATCTTTCTCCACTGCTTGACACTTTCAATGTGTTTCATGAAGCCTGAGGACTCAAATTTCTTTAAGATATTACTGTGAGCTCAGTCAAGTCCTTTAAGCACTTGAAACACAGCAAGATGTAAATTGTACAGATTAGAGACTAAGCTGTAGATAATTAATAAGATTGTTCTGGAAATTCATCATGCACTTGAAAGGCAATTTTTATAGCGTAATGTCTGTCAGTAACCTGTACCAGCCAGCTTTCGCTCAGCAGAATCAAGAAGGATGTAAAAGGATGGGAAGACAATTTTTTTTCCTAGAGTTTTCTTGCTTGCCATTCACTAACTGAGATAACAAAATCTATGAAATATTTTATCCTTCAAGAAATGTGTTGTGCTAATTTTAGACTAAAGAAATTGTATCTTGTGCTCACAAATTCTGTTGCCAAAACAATTGTTCAAACAGAAAAATGGAATAAATTCGTGTTATAACAATGGCAAAATTTAAACCAAACAGATTTAACAGGCTTTGTTTCTGAGATTGAAATGTATATTACAATAATAGAAGTTGTACTCGGCAAAGACTTTAAAAAATAAACTGAAGTTTCTCTGGTTCATTGCAGCTCTCTGCTGATTCCATTATGTGTAAAATATAGTCTAATTTCAGCAAGATTTATCTTTTCAGATGGGAATTTATTTTTCCTCAATCCTGATTATAAATGTTATAATGTTCAGCAGGTGGCACCAGCTGCCCACGGCCAGTGCTGGCTCCAAGATGACACCAAGGTGTGCTCATGTGCCTTGTGTGAAAATCTGAGTGGTACCCAGAGCCAGGGAAGTGACAGCTCCAGCTCACAGGCCGCCTCCAGCAGCACTGGAGAATGCCCTCCTCACTGTAAGGGAAGTTTATTTCTTTCCTCTCTCTGATGCCATCATATCTTGTGCCTTTCACGTATCTTGTATTCTTTTACATTCTTGTGCCTTACCTCTGCAGTTACATAATTTGTGTATATACAAGACACAGCTTTTCTCAGTGTTTTGCTAACCCTGCTGTCCAGTGCCAGAGCAGTGCGGGGTTTGCTGGCAGGAGGGGCAAGGCTAGGCAAGGGGCAGTGGGCCACACCACATTCTTACCTGCTGTGGGCATCCTCCTGCACTGCCCTCACATTAATGACTCTACAGTAAAAGAGCAAGTGGATGTGTGAAATAGATTGCTGTTACTGGTTTTGTTATCTTGCCAGAAGTCCCAGCTCTTCAGTGGCTCTCTACTGCCCGCTGTACAAAAGCAGTGAGGAGCCATCAGCCAGGCAGACATGAGGAGGCACAGTATGGGGAGTGAGCACAGTGGAGCAGAGCCCTAAAGCAAGGGTCATGTACTCCCAGACTGGCTTTGCACATATTCCCAATGAAGGCCCAGACTTGCAGCCTTCTGCATATGATTATCTTTCAGAGGAGAAGAAATCCATTGGCTTTACTAGTCCAGACCAGATTTATAGATAATACCAGTTAGTCCTAGACTGGTATTTTTTTTATGTCAAAGGGATGATTCCCAAAACAGGACATACATAATTATTTTCATGACCAAATTACAAATGCCCAGCCAGAATAATATCCCTGGCTGAACAATGTAACCCAGACTCTTTTGAGTTGCCCAATTCATATTTAATTTCTGGAAAGAAGCAGACAGAATGAAGGAACCACAGCTTTCCCTGGAGAAACGCGCTCCAGATTTGCTTGAGCACAGACAGCAGGAGTAGATACAAGGCTTTTGCCCTATGATAGGCAGGGTGTGGATTCAGCTTTGCTTGATGGGGTGAACAGGATGGAGAGTATGAAACCAGAGGAAGCTAAACAATAATGCTTTGTCAAGTGACTAGGAGTGCCAAAAGGGGCAATAGCTTTAATCAAGTCTTGATACAGAAGTCATTCTGTTAACACAAGGAGTAAGGTTTTTAGCCTTACGTAAGTGTTTTATATTTATGTGCTGTGGAGGCACAGAAAAAAGACATACTGCACGTCTAACATTTGCTAGCATTAAAGAGGGAATTTCACAGTGGTCACAAACCCTGAAGCCACAAGAAAGTTAAGTTAGAAAGTTGTCTTCAGTGAACCCTTTGATAGCTTGTTGGTATGTACTTCAGTTGATTCTTCAGGTTAGTTCCTTTGCATGTTCTCTGTAGTTAAAAAGCGTTGGCAGTTTTTCATAACTCCCCACCTTTAAAATGGGTTGCCTTAGTTACCGTGGCCAGCTTGAGAGACAGCAAATTTAGTGCTAATACATTTTCAAATCTCTGCAGTTTCTGTAAAATCTGTGTCATAATCAGCAACAAGATATACTTTTATTATAGTGTTAATAAGCATAGTGGTGATTCCTAATCAAGTTAAATAAGGAGAGAAGATTGTCACAGGCCACAACAATAGCCTTGGGTCATTACCTTAGTGACTGTCCTGTGAATATTAGGTGAAACAGATTGTGGAATTCCCCTGTAACTGGAAATAAGGTTGGCTTCAAGTGGCTCAGATGTTTGGTGTTTGGAAGCAGCCTGCTGCAGTCAAGGTCATACTTTCCCCAGGAGGAAATTGATAAGTATTTCCTGTGGCACTTCAGAAAATCAGAGAAACCAATTACTATTTTAAAGATTATTTTTTAAAGGGTAACTACTATCCATGATAAACAGAGTTAACAGTGGTCTCAAATGCTATTGATTTATTTTGGTCTCGTCAGCACAGTATTTGGTTGAGAACACCTGTCTGTGTAATCTGATGTGATAATTTTTCACCTCTACTCTTTTTATTTTGTTCATCTTTTAAATTTTTAAGTAGGATAAGCTAAAGTTTAGTGACATTTTATATTATTTGTGTAATTGTTTAAAGTTCCTAAAACCCCTTTAATTACAGAAAAATACTTTTTCTTCACAAGGTAAAGAGTTGGCAGTAAAGGAACAAGCAGTGCCGGAGAAAGTGTGGCTGTTTCCAAGCTCAGGGTCTTAGGGGACAGTGGAGGAAGGAACTTGGAGCTCTGCTTTCATGGAAGCATCTCCTTCTCTAAAGAGCAGCTGTGGGCTGTGCTGCAGGACTGGAAGTGCTCTGGTCATTTGTACAGAGGGAACGCTTTTATTGTCCTTAAACTTCAGCCTAGGTTGTTGTGGTCAGCTGAGTGAAGAATAAGAAACCAAAAACTGTGGTTTATTTATGAAATCAGCCAGTATGGATTTCACTGCAGCCCCACTATTTTTCCTGCTCAATAAACTGACACTTGTTGATGCTTCTAAACTGCATGGCTCTCTGAGTTTGAGATATTTATCTCAAACTCAGTAAGAGTACTAATGTGAAGGAGGAAAACAGTGAATCTACCTTTTATAGCTTCTCCTAGTAGCAAAAGCAATCTTCTAAGTCTTCAAATCACTAAAAGAGCCCACTTTTTGTCAGAAGCTTCTGTTTTTCTGAAAGTTGGGGCTGAGTCTATCCTTGTGAAGTTTCACCCCATGGATGAAATGACATACAAGTCAGCCTCAGTCTTTGGTCACAGGATAAATCCAGGTGTGTTTGTGCATGTAGACTTATCTCCTGACACATGTAATTGTGCAAAATATGCAGCCACTGTGTGTTTTTTAATGTGTGTTATCAAGAGTGCAGGTAGTACTTCAGCTTCTGTCAGTCTCTGGACTTTCCTTCACAGCTTTACAAACAGAAATGTGCTCTGGGATCAGCCCACTGGTCCACTTGCTCCCAGTGGCATTGCTGTTTAGGGGGAGGGCATGAACCCAGGCACCTTGTGCAGTCCTTTCCCTGCAGCCTCCACAGCTGTTGTGTCCATGATGTTAGGGAGTACATTTGTGGGCCTTTTCCTTGAGAATGTACCGAAATCTGGTTTTGAACCTGTTGATACCATCTGCCTTGCAGCCTCCTGTAGGTTCTAGAGGTTTACTGCTCACTGTGTACTGAAGTACTTCCTTAAGTGTGTTTTATAATGATTTATCTTTGCAACATCCCCAGGAAGAAGAGCATAGTCATCCTTATTTGACACCAAGGAAAGATTAGGAGGGTTGTTTCCAAAAGCACCTGTTAATAGATGTCTCATGCATGAGTTTCTCTAATGTGAGGCATTTGAGTTTTCAGATGCCTGCACTGATTTCTATCCCAGAGCAGTCATGTGCAATGATTAACAAACAAATGAGGATCACTTATGGTGTTGATTTATTGACTGATGCATAATTAAATACTAATTCCATGGCAAAGCAGAGGCCAAACCTGGTTCTCCCAGTCATGGTCAACTTCTTTTTCTTGGAGGTTTTTATCTGGCTCATCATTTGTTATCTTGTGCAGCCAATATCAAAAAGGGGCCACAATAAAAGCTGGCATTATTCACTGATGTTCCAGACTTGTCCACTGAACAAAGAGTGGCATTTGCCTGATCCAGGGAAAGCTGCAGTGGAAAACACAGTGTAGAGCTGTACAATTACAGGCTGTCTGTTAAGGCATGTACAAAAAGGTATAGAATTAATATTGTTAAGGGGGAAAGCATTTTAGAGTGTCTTATGGTTCCCTAGAAAACATATCTTATGAGGAATGGCTGAGGGAGCTGGGTTTATTCAGTCTAGAGGAGATTTGGGGGGGACCTCATAGTTCTCTACAACTACCTGACAAGAAGTTGTAGTGAGGTGGGGAATCAGTCTCTTCTACTGTGCCTGCAGTGAGAGGCCTAGAGGACAACGGCCTCAAACAGAGGCAGGTGAGATTCAGATTACATGTCAGAAAAAATATTTTCACTGTTAGGGTGGTCAGGCATTGGAATAAGTTTCCCGAGGAGGTGGTGGGGTTACCATCCCTGGAGGTGTTTTCGAAGCATTTGGTTCTGGTGCCGGGTGATGTGGTCCATGGGTGAGAGTGCTAGGTTGATGGTTGGACTTGTTGATCTTAAAAGTCTCTTTCAACCTTGATGATTCTATGATTCAATGATTCCATGATTACCAGTATTTCAGAATCTAAACTCCCACAACATCCCCATCAAAATCAAAAGAGGACGAGAATAAAGTGCCAAAGAGGAAGGAAAGCAGCCAAGCGTACAGAACCAACAGGTTGTGTGTGCCCCACGTTCGTTCCACATCCAGCCACGACGATGGGTCACAGGGTGTCCGTAACGCCGCCGGAGAGCCGAGCGCCGCGGGATACCGGGCTGGCCGGGAGGGCGGCGCGGCGGGGCGGGGCGGGGCGGCGGCGG
>NW_024581135.1:8920309-9074080 GCF_017639235.1 Corvus kubaryi
GGCCGGGACCGGGGGGGGGCGGCGCCGCGGCGGCGGCGCGGGGCGGGCGCACTCGGCAGGGGCGACCCTGGCTCGGGCTGTCGCCATGCACCGCCCGGCCGCCCCGCGCCCCGCCGCGCTGCCGCGCCTGCTGCTCTCCTCCGCCGCACGGGCGCTGCTCTGGCTCGGTCCCGTGTACCTGGCGGGGTACTTGGGGCTGAGCGGCAGCTGGGTGCTGCTGGCGCTGGCGCTGTGGCTCTGCTGGGGACTCAACCGGCGGGGGAAGCGCGACCGCCTGGCCACTGCCTTCGCGCTGCTGGAGGACGAGCGGGAGGCGGTGTGCCGGGGCCTAGCCGCCCGGCACCTGCCGGCGTGGGTGAGTGAGGACCGCGGGGTGTTCTGCCCCGCATCCCGCGGCACAGGGGATGCTGCGGGTCCCGGCGGTTCCGGGCGGCGAGAGCAGGACAGAGAGCGAGGTGTCCCGGAGCGAGCAGCCGAAGGGGCGGCAGTGATGCCGTGGGCCGAGCAGTAGAGTCTTTGATTTTAAAGTCTTCCTCAGGAAAGCGAGGATTAAACCAGAAGTTGTTTTAGACAGGAGATGTGCTGTAAGTGGGTGTGTAAAACAGACTGATGTATCGCCAGAGAAACCTCCCTTCAAATATGTGTGTTGCATTGCAGGTATTTTGCTGTTGAGGGTACTTGTTTTAGACTTTCTCATCCAGCAGATTTTTCTCTCCTTTAGTGTCATTTGAAAACAAACAAAAATATATAAACGTAATACTGTCTTCCTGCTAAAAACCAAATATATATAAACATAATATTCTCTTCCTGCTAAAAAACAAATATTTAGTTTTAAGGAGTCATCTCTGGATGGTACAGAAGGCCAACCCCTGTTTGTTGTTCACATTTGTTTCTAGTCACTCTACGTTTTAAAGGGAAGAAACTAGAATTTCTACCTGCACATTTTATTCTATGTCTTGGGTTGTTTATTGGGCAGCTGTGGTTGGCTAATGGAAAGGATGATGAGGTGTTCGGGTCTTTTTTCTTTTATCATCATTTGTTTGCATTTAAAAATCTGTTAGGGACTGGTAGGAAAATGTTCTTCTTGTAAGAAAGAGAATATCAAAGACCTCTATTTGTAAAGAGTGTTGCATGGAGGCATTTATAGTCGGTAAACTTTTATACAGCCTACAGCAATTGGCTCTCCTTAATTCTGTGGGAAATGAAGGCAGCTGGCAGTTCTGAGGAGTGAAGCCAGGGTCTCCTGGCAGGGCTGATGCAGCTCCCTGCACATGTTCTCTCCTGCCAGGCACAGAAGTCTGTTTCTGAATGAGGTTTCTGCTTGTTTGTATTGACAGAGCGTAAAAAAACACAATTCAGGGCATTAATGAGTGTGGTGATGTCAGCTCTTGCCCTGATGCTGTGAGAGCAGTGTTGCATTTTATCCTCCTGTGCCCTGAATCATTGCAACCAGAAATTGAGCCTCTTAGTCACTGTTGAAAATTCAGACTTGCCCCCACAGTGCACACAAATTCAAAAAGCTCCATTAGGTTTTGTGGTTGAAAGTTTCAGGCTTCGTTAGTGTGGGAGCAGGTGGTTCATTATTGATTGCCCTGTACTTGCCCTTCACAAGGCTGCACAGAGAGCACTGTGTGCCCCAAACATGGAAGAGGTTTGGGCAGAGGGGGAGACTGCAGCAGAGGCCACTGAGGTGGTCAGGGGCTGGAGCACCTGGTGTCTGACAGAGCTGGAGCTGTTCAGCCTCCTTCAGGGGAAGGGAAGGTTTAAGGGGTATCTCATCTCTATCTCCTACTGCCCAGCATGTGTTCATAGAGATGGTAGAGTCAGACTCTTTCCAGAGGTCTGATTCCTGACTTGTGAGTTCTTGGAACTTACTCCTGGCAGGCAGGATGTAGGACCTAATGATAAAGGGGCTGCACGGTGTGCTTTTAGTTTTGCCTGTATTGCCACTTTCTTTCTTTTTGTGTGTTGGTAACTTTTGTTCTTCATCAGTTGGGTGTTTGCTTCCACACTGCGCTTGTACTTGATGCTTTTCAACTTCTCAGTTTTAATTTTCCTTCCATCCCCATCCTGTATTTGATCTACTTCTTCCATGTGGCCATCTTGGAGGCTGATTCTCACCTGATTTTCACCTGATGTCTATTCAGTTTATTCTCTGTGGTGTTATCTTTTTTATCTTTCTTTTTTGCCTTTCAGTGTTCACGGACCTTCAGTTGGGAGCTCTAAAACTGTCCCCTGTCTTCTCTCCTGCCACACAGAGGTGGCAGTAGGAATACAATTCAAGGGGAGCATGGCTTGGATTTGCAGTGTTGTAATCCTAGGAAAAGTTCTGAAGGTGTGAAGCGATGGCAGTGTCTTGGGATTCGTAAATGTTTGTCTCTTCATGTGCTCTGTAATAAAATGAGGGGATCCATCCAGTGAAGAGTTAAGAGCAATCATTGATTGTGCTGTTGGTTACTTACAAATTGTTTTCCCTAAGAGGTGGCTTCTTTAAATTGGCTCATGTTCTTCTCAGTCGTGGTATTAGTTGTTAGGAGATATACAGAGTGCAGCCTTTCCTTTAGGGGCAATGCTGGGGGGGTTTCCCTAATCTGC
Organism: Corvus kubaryi; assembly: GCF_017639235.1. Taxonomy (NCBI): domain Eukaryota; kingdom Metazoa; phylum Chordata; class Aves; order Passeriformes; family Corvidae; genus Corvus; species Corvus kubaryi. The sequence continues at coordinate 8,922,905 of NW_024581135.1, forward strand.
TCAACCATCTGTTTTGGGGAATTTGCAGGGTTGTTTTGCAGCACCAGTTTCTTGGCTGAAACCAGCCAGTGAGTTCGGAATAGATGCGTTTCTGTGCTAGACACTGTACGTGGGCAGGCTGTGCTTCCTCAGGAAACGAGGCTGGAAATCTGCTCACGACAAGCACAGTCAGATCCATGTCTTGGAGAGTTGAGACCCTCTGACTTCAGCCTGTGCAGCCTGTAGCATGACTTCTGTACAAGCAGGCAGTGCTCAGAGCAGAGGTAGCCAGGCTTCCACCTTCATTGTGGCTCTTGGGCTGTGGTGACTGCTCCATGTTGCTTTTGCCACTTATTAGCTGGCTGCACGTGACAAAATCCAAGTGTGCTGTGTTTCTTCCTGATGTTAAACTCCTTTTACCGGGAGATATACTACTGGGTGCAGAACTGTCCTTTTAAAACGGTGCCTTTTAAGTCCTTGTTCACGCAAAAGCCTTGTTTACACTTTCTTTTTTCCTCCTGTATGAATAGCTAAAAATCCTGTCCCTTAAAAAAAAACCCAAACAAAACACCAAAATCCCCAACAAAACCTAAAACAAGCAACCAAACAAACCCAAACCAAACCCTGATGGATAGATTGCTGTGTTGTATTTGAACAGAATGGTGCTGTTGTGTCAGACATGGGGTTTGTTAATGCTGTGAACCTTGGTGTGGCTTGCTTCAGGGCAAGGTGGAGTCATGCAAAATTTACACATTTTCTTTACTTGCTAGTAATTGCCCCTTACCTAGTGTTTTTGATCTTCAAAGCTCTTTTCAAATGCTAAGTAATTTTTGCTGCATTCCTTAAACTTTGGCAAGAAGTATGCCTGCTTTTGTAGATGGGTAAAACTGATTCTGATAGTGGGACTTGCCCAAGGCTACAGGATTAAATCTTACTCTGTGTTAGTATTAACTTTGGCAGCTCTTGGTGTCTGGTTCTGTGCTTAGTAGGAAGTGTTTGGGGCTCCTCCTACCTATGCTGTACTGATGACAAACTCGGGGCAAGACCTTGCTGGTGGGGCTCTCACCAGTAGCAAGGGCCAGAAGTGAGTCTGAAATCCAGAGCACATGGTTCAAAAGTGGAACTGAACATGGTTTTATTTTCAAAACATACTAGGACATGTTAAATTCTAGGGATAAATGGTTGGGTCAAGAAGAGAGCTTGGTGGTGTCACTGGGCTGAGCTAGCTATGTGACATGCTAGCTAGTATGTATGTTATGGGGATACCCCGTGGCTAGGAGAGGATTTGCTCAGAGCTTATGTCTTACTACACAGTGGATGATGCAGTTGCAACACCTGGATACCAAGCTCTGCTTCCTCTGAAGAACTGCTCCTTTAGTTCATACCATTGAGTGGAGCTGAACTTTGGTATTGGGAACACACTGAAATTTAGTGGCTTGTCATAAAGGGTAGAAAGCTGGTTTTCACCAGAGACATGTAGTCAGCCAGTGGTGTTCTCTGCAAGCCCAGTTGTGTCAGCCCAGGAGTCCCTGGTGGTCTTTGGTCCCAGCCTTTGAGCTCCAGCAGTGCCCTTCCTTCCATCTGTCAGAGGAAACTGAGGCACCAAGTGCCTGGGTAGGAGCTGGGTTGCAAACACCTGAATGAGGGGATGTCAGGTGGGGTGGAAATGTACCACAAATGTCTGCTATCACAGCATCTGAGGTGTGACACTCTGTAGTGTGATTCATTGCAGTTGCTTTGGGGGTTTGCTGTGGGCTGTCTGGTTCGGGTATCTGTGGCTCAAATAATAAATTAAATTTCAGTTTTTCTTAAGGTGGGTCTACCTACAGCCTCATTCTCGTGGCTTTTGCCTCTTTCCTGATGCTCCTTTGTGCTGCTTCAAGTCTCTAGGAGCCTTGACTCTAGTGAATAATCCCAGACAACTTTAATGGTTTATAACGGCCCACATTTCTCCCCTGCTCATATGGGCTGTGACTTTCTCACTGGGAAGGGGTAGCCTAACTGTTGTCCTGTCCTTCCTTTTGGGTCACATCCCTCTCCTGTCTGTAAGGTGTTTTGAAGAACAAGCCCACCATGATGCTTTGATCCCTGCTCCATCCTTTCTGCATCCAGAGCTGATCCAGAGCTGTGGCACAAATGCTGCAGGATGATGGTGCCTGGCAATTGCATTGGAGCTGGAAACCCAGGATTTATGTGCCCTGGTGGAGGACCTTTAGGTGGAAGATGAAAGTCTGGCAGGTGAAGCAGAGGTCCCCTGATTCACATAATCCATCTCACTGTAAAATGTCAGCAGCAGTTTATCTGTGTTGATTGTTCCTTCTGATGCTGAGTTCTCACTTTATCGTGCAAATAGACCTGTGCAGGCTGACATTTTAGTGAACTTCTATTGTTTTATTTAATGAAAAAATTGCCTTTTAGAGCATCAAAAGAAATTGCTTATAAAGAATATGGTGATATTACTTTGGGTTTTTAATGAGATCATTTGAAGCATTATTTGAGCAAGGAAAATGAGCTCTTCAGTTGTCCATGAAGCTGTACTAAAAGGCTGCTGTCCATTCCATCCAAACATCTCTGAGCACCTCTCTGAAGGCTGATGAATTGAACAGCAAACCTTTGCCTGAAGAGTGTAATTCACAGCTCTTGTAAGAGGAGGTACTGTCCTACCCAATTATTGTTACCAGGCTAGATGATAGTCAGATTCCCTTTGTATTCAGGTGCTCTTGTAGAGCTGAGCAGGGCCCAGATGTCTGTTCTGAGAAGCTGCTGTGCTGTCCTTCCCTTCCGCAGTAACCTGCTACCAGCTTGTAACACCAGCTGCAAATACCACATCCATAAGACTTTAATGTGTGATTGTAGTAAGGTGATTGTAACTCTTCACTCAGCAGCTTCTTGCTGGGGTCTGAGAGATGAGTTACTTGAGAGTGGTCTCATACCCCGTTGTCCTGATGGTGATTAAGCAAGTCATCAGTTCAGGGAACCGGAAGGATTTTTGTCGTGGACATATACACGTTGTGTTGGCATTTGGTGTGTCTAACTTGAAAACATGATGTATAAGTGACTATTTCATTTTAATTTATCCTTACCATCTTAAAAATTTCTGAGAGCTGAAAACACTGGACTGTGTATGCTAATAGGCTCGAACTCTTACAGGGCTTCTTTTCCCTGAAGCCATTGGCACTGTGTTGGTATTAGTGGAGAAATGCTGCCACAACCAATAAATTGAGTTTCCCAAGCAGATTCTTGTTTTCCGAAGTGTGGTGTCCTGGTTGAGGTGAGCGAGTACAGGAAACAGATCCTACACAGCTCGTGATCTTAAAGGGAAGTAGGTTCTCCAGGCTTCCCAAGGCATGACAAAGAGGAGGATGAGAAATCTAATGCTGCTTTACATCACGAACAGGATGTGACACTTGCTTTAATCATGTAAATGTGCCCAGAGGCATACTGATTGTCAGTGCACATGGGTTCTTTTGTCTTTTACTATTCTTTACTGGCTTATTTGCGTTTTAGAATTTTTCAATGAGGTAGTAAATTATAAAGGATGTATGTATGAAAGCAGAGGGATCTCAGCTTACTCTAACACTTGTTCCACAGTCCATGCTATCTTTTGCATGTGTTGCAGTGTGCCCAAAGAGATTACACATGGCACTCAATTTATTTTTCTTTGCACCCAGGTTCACTTCCCTGATGTTGAACGAGTGGAGTGGCTGAACAAGGTGAGGAGCTCTGAACTCCAGCTGGTGAGGCCACCTGCTCTGAGCTGCATCCCACTCGTCCAAACTCTGCAGGACAAGTCTGAGAAAGTTATCAAATTACTACAGTGTAGCTCAATTGTATCTGTGTCTGTACTGAAGTGTGGAGTCACTTAAGTGTGGAGTTCCACTGAGGCTGAGAGCCAATGTGAGCCTGATTGATACAAGTTCGATAAATTCAACACCACTTAGTTCTGAGACTAAAAAGAAAAAGCAAGCATTCGTGTGTATATATGGACACATGGTGTGTGTATGTTATTATTGTTTAGCAAACGTAGTGGTATCTTTCACCAGAAAGGTTCCCAGAGAGCACTGAGGCAAATGCTCCCATCAGCAGGTGTGGTCAACTTCTCAAAGCCAAACAGCTGAACCTGCAAATCAGCATCCAGTGACTAGCCTCTTTCTTGGGTTTTTTTAGCAGATTTTCTTTTTGATATAAAAGCTTACCTCAATCCTCTCTAAATAAACCTAACTCCAGGGAACTTTGTGACACTTTAGAGTAATTAGGGACTATTGTTCTTTAGAAATTTAACCCTGGGCTTTGTTGGCTCCTGTGGTTAGAAGCAGTCAATAGACTCTATGGTGCTGGAAACTCACCCTTCAGTTCCTGAAACAAATTCTGTTTCTGAGGAACTGAGACGGATCCTTCCATAAGGATGACTTAAGTGCACAAAATTGACTTGGTGTTTTTAAAAGGACAGATATTAATATCCAGGGTTCTGTAATGGGTGTGTCTGTTTCTCACAAAAGGTATCTTACTCAAAGAATCTTCAGTGTATTCCTGCTTTTGCCATTTTTTAGGTCCTTGTACAGGCTTGGCCATACTTTGGAACAATCATGGAAAAAACATTTAAAGAAGTTCTTGAACCAAAAATCAGAGCAAAGAGTGTACATCTGAAAACATGCACCTTTACCAAGATCCACTTTGGCGAGAAGGTAGTGGGAATCTTTTGAAACACTCGTGGTTCACTCTTTTCTGAAAAGTTCAGATGCAAGGGGAGTCAGATGTTCAGCTTTTTGATGCCTGTGTTTCCTCTTCATATGTCTTCCCACCTGCTGTCAGTATCCTGGGACTGGAGATTAAAAAAAAAGGCCATATCCACATTTGTTTCTGTTATACCCTCGTGACAGGAGTTTTCAATGCGCCCTAAGGCTTGTAGGATGGGCTGCTTGCAACCAGCCCCATGTTTAAGGACTGACAAAGCTGTTCCATCTTTAAAGGAAAAAAAACTAGCATGGTATACTCTTTCTTTGCATGTAATTTTGCAAAGTATTTAACAAATGCTTCTGTACTCAAATTGATCAAAGTGAGTAGGATTCTTCACTTGTGCTTATCCTGATAGATGTTGACTATGTTGTGTCTTGTTTGTCTCTATTTCAGTGCCCTAGAATCAATGGAATAAAAGCCTACACCAAAGAAATTGATAGAAGACAAGTTACCCTAGACCTACAGATATGGTAATGTTGCATCATTGATTATGTTGATGGGTCTTAATTTACCACCTGTGTATATGTCATGCTGGACTGAACATGGTCCAAGGCTCTAAGATGAGCCTAGAATGATATGAGATAATCTGTCTCCCAGCTGGATATCCTCAGTACTTACAGAAGTGAAATGTGCATCAGCCTCTAAACCAGAAATAACCTGCACAGGTCTAGGTGTTACCTACTCTGGCCCATCATGGCTGCCACGGGTATAAGAGTGTGTCCCTTGGCTTTGCCATTGATGGCAGTGAGAACCCAAGCTTTTGAACTGTGTTTCCTGTTCTCAGGAGAGCTCACAGGTATGGAGGTGCTCAGTCTGTCTTGCCCACTATTGTTTCCCATTAGTTCAACCCCTCCAGTTCTTCCAGAACTACTTGCACTATTTATTTTTTAATTCCTTCCTCTAGATTTATCCTCTTGTTTTAGTCACCATTTGTTCTATGTGCTATCCAACACATTTGCTTTTTTGATTACAGCTGTTGTCTGAGCAGAAAATTGCCTCTAGCTCTATTAACAACAACAACAAAATTAGATAAAACATTTAATACCTCCCAGGCTGTTTTGAATGAGCTTGTATGTTTTGTTAACATCAGAGTCATTGCAAAGCTAAACTCCTGGTTTAGCCCTGGAGAATGAAATTGCTGGGGGAGTTACCACTTGCATGCTGCTGTAGCTCTGGAAGTTTAGTGGGTGACTGAGCTGCCTAATTTAAACGGCTTTTCATGGTAGTGCCAGGAAAAAACTGTGAAATTACGGACTGTCTTGGCAACAGCACAGAGCTCCTAAGAACTGTGTCTGCTGCTTAATGTGGCAATGGCATGGCATCATCCCCAGCCCTGGCAGAGCACTGTTGCTCCCTGTAAATTCACATGCTTGATTTTCAGGCAGGTGTTTCAGTGCTGTCAGTGGAGTACCCTTTGTAATAGCCAGGTCAGTGTTAGGGCCTTTGGCAAATAATTTGTGCTTTCCATGTTGAGATTGAGAGATCTGATGCCTTTTAAGCCTTGCAGAAGAGTGCTGCTGTTCTCTGCTAAACCGTGTCTCCCCCACCTCTGCATTCCTGTCCCTCTGGCAGACCCATTAACATCTCCAAACTGGCCAAGCACTTCTGTTCCTCATGCTGATGATAACTTAACCCGAACTGACGTAATCTGATAACCCCAGTAGTTTCTGTATTCACATAGGAGAGTGCAGTCTGCCTCACCTCTCTGATGGGGGTCTCTTCTCTAGGGCTGCATTAAGGCCTCAGCTTCACTTGTGTTCATATGTTAACATCAGTTTCTGCAGCTAAGCTGTGTTGTGCATCCTGCAGTGTCTGCAGGAAATTGTGTGTTGCTTTCAGAAACAGGGAGAGGCAAATCTCTGAGCAATGGTATTACTTACCTGCCTTTTTCTAGATTACCAATGGAACAGTTTTTTCCACTACTTAGTGGAGACAGAGTTGAGTTGCCCCAGTGTGAGACTGCCCTTTGCTTTACCTCTTGGTCACTGTGCTGATGAGGTTTAAATGACTGATCTGTTTACAGGGCTGTGTGCTGGCATCACAGCACTGGAGAAGAGAGTGATGTGCTGTGGGTGCCTCTGGGGTGCACTGTGCAGTGCTGGCACCACAGTGACTGATCTTCAGAGAAGCAGAGCTGTGTTGCAGTGGACATGAAAGGATTAACAAGTCTGCATGTTATAAACATGACTTCTTTGCCTTGGTGCTTGCTAGCTGTAATTTTGTGGGAGTTCCCTCCTCGATGAACCACCTGAGTGTGATCATTTGGCTGGGTCACCACCTGGTGACCAGGGCAGCTGAAGCCGGGATGGCTGAGCAGCCACTTCACACAGGGTGCTGTTATCCCAATGTTCTACAATCCTGCCTTGGCAGCAGCACTGCCCCACTCCAGTGCTGAGTTACCTGTTGTGTTAAGCAGTACCTTCCATCCAGAAATCTTGGCTTGCTCTGTAAATGCTTCTTGCTTTCAGTCTCACAATAGTACAGGAGGACAGATTTTTTTCCTTTGGTTTTATCAAGGAGGCAACTAGTACCTGAAGCCCAGAGTCTTTGATTTGACATGGAGAAAATACAGGAAGAGGGCAGGAATAGAAAAAACCTTTTCTTCTTACCCTTCCTTTGTGGTCTGTATGGAACCATTTGTGTAGTTTTATTAGCCACTCATAGACATGTGGTCCATCAAGGGCTTTGTTTCATCTGTGCTCCTGATCTCACCAACACGATGCAGCACTGAATGCTATGGTTCAGCTCGGTGTCATGAGAAGAGGAGCTTCCTTTCCTATGTGTTAAAATTGCATCCTTTGCTTGGGAAGTGGGAAAAGTAGTACTTAGAGGTCCCTTATTTGTATGGGCTGTAGTTGTCAGAAGAGTCAGGGATGCAGATGATCTGGTACTGCATGAAGTTACCAAAAGAATTTGAGAAGCTGCTTTAATTAAATCTGTTAACAGCAGCTTACATGGCTGTAGCATCAGAGCGTTGGGCATGGTTATGTAGAGCACTGTTTTGTGTAATTCTGCATGTCCATCTCCCAAGTCTGAAGGCAGACTAAGCCTAGTCTGTGTTACAAAGCACTTGAGAAGGTTGGGCCAAAGAGGGTTTTCAGCATGGGGGGCCATGACAAGGTGGGGCCCATGGGCAGTTACTTTACAGGGGGGAAATTGCCCGGGCTTTTTCCAAGCGGATGTGCAGACATCCAGGTTAGTTAAACCTGTCAGCTCTTGTAGCATCCCTGCCTTCAGCCAGTGGGTTGCCTTTGTATCATAAACACTGGGCCCAGCTTTTCCACCCAAGTACAGAAGAGATAAAGATACTTACACTTGAACAAGGTTCTCATCCACAGCACAGGCATATCTGCATCACCTTGTGCAACAGGTGATGTAGGAGAGAAACGGGTGATTCTTCCACCCTTCACAGGTGGGTAAAGCACAGTCCTGTGTAGGGTGGAAGGGCTCAGCCCTCAGGTTTTTAAGTGTCAAGGCTTGAGTTTGGCTCTGGTGTGCTCTGGGGCAAGACAGCAGAGAGCGCAGCAAGGTTATGCTGAGCAGAGGAGCAGATGGAAGCATGAGCAGCTGGGACTGGAAATGAGGAATAAAACTAATGAACAAAGAGTGCACCCTTCCTACCAAGCACCCTGGCAGGGGGGTGATGCCTGTATGAGGCAGACTTACGGATAATTAAAGGCTCAGGCTCTGATAAGACTTCTCTGACATCTAAATTCTAAAACATGATTGCATGTATTGAAGTGTTTCTGGAAAAAAGAGACATATAGGACTGAATGGGAAGAATTTTTGACTGCATGGAAAGGTAGAAAGGCTGCAAATTGAAACACCACAGCTCTTACTTGTTCTAGACACTTGCAAAAACCAAATTAAATCCTCTTGGATTAATTACTGCAAATTGAGGAACTCATTTTGGCTTCTCATTTAGAATTTTATTGTAACAATGCTCTATTAGCAACCAGTGTAATGAGCTGTAAGATAATGTCAAAATTGTAGAAGTTAACAAACATAAAATAAGTTTAATTATGTCACTAGCTTTTAAGAAAGATTGTGTTAATTTTGGCATGGTTTATGAGGTTGGAAATGAGAAATTAGAATACTCTAACATTAAAGCCTTTAATCTGTGTGTTATGAGCACTTAAAATTCTGTTAGGTGACTATCTGTAAACAAATATACAAAGAACTTTGCAAAAATGGAGACAAATTCACAGGGTTGGACATTCTTGGCACTTTTTTTGGGGTGGGAGGGCATCTGTCCATGTGCAAATTACAGTGTGAATTTGTGGTAACTGCAGCACTATTTGCCCATACACATGTGGTCAGAGCAGAACTCCTGTCCTTTTCCTGTGATTATGGAGTGAAGTTATGCAGGCAGCAAGCACAGCACATTCACTGTGCTGCAGTATCTCTACACCCTGCTTTACCTGCAGGGTGTTTGTTGTCTGCAGCCAGAGCTGTTTCTCAGAGGGCTGAAAGGGAACTTGGTAGCTCCCTTCAATTATTTTCTGCCAGAGGCATCAACAGATCTTCGAGGTTTTGCTCCCCGGAGAGTGGTTATTGGTTTTTGCATAAGGTGATGTTTGTACTTTAATAAAAGGTGCTTTCCAAGTTGCCAAAGTACCACATTCAGCATTTGCTTTATTTAAAGCCTGATGTTCTCCATGGCAACTGACCAAAATCTGATCTACGTTGTTGTCTTTGAGTTCAGCCTTAAAGAAACCAGGTTATTTTTAGTGATAAATTTGTCCTTCAAGTGGGTTTTTGTGTTGTGGGCGAGGGTAATCTATGGGCTCTTTGGGTGTGGGTAAGGTGGGAACCCCATAAGTAATGGCAGGATGGCTCTGCACCAGCTTGGGAGCTGGATCACCAGGTTGTGGGGTGGGATCAGGCTTTTGGCAGAGAAGGGAGCAAGAGGGCGATTGCTCTGACCTTGAATTTTGAATGAGCATCTTGGTCTCCTTTTTGGAGCAAGCTTGCTTCAGCCAACCACCAGTCTTAAGAATGGAAAATTAACCTGGAAATACAGATGTTGTTTTGACGTTTTACAGGTACATCAATATCCCAGCTGTCTGCAAGGTTGCTCTTGTGAAAGATCTGACCTTTGTTCAACTTCCTCTGTTCAGTCACTTGAAAATCCGTCTCTGCCTGTGGGATCATGTTGTCAATCCTTAAACTGATTTCATTTATACTCTGTACAGCCCCAGATTTCTCAGGGGACTATTGCAAACTGTGGAATAATGTGAGAATTTTCTTTCAGTTACATAGGGGACTGTGAGATTCACATGGACATATCGAAATTTAATCTTGGCGTGAAAGGTGTACAGGTGCGTGCAGTACTAATGTTGTCTGTTCAAGGCTGTGTGGGGCAGGAGGTACCACCTCCCAGTGGGGAGGTCATGACACTTAAGTGGGAAGCCAGCAACTATCAGGCTTGGAATGATTAGTTTTATCTCCTTGTTCTTGGCTGGGGAAATGATACCTTCCATGGAAAGCACTTAAATACCAGTTTTAAGCTTTGTAGTGTGACTCTTAAACAGGGTTGGAGCTGGAGCATTGAGTATGTGTGGGCCAGCATCTGCCACCAGAGTTCAGGGGAGCTCAAAGTGTTGGTAGAGAACTTCAGAAGAACCAGCATGTTCATAAACTGGTGTAGATTAAACCAACAATCTGTTCTTAGAATGTTGAAACCTAGTAGACAAATGGCTCCATTGTATGGCAGGATTGCAGAGAGACTCCACAAACATAGAAAGCATTGCCTGACATCAAGAGCAATGGTTTGGGGGGAAAACGTTTATTGTTATTAAATTCTAAATAAAAATACTTCAAGTACAATTTCTAAAATTATCTCCATCACTGAAAAGCTGACAATTTTGAAGCTGCATCGTGAGAGTACCTTAACACTCAGCTTTCCTCTTCTGTTTGCAGTTGTATGGGACGTTGCGAGTGATCCTGGAACCTCTCCTAACCGATGCACCTTTTGTTGGAGCAGTGACCTTGTTTTTTATGCAGAAACCGGTGAGTCAGGAGTGAGCTGCTCCCTGCAGCCTTCTTGCTTCTTGGTCTTAGTGCTTGGACAGGTCTTTGGTGGAGTGACACGAGCTGTCCCATCACTGGTAACCCAAACTGCATAACTGTGAATGCCTCACAGTTCAGGTTCTCAAATAATGAAGTCCTGATTGTTCAGTGCTCCTCTTGAACTCCAGGAGGATGTGAGTTAATTCATCCTATGCTTTTGCAGTAGTGCCTAAACACTTCACTCTACGAATGGGAGGACTTTCTTATGGTGGCAGCACAGGACCCATTTCTGAGGCCTTTGCTTCAAGGTTTCTGGCTGGTGGATCTTCCCAGTCATAGATTTTAAATGCAGTCGTCTTGGAGACCATTCTGTCATGGTTGCCTTTTGAAAGCTTGCCTGTTGAAGGTCGTGTGCCTTGTACTGAATTGTGGTTTAATAAAATATGAGAAACCTTCTGGTCATATAAGAACCAGTTATCTTACGGCACACACCTTTGCTTGTGGTTTATGCTCTGCTTGAGTTCATGAAAGTCATGCATTTTTGATCTTGAATGAGGTGGTTTTGTGTTTAGATGTAGCACCATGAAAAAAAACTCCTTTTGAACTGCTTTTTTGTTTATTGTACGAATAGGAATACAGACTCCTGAAATCAGTGGTATTTGTAAATCCCCCTGCCTCAGGGCATAGGCCAACCCTTAAGTGAAAGGATGAGAACAAAGCTTCAAAGTCTCACTAGCTGTTGTTGAATTTCCTTCATGACCTTTCCCAGGGAGTCTGCCGCTGGCCATTGGTAAGGGCTGAATCTTTCCTTCTGCTTGCAGGTTAAGTTCCAGTGATACCCTCAATTCAGGACGGCAGATAAAATAGATAAGGGAATTGATACCAGCTGTTGGTTCTAATGTGCAGATGCAGTCAATTGGTGGTGCAGGTTTTCCTTTCTTTAAACAGCTGACTTTGTTCTAGAAGCATTTCCCTTTTAAATTCTACATTTATTTTGAAATAAATTTCAACAGACCTGTATAATATTTTTTCCCTGATTTTGTTGTAGCATCTGGAAATCAACTGGGCAGGCATGAGCAACCTCCTGGATGTCCCAGGGATTAAGTGAGTGTCTACTTTGCTTTACTTTGTGCTCCTTTGAAAAGCCTTTGGAAGTTGGGATGTGGTTCTTCAGTAACCACCAAAGCTGTTGTTGAGAGCACTGTGTGCAAGGTGTTGTGTTGATGTTCATCCCATCATATCTGGCTGCGGCAAAACCTGAGGAGGGTTCTTTTTACATTCTGTCAAAAGTGTTTCAATCACTTAATTGCATTTAGGATGGAAATAGTAAATCCCTGAAACAACAGTGACTTATAAACTAAAAACAAGCCCTTCTGTTTCCCATGTGCCAGTTATTCGCAAAGGTAGATGAAGTAGGTTTAGACTGGCAGTCTGCTTATTATTTTTTACAGTAAAGTGAAAAAAGGCAAGATATCACAGAGTTGTAGTCCCTCTGACAAACTCAAGTACAATCCATGATAAAGAGAACAGCACCAGATTTATAAGGAGAAAAGTTCTTTTCTTTCTATGTAATCTGCTCACCTTTTAGGTGTAGCTCTTCTGCAGTGCCTCTTGGGTTAGTATTACATACATGAAACTTACACAGCAAGGATGAAAATCTTAGTGGGTTTCAATACTGTAAGTTTCAAACTGTTTCATCAGATTGCGGATTCACTTTGTCCTTGTTCCTTAGTGTAAAGAGAAAATTCTGTTACACAAGCAGAAAATACATTGGTTACTCAGCCATTGCTTTCCTCCCTTTCAGTGCAAGTGCAGACACTTCCGTTCCTCTCTGCTCCCCTGCAGCTCACGGTTTGCAGGCTCATAGGAGTATCTGGCTACTTTAGGTGCCAGTTTATGCATTAAAGATCCTCTGAAGGCTTTTGATGTTGAGTGAGAGGAAGCTTTCTTTTTCTCTTAATTTGAGGCCTGACTGGCCTTTTGCCCTGAAGTTTAGCCTGAGAGCTCCAGTTTTTATCAGGGGAATTAATCTGTTCTCTTCTGACTTGGTTTCCCTAATCCTTTGTAGGGAGAAGGCATGTAGGTGTCCTAGCCTACAGCCTCTCATATAATTAAGTGAAAATTTGGTGTCCTAAATTTTTACTCCCTGGTTCTCCCACAGGGATTTGCACACAGAAACCTTTGCTTATTCCTCAGCAGTGCAATGAAAGCTGGGAGCAAAACATGCCTGACCGTGAATGGGCTGAAGTACAGGTTGAACAAGAGCCCTTCCTGTCAAATGAATTTGGCTCACTTAAGATAGCAAAGAAACTGCATGCAATCATCTGTCCTCACATACAAGCTGTGTTTAGTTGGGTGTACTGAGACTCAAGAGAGGGTACAATTCCGTGACGTTCCTGTGGGGTTTTTTTTACGGAAAAGCCAAGAGCCTGACCAAGGTTTAACATTTGGAGTAGGAGAGTTTCCTTATATTCTTTATGTGTTAATCCAGCCTCTGTGAATTGGGACAATTTTGTTACACAGTCCTACCCTTATAAGCACTACATCTATCAAGAGGATGAGTCTTTCAGATACTTTTTGGGTTTTCCTCTTAATATTGTCTTTTGCTCATGCCAGATTGTAGTGGTGTGTTGAAATCCTCTCATTAATCACCTGGGAGTACTGGACGTCTGTGATGGTTATGTACTTCTTGTACCTGCCATACAAAAAGAGCAATTGTAAAGAAAAGATTTGAACCGAAAAGCTAAAAATGTGCAAGTTGTAATTAGGCTGGAAAGTTCCCTGAACTCCAAAATAGTGCCCTCAATTCAGCCAGTGTGCTCTCCAGTTACTTCAAACGAAATTTTTCTTCTTAGTGCAAACTCTGCCAACATCCAGAACCTCATCTGAGAAATGAGCTTGGCTTTCTTATTTTTTGATGTGTCTGGCTTCTCTCAATTTTCGAAAAGGTCTCAGCACGTGGCCAAGAGTAGGCAGCAGTGTGTGCTGAGGCCTGTTCTAAGTCTAAAAACTACCTCCAGGCCTTGAGCCTCCTGTGAAATGCTGAAACTTCCTGATTCCCTTCTCCCCTTGTCCATCTCTGGTGTTATTCCTAAGGAAACACAGAAGGCACATGAGTTTGACCTGTTAGGGTGTGCGCACGAAGATTTCACCCAGCCTAAGCTCCCATTCATCTTTACAACCTGCTAGAGCCAAGTTCACACCCTGAGATAGGAATGCTCCATACTGTAAATTTGCATCACAAAATTGAAGTTGAATGGCCACTCTGCAGCTCTTTCATAGAATCATAAACTTTGGAAAAGACCTTTATAGATCATCAAGTCCAACCCTTAACCTAACACTGCCAAGCCCATCACTAAACGATGTGTGTAAGCACTTTACAGGTCTTTAAATACTTCCAGGGATGGTGACTCAACCATTTCCCTGGATGGCCTGTTCCAATGCTTGAAGATACTTTGGGGGAAGACGGTATCATTTACTTTGCAATGCCCATTTCTTTCCTTGTCCCTCATTTTCTCGTTCTGAGTTGCGACTGATTGTAGAGATTGAGGTTGCCTTTTCCCCCCCACCTGCAGTGTAATGTCAGACTCACTAATTCAAGACTTCATTGCTGCACGGCTGGTTCTACCGAACAGGATCACAGTGCCTCTGAAAAAGAACATGAACATTGCCCACTTGAGGTTCCCTGTCCCCCAGGTGAGTTGTTTTTTCAGTGGCATCGTGTTTATCTACCTGAGTGTGAAGTTGCCACCGTGTGGATGCGTCCAAGCTTAGTGTCTTTGGATGCTGCATCAGCTCTTTCAACCTGAATTGTGGGCTTTCTGTAGGTAATATTTCATAAATATAAAAGCAGTGTTGGGTAGTTCATCATTTGGGAGGGGGAGACACGGACACTGGGCATTCCTACTCTCTCTACATGGTATAAGGAGTCTGTTCTCTGAGCTCATTTACCAATTAATCCTTTAGTCTGTAACTGCAGAGCTGTGGTACATGCAAATGAGAGGATAAATACATAAGCAATGAGCGTCAGGCTATTTAATATTTTTACTAATGCTGTGAAGGGGTGTAAACAGGGAGCTTGGAGGGTGACATCTCTTTGTTACAGAAAAAAAAATGGGAAAAAACCCCAACAAACAAATCTCCTAAATACTCAACATATCCAGGTCTTCAATTTCCTTCATGTATCACATACCTAACACTCTTGCTAATGAGGATAAATATAAATGAGTGACAAAGACATGCTCCCTGTTGCAAACTTGCATCACTAAATTGACGTGGAATGGCTCCTGTGCAATAAAATAAGAACCTGCCAATGAGTTTCTCCTTCAGTCAGTGGGAGTTGATCTTTGCACTTGGTTTGACTGTGGCTGTAATGCTGTATGCATATGTATGCTTCTGATTTAAAAATAAATTGAATATTATTTGCTGCACAGTTATCTAGATTGAATTGTGCATCTGTTTAAGGGGGCTTTTCCCCCCCCTCTAGCTAAATGGTGGAAAAAGTGTTTTATTACATCTGTCATTGGAAACGTACTGCATCAAACTACATGTCTTTGCAGAACTGTCATAGTGAATACCCTTGCTGCCTGAAATAAACAGTTTTAGGAGGCAGCATATTATAATTATGCAAAGATTGCATTTTCATGACCAATTCTGTATCTTATTTTATCCAGGGAGTAATAAGGGTTCATCTGTTAGAAGCTGAAAACCTTGTCCAGAAAGACAATTTCCTTGGTGCCATCAGGGGGAAGTCTGACCCGTACGCTCTCCTCCGTGTTGGCACTGTGCAGTATCGAAGCAAGACAGTCTCCCGAGATCTTAATCCCATTTGGAACGAGACATTTGAGGTACTGAACCTTTTTATCTTTCCATCTGTAGGATACTCAGCCATTTACCTCCCTGTGGTTGCAGGACCTTCTCTTAGCTGACTGCACTGGGGCAGGTGGACTTGTTTCTTGGTTGAGGCATTTCTGTCCCTTCACCAAGTTCACACTTACATTGTAAACTTGAAATGTCATTCAGGTTGATCTGATTTACATGTGTGGGTTTTTGGAGGAGGTGCAAAGCACTGCTTTAAATATCAATCAGTGCATCAGTCTCTGCAGCTGTAGGCTGCTCTGGCACTTGTCTTCTCTGCTTATTAGGGATACCAGTTTGGGGGGTTTGACTTGTAGCTCAAAACCAAGCAAACTGAGTGTGAAATATTTTCACGTGTAATCAATTGTATTCGTTATGCAATTAACAGTGAAAGAGCAGGGAATGTCCTTAATGTGTTAGACAGCTGTCAAGTGTCCTGTTCTTGTCCACAGCCTGAGCGTGAATAGGTATATGTGAATGCTTTTTATTTTTAATCAATACCTCTTTCTCCTCCAGTTTGTTGTTCATGAAGTGCCTGGTCAGGACTTAGAAGTGGATTTGTACGATGAAGATCCAGATAAAGATGACTTTATGGGCAGGTAAATTAGCACAACCTTTTATCAGGGTCCAGTAGCCTCTGCTATGGGACACCTGAATTATTCATACTGGAAATTTAATACTGTTAGAAGTTATTCCCTTTGCACAGATATTGATACCAAGTAATTAGTTCCTAGTGCAACTATGGTTGAAAAAGGTTACGCTCCTGCAGGGAATCCTGGGAAGCCATTAGAAGTGATAGTTACTACAAGACTTGAGATTTACTTCAAGTTTATTTTAGTTTTGGAAGTACTTCAAGGGGGAGACTTCAGGAGTGTGTGTTCTGCTGCACACAGGTACACAGGTCATGTGGAGAAGTTGTTATTTGGAACAGATTTGAGAGTGGGCTTTTTGGTGGTTTATGCTGTATGCCTCAATATACATTGAAATGTTTGCTTTTTGCCTTTCAGCCTGCTGATAGGCCTAGCAGATGTAATGAATGACAGAACTGTTGATGAGGTAAAGAGCACAGCTTATTTCTAAATGCGCTTGGTGGTGTATATCTACATGCACTCATTTGTGCTGCCCCTTTGCTACTGTGGTGTTTCTTTGTGCTTAAAGCTTCCTTGCACACTTGCACTGTGGTATTTTTACAAAAAGATAATACTAAAGTAGCCATTACAATAATTTTTACTACCCGGATGGTAACCCCAGAGAGCTCTGAGGTTAGGCTGAGGCAGCAGTGGGGTATCTCGTGTTGATACCTTGTGTCCCATATGTACGAAATGTTTTATACAAAGCTGCAGATAAAGTTTGGTGAAGCAGCCTGTTTGCTGAGGGAAGAAATGACCTGATCTTACTGTGCTCCATCCTGCAACTCAGCACTCTACAAACAATGCCAGAGTGCCTGTCTTGTGCTGCTGCTGGTTGGAAATATCCACATGTTTTGCCTGTTTATGGGTGTCTTATTTTAATTTTCTTCTGCCTTGTGCCTAAGTAGATGGATGTGCTACAATCTAAATGTCAAAAATGCAGGCTAAGGTGCTCAGAGTAAAATTCATGTTGTCTGTTGCGTGTGTCAGAGTCTGCAACATATAAAAACTGCTCTGCCTCTCAGTTCTCAAGTTTCTCTTTGTTGTCCCCATTTAGTGGTTTCCCTTAAGTAAGACGACAAGTGGACACTTGCATTTAAAACTGGAGTGGCTTTCACTAGTAAATGACCAAGAAAAGCTACATGAGGTGAGTATATTTGCTTAAAGGATTCAGGTACTCTGAACCCTGCCCAGTCATCAATAAAGGAGTGTGTAAAATTAGAAACCCCAGGCAAACTCATGGGAGTTTATTTTTATCTGGCAAAGTTTTGATGTGATTCCCTCCCCGCTGCTCCTGCAGAGGAAGGGCATTTGCTTGCCCTAGGTCGCTTGGTAATTCAGGAGTAACTCAAATCTGGAAGCTTTTTGCTTGAATTAGCAAACCTTTGTTTGACTAACTGCAAAGTAACTTCTCAGGGTTCTTTCCTTTGACAATTTTTCTCCTCCCTCTTCATCTAGGATTTGTGTAGGACCTTGGACCCCTGAAATAATCTGTACTAGTCGTAGGCAAATACCCAGCACTGGTGCTTGATAGGACCATGTTTCCAAATGGTGTGTTGTTTGTGAATTGCTTGGATAAAGCCCATCTCCCAAAGAGGCTGTTTCTTCATAACCAAGTGAAACCATTTGAGTTCCACTGAAGTGAATAAAATTGTTTCCAGGCTTTGTTCTGCTGACACTGGATTCATGTTGATGTATGTGGCCGAGCATGTTTTTAGGTGTCTGGATGCACTGGGGAACCCAACCAGTTCTTCACTGAGAGATTGACAAACTTTAATGCAATGAATTGCAAAGAGTTACTCATCTTACTGGTCTGCTTAGAACTGTCATGCTGTGTTGGCTTGTGCTCCTCTAAATTGCAAGTTTTAGGAGAAAGGCAGAGAGCTGCTTAGCCTTCAGAAGCTGCCCTTGCAATTTTATTATGTTTTACATTGTCCTTGGTGGGTGATCCTGAGTATTTTGTGTTTTGGTTTGTTTTATCTTTCCCTGCCTTTGCAGGATAAGAAAGGTCTGTCTACAGCAGTTCTGATTGTCTACTTGGACAGTGCCTTCAACCTTCCTGTAAGTACAAACCCCCCATGCAGCAGCCCTCACTCCTAATCGCCTTTTTTTTTTTAAGACTGCAGATTAATTGTTTTAAATTCTCTTTTACTAATTCAGAAAAACCACTTTGAGTACTCGAATGGTGAATGTGGAGCAAAGAAGATAAAAAATAACAAGTACCTCAAGGTAGAGTTTATATTCTTCTCCCATGCTTGCAAATAATGTTCTGGGTTATGTGGTATCATAGGAATTGAAACTGGTGGTGGTTAAAAAGAAATAATCTCTCCACTGTCAGAATCTAAGTGACATGGGGCTCAGAATAGTGACTGAAAGCCCACCCCAGGGAAAGTCTAGGAGGCCAAAGTAGGAATGCAACACAGAACTGTTTGATTGTGTGGATGTCTTTCTTTCTTATGCAAAAGAGAACCTCCAGACATGAGACTAAGTCATAATGTCCTTGCTGCTGCTGCTGCTCTTTCCTCCCTTGCTGAGCTGTTCCATTGGGGTGGGAGGAATATGCTCATTTGTGGTAACTTTCCTGTTCACTGGAGATGTGACCAACAGATTCCTCCCCACTTGGTTTTGGAAGGATTCAGAAGCCTTTCTGTCATTCATACTATCTCTCTCATAGCTTCTGTTTACTTTTTTCCCCACATACTGTATTTTGCTACTGTGATGTAAATGGCAGGTATAGAGAAGAAGGTGTTTCTGCCTTTTATCTTGAACAGGCTACACACAAGCACAGCTCTGAGCTATGGAGAAAGCTTCCCATTCTCTCTGAGCAGCTCCTCTCCTAAATACCATCTTTACAATTTAGATGAGTTACCAGCACTGTGATACACATCACATTCAATGATCCTTAATTCTGGACCTCATTGTGTGAACTCTGTATATAGTGTTGTGCCAAGACTAGAACCTCAGCCTTAACTTCTACAGCATTACTGCAAAGAGGTGCAAGAGGTCCAGTATTGTTGCTTCTGGACAGGAATTGTTACTTGATGTCTAAGATTCACTTGCAGCTGCTTTAGAGCAACTCCTGAGCCTTGGAAACCAATTCTGAGAGTCCTGGTTCAGCCAGGAATGATCAAGATTTCCCACTGAGCCTTCAGGTCTCCTCTTTGTTTCTTCCCAGCTTCTGACAAATTTTTTTACTGCTCACCCGTTGAAACCTAAATACATAAAACTTTGGCTTAAATGTGTACTCTTGATGGTGGAGGGTAAGACTGTGCTGTGTTATGGCTGGAGGCTTTCCTGTGTGCTACACTCCTCAGATGTCCCACATCTGGAAAATATTGTCAGCTTTCCAGCAACTTAAGTAAGAGTAGTGGTTTGATATTGCTTCCTGTAAACTATAAATTTCTCAATGTTTTTTTCTGCCCTTTTCTTTCTTCCTTGTATTAAATGACAGAAGATGGAACGAGAACCTTCCTCCTTCGTCCTGCTCACAGTTGGGAGCAAGACTCAGAAGAGTAAGGTGAGGCTGTTTCATTCTTCTGCTTTACATCTTATGGGTGACTGTCTCCAAGGAGCCTCTAGGAAGGGAAGGACTTGTGAGCTGTAGTGATAGCTGCAGAGCCTGGGAGTGGGACCACTGTGTCAATGACTTGTGGTGGTTAGAGGGTGTTTGATCAGCTGCTGTACACATGTGTACTTCTGTGCCTGTGTCCAATAGTTCATGCTGGCCCAGACACTCTAGTTCTATAAGTCTCGTGGTTTCTCAGAGCAGGGTGTCATTTGCATCAATCTGGCCTTTACTCCTTCATCAGAGTCTTTCCTGGCTCCTGTGTATCACAGTTTTACTGTTTTGTTTTTTGTTTGAACCCAGATAAGATGGATCTGCATCTCCTCCGCTTTACTTTCAGTTCATTTTTCATTATTTAAAAATTACCTTTGCCTCATGAGTATGAGCAACAGCTGAGCTCTGCCCTCCCAGTAGCTCCCATGTTCACTGTCCTGCAGCTGGATGTGGATGAGGGCAGCCCTTTGTTCTTTTGGACACCCAATAAATAGGAATTAATCCTGTTGTGGCTACACAAGAGCATACAGGACTGCCACCTATTTTCCTTTGTTCCTTCCACTTGCTCCACCCAGAAATTGGGTTCTGCTTGCATTTTTACCTTTTGTGGCTTTCCCTTTCCCTACCATATCACCTGCCTCTCCTAAGCTAGGTCAGGCTTCCAGGCTTTCCCTGCTCCTTTCCACTTGCTGCCGGCGCTCATGGCCTGGCAACGACAACTTGCAGCCGCAGTCCCCGTGGGTGCTTTCCATGCTCTTTCATCTTTGAAGGGGATGGTGCTGAAGCTGTGCCCTCCTACTCTTCCCACGAGTTCTACACCCCTGAAACTGCCCCTCCAGCTTTCCTGCCCTTCCCTGTCAGCTTGCTGTGGCTTTGGGAGCTGGCTCAGGGTGCTGCAGGCTGAAAGCAGCACTCTGACTCTCCCTGGGTGGGAAGGTGGGAGGGAGGGAGCGGTGCCTTGCTGCAGGTGAGGCAGGCTGCTGGTCCAGGCAGCACCAGTGGGGCCAACTGCAGCTCACCAGACTTGTTCTTTGGCATTTCCACACCCCAGAGAACTTGTTCTGGTTTTGCCAGAGACTTTGCTTCCATATGCTTCTGACCTGGAATTTCCATTCTCTCCATACAGCTGGGATGTAGCATCTCTGAGGGTTACTATGGCACACTCTGGTGATCAGTGTCGTGGATTCTTTGCTCTCAAAGACCAAGCTAATGTATGTTCTTATTGCAGACCTGCAATTTCAGCAAAGATCCCACGTGGGGCCAGGCTTTCACCTTCTTTGTCCACAGTGCTCATTCCCAGTCACTCCACATTGAGGTGAGAGAAAAGCCTTTCCTTTGAAGACCAACTGCACATCTGTAGGAAGAAACCTATGGAGCTTAGTGCTGGTTGTTTCTGTGCAGGATTCCTCCTACTAAAAGGTGGAAGAAGCACCTGTTGTTGCACAGACAGTTCTGTATTAGGTGGTGGTGGTATCTACCTTTTTTGGTATCTACCTTTGTTCTAGGATCATGTTACCTGCAGTATCTTAGTTCAAAATGTGGGATGTTTCTGGCTGCAAAGTACAAGGGGCATTTTATACAAGTCTGTGTATAAAAATATTTTGCTGTCAGAAATTGCAGACTTCATGATTCTCAACCAGAGCCCTACCTCTTCACCTCTGTGTTCTGGCTCGTTAAGCAACCCTCTCTCTTTAGCAGGATTGCAGTCACAGCCAGTTCTGTGGCAGTCACTCGGATACAGAAAGGAATTGAGCTTGGAAGGTGTATTGAGGTTAAATAGGCTAAACAAACTATTACCTAAAACATGTGTAAAGGTTTATACCACTTGCCATCTCAGCTGCTTAGGACACTGCCCCCAAATCAAGTAAGGAAAATCAAGTAAATCTCAGGGCATTTTTTTTTCTGCTAAAGCAGTTCTTTCTCTGCATAGGTAGTGATGGGATTTTTATTCCAAATGTACTAACTTGCTACACTGCTGAAATGATGGCATCACCCATTTGGATGTAAGCATACAGAAGTAAATAAGCTAATTTTGGTTTCTGTCTGAAATACCTTCTTGCCTTGCTGTTCCCAGTGGTATGCTTCCCAGTTTCCAGCTAATAAAAACTTTTGTTTCCTTCCGTCCCCCAGATAAAAGACAAGGAGCGGGATAGTGCCCTGGGAACTTCAGTGGTATGTCTCTCCCACTTACTTAAGGACCCAAACATGACTCTGGATCAGAGATTCCAGCTGGACCATTCCAGTTCAGACAGCTTCATTAAGATGAAACTTGTACTGCGGGTAAGTTGTTCTTTCCCATATTCACTCAGCTTCCCCTGCAGAAGCATCCAGTTATAACCAGGCAAAAGAGATGAAAGGTGGGTGTGGAGAAAGACAGCTTTGCTTCACAGTTGAGTAGAGAGTGGAAGTGTGACAAGGTATTTAAGTGCAATTAGGAGTGTATGGTGGGGTTGAGAGAGATCCCTGAGGCTTCTTAAAACAGTGCAGTGCCATGGCTGAAGATTGTCTCATGACGATAAAGAGTTAGACTGAGAAAATCTAAGCTGTGGAAGTCAGCTCCTGAACAGGGAGAGGCATTGATGCTTAGGTACTGTTTCCTCACCGTGCTCTGGATCAGTGCTTAGATACTGCTGAGTACAAACACAGTAGGATGAGAGGAGAGAACACCACACTGAATCCCAGAGGCCCCTTTCATCTCTAATGGCAGATTCCTGCTGTTACAGTTTTATGGTGAAATTTCCTCCTGGGTGGTAATGCTGGCATTCACCCCAGTGCTATGGGAGCAGCACTCACTGTCTTCCCTTGGGATTTTTAGGCACTGAATGTTGAAGAGCCTGATCCACAAAGAGTCAAGGCTGGTGTCAATGCCTCGAAGCCAGGTCCTGTGCGTGTCACGGAGAAGGCTGGAAACCAGCAGAAGTTTGCCTCTCCACCACAAGTCTCAAAAGTACCTCCGATGAGCAAAGATTCTGCAGCACTTGAATCTCTGCCAAAAAAGGACAGTGGAGAAGACCTGGACACTAAAGACAGTTCAGCAGCCCCTGTACCAAGTGAAACTGTGTCTGGCCTTGGTGAAGCAGAGGGCAAGCAAAATGCAGAGCATGGCCCACCGTCAGCATTGCCCAGCGGAGCAGCGGCCGTACCCACACTGCCTGTCCTGCAGGAGATGAGGCTGGCACCCAGTGTCACTTCACTGGGGTCCCTGCCTTCTTCCTGCTTTGAATTAAGTAGCAGCAATCTGGACATTCATAAGTAGGTGTTCTTCCAGCGGAATTGTTCTTCTCTTGGGAAAGTTTAGATGTTACTGTTGCATAGAGGTGAATTCAAGTCTGCTAAGTCATTTGGGGTCTTGGGTCTCAAGTCACCTACAAAGAATTGACCTAAGTATTCCAGTCAACAGCAACGTAAATTACAGGGTGCTATCAGAGCAGGTGTAAAGGGAAAGCATTTGCTCTATGGCTCTCCTAAGAGACTGCATGTGTTGGCTTTATATTGTTGAAGAGTTTCTCAACACTCATTTAGCAACAGGATATTGGAAATCTGAACATCTCACTTCTGTAATAACTTAAACTCTTGATAGGCACCTCTGGCTGTTTAAACCTCTGAATGTATTTATCCAATACGTTTTAAGACTGATAATGCTGTGAACAAAGTTTTTGTGGATAGGTGTGCTTGTGTGTGTCCTTCCCACAGTGCTCAGTGGGAGGCTGCTCTGTCAGGCAGGATGGACAGAAGGATTTGTCTCTCCTGGGGCACAGAATGGAGCT
This sequence comes from Corvus kubaryi, assembly GCF_017639235.1. Lineage (NCBI taxonomy): Eukaryota > Metazoa > Chordata > Aves > Passeriformes > Corvidae > Corvus > Corvus kubaryi. Next base: position 8,946,445 of record NW_024581135.1, read on the forward strand.
TGTGGAATTCATAACAACAGAAGTTACAAAGATTCACCTCACTTAAGAGAGCATCAGAGTTGTTACAAATCTGAACATCAAACTCAGCTCTAGCTGCAATTTGGTGAATTGCTGACTGGTGAATTCTCTAGCTCTGAACAGGGCTTAATTTATGAACTATTTTTAAACCATTTTTAAGCTTTTTTTTTAATCTTAAACTACTTTAATAACATGCAGAATGAAATATGAAAAAGCCCTCATTTTGCTTACACAGACATTCCTGAGGGAACATGTAACATGCTAACCTGTACTTTGCTGTTCCATCAACAGTGGGCCATGTAGGGGCTTTTTTTGGGAGTTTGTGTTGTGGGAGTGAAATTGGGTACCTGTAGAGAAGGCAGGGATGGGGCTTCTGTGGAACCTCTGTGGTCCAGCTACTTCCTAGATAGCAAACCTTAGGATGCCAGGAAGGATGGTGCCCTGCAAGTTGGTTTTAGTCTGTGTGTGGTCTGTATTTAAAAGCCTTGACTGTGCAATGTCTTTCAGCAGGACTGAGATGCCTCTGGGGGAGATCCAGCTGACCGTGCGTTACGCTTCCATTCGGCAGAGCCTCGTTGTGCTGGTCAACGGCTGCAGGTAGTGCTTGTGATGGCTCAGAGAGGGAAGAGCTCTCTGAGCTGTGTCAGTCATCCAGCAGAGCTGGAGCAGAGCCACGTGCAGCAGGAGCTGCCTTAGCACTGGCTGGCTTCCATCTGTGCAGCCTCTCTGTGCCCAGCTCTGGTCAGTGCTAGCAGCAGGTCAGGGAGAGAGCCCAGTGAGTTGTGCTCGCTGCAGTAGAGATACTTCAACTATCATCCACCCAAAATTTCCTCTGAACAGCACTGACAACTGATGTGTGTCTTGGATGCTGGGATAGGCACCGTGATAAGGATTGATGCCCATGACTGAATATGTAATTGTTAATTTAGGAACCCCAGTAAATGGCCACGCACTCAGGAGTGAAAATTTTAACTAAACATCCGTAAACTTTTATTTGCTTATATTCCAACTCCTGAGATGAATGGTTTTGGCCTGTGAAGGGTTGGTCTGATTCCAAGAGAGCCAAGGTATTAAAACACACAGTGGGAGAACCTGCCTTGCTTGTCTGTATTTCTTTTAACAGAAACTTGGTACCCTCTTCCAATCGCGGAGTGGATCCGTATGTTCGTATATACCTGCTTCCAGACAGAAGATGGACAAGCAGGAAGAAGACATCTGTTAAGAAAAAAACTCTGAACCCCCAATATGATGAGAAGTAAGAAAATGTTAATTATGATTATGGCTGGAATAGTTATGATCTCTGATAATGACAGGGCTTCCTAAGCTGTGCTGCTGTAGCTCCTAAGGACTCTCTTGTGAACATTTAGAGGTTTTCTGAAACAAATGGCACTTTGACTGTATTTTACAAGTCCTTGGGGCCGGCCTTGCTCTGCTTGTGGTGTTGTCAGTCCCCCTGAAGAAGGGTACACCTTCTTCCCTGTCCTTTCCCTGCCCCCAGGCTGCATTTGCTTCTTTGCAAACTGACATTCTCCTACCCATGTTTAACTCCCTGTCATGGCAGAGGCAATCTGCCCATTCAGGTACCTCCCAGAGCCTACTGCTCTGTTCACACTGCTTTGCCTGAAGCTAATTCTGACATCTTTCCAAAGGTCCAAGGCAGAAGTACAGAGCCTTTTGAGATTGGACCACCCTTTGGGCACATAGGTGGATGTTGTCACCAGGGCTCCCACCTCTTTGCTGACAGTGTCACAGCTAATGGAATGTGTTTTGCATAAACCCAAACACAGTAACCCTTAGAAGTAGAGCTCTTTTGAGAGGTGGTTTTAATCCCATAATTAGAGGAAGGTACACGTGAAAATATGTGAATAGTGGGTGATCCTGGGTGGCTTTTATTTTTCCCATGTTGCGTCCTTTCTGTGTAAGTCAGAAATGGAGAAAAGATCTAAAAATATTTTCTTTTCTCTTAACACTCCAAACACCAAAGCTGAGGATTCTGATTATGTCCATTCTCAAGTAACTCCACTGATTTAGTGCCATCCCAGCAGTTGGGAACAGCAGCTTGTTTTCCTCATCCTCAGTACTGACGTATCCTGTACGTCCTCAATTAAGGATAATGCTTAGCTCCAAAACACGTTACCTGTTTCACAGCTCTGACTTGAGGAAAAGCTATTCAGGTGGGCAGAACTGGAGTGATTTAGCTTGGACAAAACTCACTTGACATTAGCCATGTGTGCCAGAGGCTTGAGTCAGAGCCATTAAGAATTTAATTGCCACAGGTTTCAGCCTTTGCCTGTTCCTGGTGTGGTGCAAGGCTGCTCTGTGAACTTGGGGGGTTGGCTCATTACTATTTCCTCTTGAGTAATGGAAAACACGCTGATCTTCCATGGAGGCTGAAAATGATGTTAAATGGCATTTCATCATGGATGCATGTTTTCCTCCTTCCCCCTTGCACAGTGGACAATCTGAACACAGTGTTGCATCTTTCATGAGGCCCAGAAGAGGTTTCCTGCAATGTGAATAAAACCTAACTCTAGAATTGCTTTTTCTGTGTGTTCCTTCCCTGTTAAAGTCCTGGCCACTAATGCTGTACTCTGTCACTATATTCTGTCCACTGAATATAGCTCATGGGATTTTAGTTTTTGCCTTAAATCTCTTCTTTTTAAACTCTAATTTTAGGTTTGAATTTTTTGAATCTTTGGAAAATGTCAAGAAAAGGTCACTGGACATTGCAGTGAAAAACAGCAGGCCCTTCATTTCACAGGAGAGGAAGGAGCTGGGGAAAGTAAGTTTAAAGAATCTGCACTACAGATGTAACAGAGCTGAACACTCTGGGCTATTTCTGAAATCCTGAAATGTGGCTCCAGTAACTGATTCTCAGTAATAGGGCTGGCAATCTGGAAACTTTTTTCTGCCAGATTTTCATCTGAAATGAGGCTGTATCCATGTGGGAGCTGCGTGGTCTCGTTTCAGGAGGGTGTTCCTGAAGTAAGGCCTGGTTCCTGGGCCCCCCTGCTGCCATGTGGGGAAGGGCTCCAAGAGCACAAACACGGAGCTGAGAAAGGCGTGGGACTAAACCCCACAATTTGCCAACAGTGCTTTAAGCTTTCTGTGAACAACTGATTCTGTGAAAAGTAAACTGCAATTGCTTCTTCAGTGACAGATAAGTTTCCAAGTAGTGCTACTAGGAAACTGAGCTGGTTCATTCCTGCACCATCCTGGGAATGTGGGAAGCTCCTTTTTTCCTCAGGCCTGAGTTGCAGCCCTACAGCTGGAAAGTGGGTCTGACTTGGGAGAAGTGGTAGCTTAGCTAATCAATTTACATGCTGAATAACCTACAAACAAATAAAATTTGCGTTTTAAAGGTGCACATCGACTTGTCCCAGGAGGATTTAATAAAAGGTTTTGCACAATGGTAAGTACTCATCTCCATACTTCCAAACCCTGCCCAGTGCTTTGCTGGGAGCTTGTATGACTGCTGTGGGAGTGCTGGTAACTGGGCTGTGTTTGGGTGAGCAAGAAGAATATTTGACCTGCAAAGGCAGGACTAACTTGAGCTAATCTGGTAGTTCTATCTGAGTTTTGTGTAAATCCACTGTCTGTGCAGTGCCTGCCCTGTGAGACAGCTTTAATGAGATGCCTGTGTCAATTATAGTCTTCAGCATATTTTAAGTTGTCATAAAAGCCACAGGGGCACATAAGTAAAAGAATTTTGTTTATTAAAGTAAACCTTGCAACAAATTTTAACTTGGATAAAGATCTTACATAAATACTCTGATCAGCAATATATATGTATGATAAAACATTAATTATAAAGCATTTATAGAAACTATTATAATAAGCCACTTACAGTTTTGCCTGTATGTTCATTGTGGTTCTGAGGTTTGTATGTTCATTGGTCTGTGGCAGAACAGAGAACCAGGCTTGGGTGTATTTTTCACTTCTGCGTCTTTAGTTAATGGCAGGAGTTCTTCCTTCTTTCTCCTTCAGTGGAGCCCAAGGAATGCAGTGTGGGTAGTCCAAGAGCTTGCCATCCACACAGGCAGTGAGCCAATATTCCAATAGGAAAACCACATTTCCCTGGCCAGCTTGTGTGTGTGTCTCAGGGCAATTATGGGAAGAGGAAAAAAGGACGCACCCAAAGTTCCTGGTGAAGAGCTGAAGTTTGAGGCCATCTCTGGAGCCTCCTTTGCTGTGCTGCCTGTGAAGCACAAGCAATACAGCAGCCCAAGTTCTCTCTACTGTGCCAGTTAAAACTAAGAAAAGCATTCAACTACTGTAATTACTTATTTTGTCTGTCTTGCAGGTATGAGCTGACAAGGGGCAGACGCAGGAAAATCTGATTTCTTCTCATGTACATAAGTTACTAATTTTTCAACTTTATATGAATGTACATAGCTCTTGTAATTAACATGTTTTGCACAGTCATTGCAAATTTGAAGCAGGCTCCAGCTCAGGACATGCAAATTTAATGATCCTGTTAGGGGATTAGTTCTCACTGAAGTTAAACATATTTTCCCCCACATAGGGAATAATTTGTCCTTAAAGAGTAAGTCCTTTATTCTTGCCATTTCTGGCAAATCCCCCCTCAAAGGACGTCTAAGTGTGAATCCTCTCTTAAAGAAGGGTTGTACCTGGGGATATTTTAGACTGTCAGCCAAGTGTCATTACTTTGCTTGGCAGTCTGATGGCCCTAGGAGCTTGTTCATGTTGTTTTAACATGGAAGTGTTGTACTTTTAAAAGAATACAATTTGAAACAGCATTCTTCAGCTGTAGGGCTACAGAACCTGTTAAAAGAGAAACTCTTTAACACTAATAGCAATTATTTTTTGAGAAACTAAGAAGTTGGTATTCCACTGTTCAGAAGTACCTTAGCAGACTATGGCTGCAGGTATGTAAATAATGAGCTTCCAAAAGCAGGGAGATTAATTTACCATGATGTCATTAAGGTTTTAGTTTGTGACACCTTAACAGGTTTTGTCCTTTGTTACAGTACATTTCAAAACCTCATAAACCCAGATTCTGTCTGAGGAACAGCAAAGTTTTGTAAACTAAGCTTTATTAATATTGAGGCAAAATATTTTTGGAAGCTTGGTGTACTTGTTTCTGTACAATAAACTTCTCATTGTCTTGCGTAAGAGACTTGAGCTATTCCTTTCTAAAACTGATTTTTGAAATATAACCATGGTAATTCCAAACCATCACCTGAAGCAAATTTCAAGTATTTTTGGCCTAGATTACATTAATCCAGTCTGCCTCAGTCCATAATCAGAGAGAATACTCACTGAGTGAGGATGTGTTTCCATCCCAAACTGATCTGGAAATGTGAACAATATTTTAAGAGGGTCTCCAGAAATCCAAGATTGAGCATTTGTGTGTGATGGCTGTGGCAGTTAGGGCATCTTTACCTCATACTTGCTGTGTCAACATTCAGAATGGTCAGTGGTTAGAGTTTGCCTGGTGGTGTGCTGGGTTCAGTTTCCTGGATTGATACAGAGTATATTGGTTCTTTCTCTGGGATTGAGTGGACCAGTTGATAGCAGTTAAAGTTTTTCTTAAAATTACCAAGAATTAAGAAAAACTAAAAAAAAATGCAGCAACTTTTATTTATGTTAAAAAATCTGGAATTGTTGCTTAGGATAACAGTGGTTGGAGGTAGCTGCAATGTCATGTGCACCAACAGGTACATCCACAGGTAAGAGAAATCTTGCTCAGGAAGAGCAGAGTCATCCATAACCAGCTCCCCATTTCAGGTTTTGCACTGCAGGTAAAATATCATCCATGTTACTGATTCCTGCAACAGAACAGAAAGCAAAAGGGTAAAGCTTATGTACCCAGAAAACCTTTGAGTTCAACCAAAATTCTAACTTAAACTACCAGTGAATTAAATAAACTCCTCTCAGACCTTTTAATGCTTTCAGAAAAAAATCAATTTGACTTATGAGTAATATGATTAAGTAAGTGCAACCCCAGGTTCAATGAAAATAAAGTGTTTTGGTCACTTCCTGAGAAAACATAGAAAGGAGAGTGAGGCAAAAGGTAGCACCTTCCCTCACATCCTTCTCATGTTTTAGCACAGCAGGAGTAAACAAAACAGTTGTTAACTGTTTAGAGTTCTATGAGGAAGCACTGGCATGAAGGTAATTACTGTTGCAAATATTACTCACCTAGAAGACACAGCAAATCTTGAATGAGAGCTTGAAAGGGCGGAAAGAAGCACTCATGTTCTTCAAGTTTATTGATGATACTGGAATGGAAAGTGAGACTGACAGGTAAGAGGTGCAAGGACATGGCAAGTTCATCCCCTTGGTTGTTTGGTTGTTCTGTGTCATTACTTTGTGAAAACACTGCTACTTAGTATGTAAAACCATGGACACCAATGTTCTGTTCTCCAGTTCTGAACCCTGCAGCCACCAAAGGAGCTGTCACGAGGAGCTCTGATTGCACTACTAATGCTTATACACATCCTTCCTTTCCGCCCTCACATGTCACCAGGTAGTCTGGGGCCTGGAACATGTCTGTGTATGCTAAATACACTGCCTGTGGGTGGCTGGTATAACTGCCTTGGAGGTGGAGCAAGAAGTGCTTTATAAGCAGCTGTTCTCCAGTTAAAACTGAGAAATGAGTGTAGAAAGGCAGAGGGAGTGAGTATTGTTACCTCGGCATGTGTCAGACTTGCTGCCTGCTCGTTTTTTAGTCGGTCTGTAAAACACATGCTGAATGCAAGCTCTTAGAGACTGCTACCACCTAGTTGTGGCTGTCATCTGTGGAACATTTAACAGGATTTGTCCAGTTTCTAAAGTATTTGTAGGCAGCTTGAGGCACACCCTGCCTTAGCAACTAGTACACTTCAGTAGTACAGCTGAAACTTGCACCACTTTCTCCTCCCCACCCACGTGCAGGATTTGTCTCCTGATGAAACATGCATCCCATTAAGGCTTGTTTGATCACATTATCCATGCAAACCAGAGAGTGGTTTGGAACCTTCTGGCCTCAATTCTTCCCTCTGTCAACTTTATCCTTTTGAAAGGACTCAAGATTTGTTTCAAGAAGGATAGAAATAACTAACACCTGTGCTGTCATAGCTCACTGACTGTAACAACAATGAAAGTTTCTTTCAGCATCAGTTTTTGCCAGTTCTCAATTACTACATTTGATGTTTAAAGAAGGGTCAGCAGTGGAACAGCCCCACATACCTATGGATGTCTTGGGTGCCCAGAAGCTGCTGTACCTGCTCAGTCACGTTCTTATTAAAGATGTCACACAGTTTCCCAACAGTATCCACTACCACAGTGGGTGGAGCTGAACTGTCTGGAAAAACAAACACCTTATGATTCTTGTAACAGTAATAATAGGGAAGTATTTTGGAGACAGTTGAATTCTTGCAGGTGCACAGATTTTATTTGGTTTTCATACATCTAGGCATACACATTCCATCATTCCCAGAAAACAGAGTGGCCATGGTCAGAAATAAACAAATGTTAGCTAGGAATGGGGAATCTCACTAATCCTTTAGAGGCTAAAACAATTTTGGCAGAGCTGTGTTTCACAACAGAGAGGGTATTAAAGTGCATCCTACAATGTCAGCGGAAATCAGCCAACTGAAATTTATATACATGGAGAAGGGGTTATTCATTAGGTTCTTGTGACACAGCAGCCACACTATAGGGCTAGGCCAATAAGGAACCTGCTTAGCAAACATTTTGTTAACACCCAGAACTTGTTCTGTATTGAATTTTAACCTGTCTGGAGTGCTGTGACTGAAGGTAGCAGCCTCCTTGTTCTTTTCTCCCTCAATTGCAGAAGAATTAGGCTTGGACAAGGCATCCTCTGAGCTGCAATGATTAGGGGGAGATGAGGTTTCCTCATCTATGCTGGCTGCAGGCAGGAACACTGCTTCCCTCCTTGAATGAAGCTCAGCAGCCCAGGAGCCTTGCTCTGGGGCTGGACATCCTACAACCCAGCCCAACCTTTTAACCCAGGAGCAGCAGCAGCTGCTGCTCTCCAGAAGCTCCCACCAGAAGGGAAATAACCAACTACACCTCTGAGTACTGACAATTTTTGACATTCAACTTCTTTTGGTTTTTAAGTTTAGCAGCATAAGATGTAACTTTCTGAGGACTGGACCCAATTACACTTGAATGAATTACTGAGTAGAAATCTCATCTGAGGCTGAGTTATCTTCTTCCTTAAACTTGTTATCTTTCAAGTGGAGAATGAAAGACAATTATGAAGTCAGCTCACTGAAAACAAAGCTTTGTGGAAAAAAGGAAAGTTCTATTTCCTCTGTTATTCCCATCTTCTGCCTTCCTGTTATTCCTCAGTAACTTCTAAAGGCTTACAAATAATGGGGATTTGCTATTTGAACTGTAAAGTGACAGGAACATATTTTTATCTTCCCAGTGAAGAAAACACCTAGTTAATTTGTTTCTCAACAGCTCAACATTATTTTCTATGAAGAGGTTAGCTTTTCACTTGTCTCCTTTCTTTGGAATGGTGTGAACAAGCAGCAGGTAATTCTTTACCTAGTTCCAAGAGCTCATGGAGATTCCTCATGGCATTGGTCATTTCCCCCAGCTTTATGTAAACCTCATTCATGCGTGGATAAACACCATTCAGAGAACTCACATCAAACAACTTCTGGAAGTGAGAGACTATGGCAGACAGGGTTGTCAAGGACAGTGTCTGGCTGTTCTGGAGCAAGGAGGAAGAACTCATCAATGGTACTGCTTAACAAGGCAAGGGTGCTTTTAGCTGTGAAACATTCTTAAAACCAGAGTCTGTTTAGAGACTGAAAAACAGGGGTAACTTCCCTTATTAAATCTTAGCCTTTCAAATATTCTTAAATCTGAAGGCATAGTTTCAATAGTTTTCAGGCACAAACATCCACCAAACTAAATACTCTTTTGAAAGCTTTCTTCTCTGTTGCTGAGAGGAGCATTTATGTATTCTCAGCCCTGAGAGACAGACCAGGGTAGTTCCTGAGACTACAGGGCAATGCAAATTCACTGCTGGTGAAGTGCCTTTGATTAAAGCAGTCTTCCCCAAGGTGAATTTATCCATTATGTTAAAACAATCTTTGACTATTGAATGTCTTCAAACAAATATTTCTTAAATGCTGCAAGGCTTTCAAATGCACCAATCTAATCACTGTGTGAAGAATGCATTTAAGAATTCCACAGTAACTTGTGATTATAAACCCCTGGTAAAAATTACCTTTTCTTTATTTTCTAATTCTTCCAAAATTGCATCTACTATCAGCTGGAGGTCTTCAACTCGTATGGATTCTCTCTTATCCTGTGGATCTGCAGTGTTCCAAGGCAGCAAATCCAGAGACAGTTTTCTCAAGGACCTATGCAAAGCCTTTTAAAAGAAGGGAGGGGAGCCAACTTATTTTAGAAACTGCTTAAAGATGTTTTTATTATAGGAACGGATGTTTTTCTGTTTCTCATCTGCAGTAACATTCCAGCACTGGGGAGGGTAAGGTTTTAGTTTTCATGGAATTTAAACACGGTTTCTTGCTGACATTCTTTGATTTGAAAAGAAAACAGTTACAGTAAAAGAAAAATACTATATTTGCTATGTATTACAGTTTCAGTGAAATACACAAAATTTTGTGTATTTGTATTTGTGAAATTGGTCACAAAGAGTTTGGCTTTAAACAAAACTATTTCACTTGTATTTGTACCAAAAAGTCACTATTCTGGCCAGACAAGAGGAAGAAAGAGAATGCACTATCCTTAAACGTGTGAAATGGACTCTAAAGCTTAAGTGTTTTCTTAAGGACTCAGCCAGTTAACAAAAACAAATAAAAGATTTACACAGAGAAGTATCTCTGGTACATATTTCACGTGGACATCAGAATTATTTTTAAAATTTAACACCAAGCAATAATAAAAGCTACACACGAGAACCCCCACAACTACACAGAGCGAGGGATGGAGGAGTGGAGAGCAGAGGAAAGGAAGACCAAGAAGCAGAGTACAACAACATTTTGTTACCTTTAGGGCCATGAGCTGATCTGCCCACATTTCTATGGTGAGTGGAAGGTGCTCAAATCCACATCCCTGTCCATTCTCTTTAATGTAATTTTGCATTGGCCCTTTGCTGGGCTGAAATATTAATGGAGGAGCTCTTGGGCTTCGCAAAATAGAATCAATACGGGACAAAACCTTCAACAACAAATAACAAATGTTATTGCTCAAATATGTATGATGTTTTCCAATAAAATCCCTATCACAGTCATGATTTCCTAAATTTAAGTCATAAATAGCTCCAATATTACTATTTATGAATTTTACACATGCATTCAACATGCAATAGATTCAAAGATTTAAACATATACTAGCTAGAAGATATGTAAAAGTAATGCAAGTATATATATCCCTTTGAAGGATATTTAACATTTATCCATTGTTATTTCCACAGTTTACATTCTGCTAAGTTTTATTATATTTGGGCTTTTTAATTAAAAGGAAAATAAAAGCCTCTATCTCCTCAGGCATGTTTAAAACTGTAATCTAAGGATCTGTTTTGCCCAAGATCTTGAGCAAATCCCCTGTCCTGAACAGACTTCAGCTAAATCACATTTACCAGCCTAGTGTCTGCTTCCTTGCTGTGTTTTCAGGTAGTTTACACTGAGACAGAACAACCAAGAACCAGCCTACACTGACTGCCAAATCCAGAACATGACTCATCTTGCTTATAGAGCTTGATAGGCATTCTTAGCCTCAAACCAGCACGCTCCAGCTGACACAGCGAAACAGAACATGGATAATGTTTCATTGTAACAGTGCTGGAAACATGCAGAACAGATACAATTTGGGTACCTGCAAGTATTGCTGGCAAGCTGCCTGCAGCTGATTTACACCTGCAACTCTCCCAGAGTCTTTCTTTTCTTCTATTCTTTCTCCGGTCCTACTCCCTGAAGATCTGCACAAAATACACACAGTGGGTCACACAAGCAGCCTTAGCAGGAGATACTACCTTTTGACTTGATGGGAGAACCAGGTGTGTAGCACATACTCACACCTACGAAGTCAAATATCCACGTTATGATGCTGGTCAATAGAATTCCATCAGACCCAAGCAGCACAGACTGACAACACAACACCTAATGCAAATATCATTAATTTATCTCAAGTCTCCAGGCTGAGGCTATGCCAGACTGCTTGCTGATTTAGAAGGGACACCACCAGTCTTTCTGTTGCCAGAGTTCTGCTATGGCTGAAGACTTAAAATTCAGAATTTTACTCAAAAGGCTCAAATTCCAAGCTGAGTCGTTATCCACTTCTGCTGGAACATCTTTCCTGGCTTATTATACAAAGCTGACTACTCTTCTTCATCTTAATCATACCCACTGCATGAGAGAAAAGACCATTTAAATATACACAACGTGTATATTTATTTTAAAGTTTAACTGATGTCCTTTTCAGGCTATAAAATATTTAGCATCCAGTATACACATGCACAAATGACTAAGTGAAATTACAGATAAAAACACTTTGTTAGTACTGGATCTTTAATATCTTTCATGTATTTTTTTAGCAATATTTCAGAAAAAAAGTCAATTTCTAAAAATAATATGGATATAACGTCAGTAGCTGCAACATTTTGCCAACTCACACTTTCACATTCATAATCCATCATGAAACCAGTAGCTTCCTTTACAGCTCATGGAAGCAGCACACACTACAGATGGCCCTGTACATCTTGCCTGCAAAAGAACTCCCATCAAATCCAGACAGACAAAATGAAATGAAAAAAACCACACTGCTGAGCCCCCATTTGGAGACCCTGCCATCATTTCAGAAATACAGAGGGCTTTAGAGGTCTAACAGCACTTGCTGCCCATAACCAGGCTCCAAAGAATGCTGATAAGGCACGTGCTTTATAAGCTACTCTCTACTTTATGGGTTGCAGAGTAACTTTGCCTTCAGAAGGCCAGAGGATTCATCAAAGTCCCTGAAAAAATATACTTACTGGATAGTTTTCTTTAGAGCTTTCTGTAGTTTCTTCACTTGGTGCTTGTAAAATTTTAATTCCTGTGCAGTTGGCCTGTTAGAAAGAAAAAGTACCAAGTTATTCGTCTTGCATTGGAAGGTATCTATAAAATTCATTCAAGTGAAAAAGTAAAAAAGCTTTGCCAGTGCCAAAACATTATTCTGGAAATGAAATTCTGCTACATTTCTACATGACAACAGCAATAAAGAGCAAACTAACCATTAGCAGCTGTTATTAAGAGTGTAGGGAGGAGAGCATGGCTGTTGCTGCCATATCTTATTTCTTCGATTGCAGATTTCACACTTTGCTTTTACAATTGCTGGTGCTTTGTAAAGCAAAGTCTACTGAAATGGTCTTACAAAGGATGATACTTATCCTTTCTCACCTTATTTCCAAATCTTTCTTGAGATTTATATTTTCAAGCAAAAGCTGTTCGTTCTTGGCTTTTGTTTCAGTAAGTTGCTTCTGGAAAGACTGCAACATACACTCGGTTATTTCTTTTATTGCACTCATTTCATAATCAACAAGCTTGAACAATTTAAAGTATGTGCATGTTAAGAAGGGTTCCCAATCGCCTGTACAGCAAGACAGCATGGATGAGGAATCAGATGATTGAGACCAAGAACCTGGTGCATTAGACCCCAGGTGGAGAACTGTGACTGAGAAGGTCTATGCAATCCTCAGCAGACTCACAACATTTTGCTGGATCTTTACACAAGAACAGGGAACTCTGCCCAGGGAGGTTAAAAATTCAGAAGACATGACAAGAACAAGGGACAGAAGTCAAACATGTTGATGTATGTGGCTCTTGGAGGGTTACCACTGAGAGATCTCCACTGACTTATTCTTGGCAGTTCCATACCGTGAGTAGTGCTTTGTAATTAGGAGTAGCATCTAGATTTAAGAACTCTTCCTTGTTTTTTACTTCTGTCTGGACCTGGTCTTCATCTTTTTGATATTGCCTATTGGGAAATATAAATTGGTTCAGTTTACTGCAATTCAATTAGCTCAAAAATTTAAAGTTGGTTTAGTTAGCAGTTATATATGATAATAACATTTCCATAGACTACAAAGTAAATAGAATAGAAATTCTGCCCTAACATCCAGGCTCTAATTTCTGGGAAAGCTGTTTCATATGCTAATTAAGTGCACTTTTCTACAAGAGAAACTCCAGTACAAGCAAATCCCATTTCAGTTTTCTCAATAATCTCAGTAATCTCAAGGTATAGGAATGTCTCCGGTATCTGTTTGTTGCTTTGTGCCATGCAGGCACTGGGATAGAGCTGAAAACCTTTAGTTTTGGGAGATCAATCAACTGAGCACAGCTAATGCAGTAATTCTGTCTGTGAACCATGGCAAAAGAGAAAAGGCGGAAAAAAACCCCCAAAAAACAAACTTATAGCTCAAATATCTGAATACCCCAAACTTCTTAACTCTCCTGGTCCCCTGACTGAGAAGCTGCTTAGCCTGACTGCAAATTATTCTCTGGAAAAATCCAAATTTCCAGGACCACTACAACTCTTTGCTGTTTCTTACATGCTAGTGATATCTGGAGCACAGACTATTTAGCCCTGTAAGATTAAAGAACAGTAAGGGCTAAGAAAATTTTGAACAGTAGAACCGTAAGGCATTCAATGAGACCTACCTCGGCTCCTTTTTAATCTGACTAATCTGAGATTCATAATAATCAATTAGACAAAGGTACCTGAAGAAAGGAAAAATGTTAATTTTGAATTTCAGATATTCTCAAAAAACTCATACTGTGACCAACCCAGAGGACCAGGTCAGCTTGCACAGCTGCAGTGCACTTTGGAAACGGCTGCTCCAAACAGTGGGGTTTCTCTCATACCAGACAAACATGGTCATACTTTGCCAAAACAGGTTTTTTTTCTACAGAAAAGTAGATGCATTAAATCTGTACTAGTTTAGAAGTAGCAAAATATTTAAGAGGAGAAAACAGCTAAATTTGCCCACCAGCCTCCTCATCTTATGGCTACGGTTACCCAGCAAGATTAACAGAGAGGCACAGTCAAAATAAAGTGTCTTGAGCACTCTGAAATTTTCTGTTTGGGAGAGACAGATGACAGAGGACAGGCAACCAAATTCAGTGGTCCCTCCTCTCATACAGTGAGGGCTCAAGCAAAAAGCTGAGCACACACAATCCCTTTTAAAAGCTTCCCAGGTAAATATTGCTGGCCAGGCCTAGGAAGCCAGGTGATATCAGCACAACAAAGCAATGGTTATCTGAGGCCTAGGAATTGGCAAATGTCTGATTGTAGCAGAGCTATGGAAGTCCTACTGGCAAGAGACAGAGCCTTGTGATATTTTGGGAACTTACCATAAAGTATCTGGAAGTTAACAGCAAGCCTGCAGTCAGCAGTTGCAAAGACCACTTCCCAAAACTGGAAGGGCTCTTTTTGGGGGGGGCTAAAAGGTGGGGTTTCTTGTATTTTTGTTTTTAATTTACATTTTTAAATGTTAGAATCTCAGGATGAGATCATCCTAGCAGACACGGCAGCTACAGAGCAGAGTGAATCATTCCCTTCCCTTTGCTGACATCTAGTGTGGGCAGTGGGTGGCGATTTTTTAATTTCTGCCATGGATTTATCTGGCTTACAATTTCACAAAAGCAAAATATCACTGCACTGATGTACCTTTACAAGAATTCATATTTCATCTTGTACTCCTAAGGTCTCCAGATTATTTTTTTTTCACATATAAATATCAAGAAGCATGACTTTAAAATCTGTTTCTTCATTTAATGCTACAAGTGGTTCAGCAGTGTCAGAGAATCACTTACCGCTGATCCAGGAGAGACTTGGGAGCTCTTTTGCAAAACTGACAAAACATTTTGTTTTGAGTGGCAACTCGCTGCCTCTCCTCCCTCCCAACTCTGCTCAGCTCCTTCTGCAAGTGGGCAATAATCTCTTCCTGTTCTTGCAGCTTTTCCTGCTGCTGTTGGTATTTTACCTGTGAACAGGCAATGGGAGCATTATTGAACTGTTCTGACCCAAAATCTGACTGTAATGTGCAAGCCCAGGTACACACTTGATCCCAAGAAGGATGAGCACTTGGGTTTTAGCCACGCTGAAGAGACAGTGGAAGAGGGATACAGATATTTTTCTAAATTATTTCTAGAAAATTCTGCATAGTTTGAAAAAACTTAGCTATAAACAGTGTACTAACCCTATTAGGTCTTGACCCAGGACTCATGTTTATTTGAATCAATGTAAATATTTTTAGAACCTTCATAAGTCAAAAGTTTGAATTATCAGGCAGAAGTATCTGAATTACCTGTGTAGCCTGTTGGTCTTTTTGAAGTTCTTTGACTCGGTTCTGATGCTGGCATGCTTTAGCTATTGTTTCATCTTCTAGCTGACAAATTTTGGCCTTAATGTTTTTCACCACATTTTCCAAATCATTAGCCCGTTGCTCTTGCCGAGATGCCCGACTTTGTTCTAGTCGTACCACTTCTCTGAAAAAAGAAATCAATCCTTGATTTTAAATTAAACTCATTTCACTAAAGACAGTGCAGGAAGCACATGCCTGACATTACGTGATGAGGTTTGATAGTACCCTGTGGCAGCAGGTATGGGAAATGTGCCAGTATGAGAAGAAGCAGCACATGAAATAACGGAAGTGCCCAAAAGGAATTGGGACAACATTGCTGCATATTGGACAACAACCTCAGGAAAAAGGTCTTAAGCCTCTGGTGAGACAAAATCTCCACCAGGCTGGAGATGCACACTGATAATACTTTTACTCTCCATTAGCTGTTAAGTTCCTTCGACTGTGTCTTACCTAAGACACCGATTTGCCTCCATGAGTCCCTGCATCACCTTCTGCTGTCGCTCAGTGTCTTCCACCAGCGTCTTTAATGCAAGTCTTATTCCTAGAGAAGACTGACTGTCTAGGACAGTCGTATCTGGAGATACAAAACATAAGCAAAGTCACAATGAAAGGCTTTTAACAGCCAAAGAAGATTGCCTGTCTGCTGTCATTTGGAAGTCACAGCTTTAGAGATGCAAGAACTCAGGCTTACTATTTCCAAATACAAAAAGGGCCAAAATTACATTTCCTTACCTGATGTATCTCTGCAGCTTTGGGGGGCAGGAAGACTCACAGGTTTCAACCCATGACGCATTAATGCCTTGTTTATGTTTTCCCACTCTGCCTTCTCCTGCTGCACTTGGGAGAAAGGGGAAAAAGAGGGAGAAACCTGAGTTCTTCCCATCAGCTGTGCAGCAGAAGGTACCAAATGCCCCCAAATTAAAGCAAACCAACCCCAAACCCCCAAAAGGCCTCTACAGGAGGATCTGCAGAGCACATTGGGGAAAAGCGTACTTAACAACACACAGCATGCTCAGTTTTCCTGATCCCTATTTGAAAGCAAAATACGCACAACGAGTTAAATTCGCCTCTTTAGGAAACTCAAACCATCGACTCTCGGGTCCCCCCAACGCACCCGGGGCGCAGCGGCCCCGCCGCGAGCGGAGCCCTCAGGGAGGCGGCGGCGGCGGCTCTGGGAGTTTATGGACTGTTCCACCGCCTTTTGCCCCGCTCCAACCACCCAGCGGCGACACCCGGGGCCAGCAGAGTACCTCGGTCATGGCGAGGGCCGCAGGGCAGCAGAGGGGCCGCTCTCCAGGCCGCGGAGCCGCTCGGGCGGGAGCGGAGCGGCGGGAGCGGGCGGGCGGGGGGGCGCGGGGCGGCGCTGCGCGGGCGCCGCCATTTTGCGGCGCGGGAGGCGAGGGGAGGAGACCGGGCGGAGGTAGGAGCGGAGCCGCGGCGGGAGCTGCGGCGGGCGCGGGAGCGGGGCTAATGAAAACAAAAATAAAGGAAAAGACAGAAAAAAAACCTCATTGCCCGCGGTAACGGTGGGGGGAAATCTGCCGTCCCCGGAGCTCATGCGCCTCCCGGTACGCCGCCCCGCGATGAGCGCTGCCGGGATTAGGTGGATGCTATGGGAGCCGTAATCCCAGCCTAGTTTTCTGAAGGAGCCCTTCCGTATAAAGGAATAAACATCGCCTTGGGCTGCTGACTGGGTCAGCAGAAGGCGCGGTGAATGGAGGCGGTGGGTGCAGCACTGATGTGTGTCCCTGGTTCGGAGCCAGCGGCGCTGGAGGCGCCGCGCCCGCTCCCCCTGGGGCAGCGCACGGCTTTCCCTTGGGACGCGGGTGGGATCGGCCTGGAGTCTGGGCTCGGGTTTGATTTAAAATAAAAGTGTATTACTTCATTACCATGATTTGGGGGGAAGGGGAAAAAAAAAAAAAAAAAAAAGGATTTTGTGTGTTCTGGGATGCTTCCTAATCCTTTAAGCATTGATCCTAAATGACGCCTAAAATCCACGCCCCAGGATTGCGGCCTGCCCGGGGTGATGAAGGCTCCGGGCGGTCTGTGGACAGCTCTTCTGGCATCTCCCGTGTGCCCGAGGCCGCTCCTTGTGCTGACCCCGGCCGGGGACACACGCGGGTCTGTCCCGAGCCTGCTCCTTGGACAAGAGGAGGGAAATACTCCCTGCCTGACTCCCAGCGTGTGCCCGGGGATGCCAGCCTTCACAGGAACCAGAAACTTCAGGAACGGTCAAAACAATCTCCTCGGCATTTATTAGCACATGTTTGCTTATTGATAAGCACAGACAAGGCAGATGATGATGAAATTAATTAGTGAAAATAACACATTAAAAAACAGTGGTTGTAAACCACAGTCATGGTCTAAAAAACCTCTTAAGTAAGAAATTAGTTCGTTGTGGCTCACATAAATGTTGTGACTGAATTGCCAGGTCAAATTTACTGATGTGCTTGTTGAAAGCTACTGCAGTGGTTTAGAAAAGGGAGGAGGTGAAATTACTGCCTGTGCTATTTCCCAGTCCCAAATTCACTACGGTCTGGGACTGAGATGGGCAGCTCTGGATTGGGTTCCTGCTTTGTTCGTTTCTAAGCTTTGTCTCACAAATCAGGCAGCCCATTTTTCCATCCAGTAACTGACAACGTTATGAGGAGCTAGCAAAGTTAGGATAAACTGCACTTACTAGTTTTGTAAAATATAATACTTTTTAAAATGCACTTGGCTTCCTGTCTTAGAGGAAAGATGGTTGTGTTTTAAGTGTTTTTATTTCATCATATCTATGACAGCTAGCACTGCATGCCAGTTAATGATGCTTTTAAAAGTGTCCTTTATCTTAACTGGAGAAAATTATGAAACTTTAGACCTCAGCGCTTCTCTGCTACTATTCTGCTTTTCTATTTTTTCTTGCTGCTAATTGGATTAAGAACTCTTTTGGCTTCTATGGCATCCGGTGAGGAGATTACTGTCTGTGAAGATGAAGTAAGGTAAAAGAACTGTGATATGAGCAGATTTGGAAAGATATCCACAGTTCCAGTAGTAACTTATGACTGTATCTAAACTTTAAAAATTACTTAAATTAAAGGGTATCTTGCCAGGTCCCTTCTCCTGTGTCCGTGTGTGCAGAGTTGCGTATCTGAATGATGTAGGTAGTGTTTATGAGATGTTAACGGATTACAGACAAATCCATTAACACCGCAAATAGCTAAACTGGTCATATTATTTTTTCAAGTCTAAAAGGCTGAAACTTTCTTTGAGACCAATCAAATAATATATTTTAGTGCCTAGCAAGAAATAGCAGAACTGTCCAGGAGTATCTTAAAACTAAATATAACTTTGTTACCTATTGTCACCTGAAATGGGAATTTTAGAGGTTAGATGGCTAGCTGTGTCTGTACTGTTTGTCAAAGTGAGCCTGTTTAACTGTTTATATTTTGTGATGTTTTGTCATATTTGAATGTTTGAAAAACATGAAAGTATAAGCAGTTCTGTAAGCTTATTCTTTCAAGTCTCATTTTTTATTTGCAAAAAGTGACTTGCCCAGAAGCAGTAAAGATTTGAACTGCAGACATCGGGAATTGAACTTTCAACGACAATTAATTTACTTTGTTGGTTTCTCCTTAGGTCTCGGTACAGCTACTTAGAGAAGATGACAGATTTGGTGGCTGTTTGGGAAGTAGCTTTAAGTGATGGTGTTCATAAGATTGAATTTGAACATGGGACCACTTCAGGAAAGCGTGTTGTCTATGTTGATGGAAAGGTGAAATTGCTATGTGCTCAAAATTCACTGTGATACAGATTATATAACTGCACTTCCATGCAGCACACTTCACAACAAACAAAAGACTAATAAATGCAAGTGAGGTACATTCAGTTAATTACCTAATTTAATAAACTACATCGTTTTGTTTTTCAGTTCCAGTTAAGGTGTGAGTATTCATGAAGTGCTTTGCTGTCTTTGGGCAGAGGCACTCTGTGCATACAAAGCACCATATATGCATTCATTCCCAAATAATAGTTCAGTACTGAGCTGTCTCCCGAGTTCAATTTTTTAATATTAAAACATGCACTCAGGTGTTTCAATTAATACCCACTGTCTTTTTTTCTACAGGAAGAAATAAGAAGAGAATGGATGTTTAAATTAGTGGGTAAAGAAACCTTCACTGTTGGAGCTACTAAAACTAAAGCTGCTATTAACATTGATGCCGTCGGTGGCTTTGCATATGAATATACTTTGGAGATCAATGGAAAGAGTCTCAAGAAGTATATGGAGAACAGGTTAAAAACAACCAATACCTGGATATTGAACTTGGGAGGTACAGACTATAGAATTGTTCTAGGTAAGTAAACATTGAGTGACTACATGTTGCTGCCTTTGAATAAACTTGTGTGCATTTGAAAACTGGCAATTAAGAGAAAGCACAGTTCAGTGGGTAGCACTGATGCAGTATAAAATCTTGGGGGATTTTGAAATTTGGAATGAGATGCCAAGGACAGTCTGAAAAATAATGGTCTTGTTATACATGTGTGAGCCTACAGCAGCGTGGTCTAAATTTGGGGGGGAGAAGGGTTGGGAGGTATTACTGCTGCTGCATCCATAGAGCTGCCCTAGCAAGGCAGTTCTCCAGGTGAAGCCTGTTACAGAAGTTTTACCTGCACTGTGATCAAACCTCATGTGTGTCTAAATTTGTTCAGCAGGTAGCCAGGCTTTCCTCCCAAAAATCATCAGCCATGTCAAGAAGTCTTTATTCCACATTTTTAAGAGATTGATGAGCATTCTTTTTTCTGCATCACTTCTTATCCACAAATTTAAACGAAAACCTTCCGATGATGTTCTTTCACTTTCTTAATAGCTAGGCAATATATTCTCTTCTGCCCCCCTTTCCCAGTTACATTACAAGCAAGTGGGAGGAAGGGATCCCTTGAGGAATTTGTCCATGGCATTTAGTGGGAAAACTTCCACTTGGACATTGCTGTATAGTTAGAGCTGGAGACAAGAGATCTCAGACTATTATTTCTTCTTAAACCTCAGGACAGAATGAACTGCCCTAAGATGAAGGGGAGCAGTGAAGAAAGACAGTTTTAGTGCCAGAAACAGATAAGTCTCTTCACAGAATTTTAACCTCTATGCTTACTGGAAAGGCAAGCAGGGTTCAGCTCTCTGCTGATGATGTGTGAATGACAGTGTCAGTAAAGGGAATTCTAGAGCAAAATAATTTAAGGAGGATATGCTGGGAGAAGTAAAAGAATATTCTGTTTCAAATGCACAAAAATCTAAGATTGATATTTAAAGTGGTACTTGGTGTTTTCAAAATGTTATGAATACAAACAGTATGATGGATGTTAAATAATGCTGCTTTTGAATTAAATTGACCTGGAAGAAGAGTTAGAGCTTTATTGAATAAACAGCACTCAAATAATTAGCAGAAATTATTTCACTTTTCTGTCTTTTAATTTTTTCAGTTTAAGACTGTCAGAGTATCTCTGGCACTATTCAGAACAACACAGTGTTAATAGCCAGGGCTAGGGAGGGGTAAAAATGTATCTTCAAAGAAAAAGTTGATGACAGAGCCTCCTCTCTCTCCAGTGAGAGCAAACCCAGTAGCTCAAGTACTATGGCTACTTAGGAACATCTTTTAGAAATTGGAAGTAAAATTCAACAGTAGATTTTTAAAATCCCTAGATCCTTGTTTGTAGGGAGAAAAAAAATACCTTTTTCTTTCTACTTTCTGTTTTCCTTTTCCTTCACAGAAAAGGACACTATGGATGTGTGGTGCAACGGCCAAAAAATGGAAACAGCGGTATGTGATCCCTTCCAAAGGCTCTTCCCAGGCTATGGATACATAACCAAAGCTTGGCAAAATAAGCCCCAGAGTGGCACATTACCTCCCTTTCCCAAAGAGGCTGAGGCAGCCAGGATGCTCCTGGTCTGTTCCAAATGACCTTCACTGAATTTTATAATGGGCAGTATTTCAGTTCAGATACCAAACATCTGCTTATTTAAGGATAAATAATGCTTTTGTTTACCCTTTTTAGACAAACAAAAGAAATTTGAGTCAGGGTTTTTAGGGAGAAAACTTTCTAGGGAGTGGGAAGGACTTGAGTTTGAGGCAGAGTGTAGAACCATTGCATCCAAATCTGCTTGTGTTAGTTGTCACTGAAAGTTGAGAACATGTAGTCTGTTCTGACTCAAGCTTTTTTTCCATCTAGAGATGTTCCTAATACTTAGGGCTTAAGAGCCTCATTGGAACAAATAAAATCTTTCTGTGACATCTGCATTAAATTTTAGAGCAGGCTGACAGCTAGAAGACTTAATCTATTTGGTGTCTTTTTGCATTATCAATATGCATACCAGGTAGACTTCCCCATCCTTGAAGGATGTGTTTTCTCACCAGGGAGGAGTTACAGTGGTTACTACTGCCACAGGGAAGCCCCTGGATGAGCACAAATTGTAAAATCAACAGTTCTGCTACACCTGAGAGTAGGATGAAAAGATTCACCAAATGTTTGCTTAGTAATCAGTGGAAGAAACTTCCTCTCTCAGTTAATCAGGACTTCTGCTCCTGATGGCCATCAGCCTTTTCTACAATGTACTGAAAGCACTCGGAAGAATTCTTGCAAGCTGTGAGTGCAAGTTTAGTGCCACACTATGCTTCCATTAGAGCAGCACATGGATTGTCCTGCTGTCACAAACATCATGACAAAAACACAGCCATGCCTGGCAAAATCTCTAACAGGAAATCACATAACTGCAGCAGATGTGTATCCAAGATACACAACTGTTGTACTTGACTCAGGGGATCCTAAATACTTCACCTTTTTCTGCCACTTCGGAGTAGGTTTGTGTGGCACCTACTGGCTGTGCAGCACAACGCGGCAGGACGCTGCCTTTTCTGGTTTTGGTTACTGATGTGAATCAGTAATATTGATTTACAAACTCCAGCTTTACCATTTCCGATTGTGTGACGTTTTCATCATCATTTAATACCCACAAATCCTTAACTGGGCACCTTGGCAAAGCCCTGCCTGAGATTCAGCAGCTTTGTTTAGCTTTTGGGCAGTACTTGTCACAGGTACCTAAAGCTGCTGTATCTGTGGGAACTGCAAGTGATCCTGACATTGATGCACTCAAGCTTTTCATTTATTAAAATATCACGTGTTTCTTGTTTCCTTTCTCCCAGGGTGAATTTGTGGAAGATGGGACTGAAACTCACTTCACTGTTGCTGATCGCAGCTGTTGCATTAAGGCTGTCAGTAGTGGGAAACGAAAGGAAGGAATTATTCATACCCTCATTGTGGACAACAGAGAAATCCCAGAGGCTGTGGAATAGCCCTGGTTAACTGATTATGGTAGGACTAAGATCAGGAATTTTCAATTACTGTGGTAATTATTTTGATATGTACTACTTGGTACATTTAGCTTGTGCTGGCTTTATTTTCTAGTTTCTGTACATGAAATTATTCTTTTTGACGACCAGATGAAAATAATTATATACAACCTCTTACGTTACCATTTTTT
This sequence comes from Corvus kubaryi, assembly GCF_017639235.1. Taxonomy (NCBI): domain Eukaryota; kingdom Metazoa; phylum Chordata; class Aves; order Passeriformes; family Corvidae; genus Corvus; species Corvus kubaryi. The sequence continues at coordinate 8,969,328 of NW_024581135.1, forward strand.
TAAAAAAACCTATATATATCTAGAATGTATAGTATATCACTACGTGTGGAGAACACTGGTGAACTTAAAGAGAAATTATACATCAGGAAAAAATCATTCTGTAATAAAATGGAAGATAAATATTCAGTCACACTGAATCCTAAACTGCAGGTGTATGTGGAGGGAAGAGAAAGCCTTTACTGGGCACAGGAGTAAGATGTTAAAAGCTTTCTCTAAAATTATTTTTTGTATTAAACTGACTACAAACCTTTTCAGATGCAGTTAAGGGGAGTTACAAAGTTAATAAAAAATTAATAATGAAATACACAGTTACCAATACTTGTGTTACAGTATTAAAGTAATACTGAGTTTTGAAAACTGTTCTTTATTCCCACTAGGAGCAAGATGTTACATTGTGCCAAAAATAACATTCCTTTAGGTGTTCTGAAAACTGATGCTGTAGTTCAGAAACTCTGTACTGAGTTTTTTCAAAACAGAAAGAAAAAAAAAAAAATCCTGCCATGAAACCCCTTTAAAAATGATACCTCTTGACACATGCTGAAATGAGAACTTATCTTCGTTCAGTGCTAGCAAATCTTAAAATCTACAACTATGTGTTCATGGCAGTAATGTGTGAATCAAGAAACATGAGGAAAAAGGGGACAGAAGTGGAAAACAACTGGTTACTTAAATGGAATAGTTAAAATAGGAATAGACTAATTCTGTTTTCAGAACTGTAGCATAATTTCTAAGAGCAACCTTTGGATTTCTTGAGAACAAACCTCATGTGTTAAGAGACTCACACTACAAAACTACCCTTTGCAACAGCAGGCATAGCTAATCTTAAAAATAATTTTTACAAAACCCAAAATATAAATATATTAATCTAGAAGTTTATTTTGTAACGGTTAAAAAAATTTTCCACTTGTAACCTCAGAATTCAGAATTAGACTTTTATAACTTAATTTCTTTTGGACTTGTGAGTGGTTCCTAGCACTACAACTACTAGCTCAGGAGATGCAGCTGCAGTACAAGCATCCTGGGAATCCATTAACAAATTATTTTGAAAAGTTTTATTAAATGCTGATTTCATCTGTGTTTTAGAGATCAGACTGCTCCCCATTTGCAGGCTTTACTAAAGAAAGCTTCCATGTACCCAAGTGCAGGACTGAATCCCCTTTTACACTGGAATTACTGTAATAGCTAGCTAGCTCTTGGGCTTTTCCGTGTATTTGCTTCAGGTCACTGCAGAAGCAGCATGGGGATACCTGGCTACAAGGCTGACAATGTAATCTTTAAAAGATGTTGGTAAAGGTAGATTAATTGAAAAATAATTTCAAGCTGTAGCTTGAACCAGTTCTCTACTATTTTGTAGCCTTTCAAATAGATTGAATGTTGCTGAGAAATCTGAAGCTCATGTACAAATCACATTCTTAAGACTGTATAGAAAAATGCAAGTTAACAGATAGTGACATTCGTACTTTTTATTTTGAATACATGTATCTACAATGCTTGAAGTAACTAATAAAAACTGTAAAAGCAACCACTGTAAGAAATCATGAAGTATTTCCTCATGTTTGTCATAACTATGTGTATATAATACCATGTCCCTAAGTGGAAAATAGGGGAATGTAGCAGGTGAAAGCTATCTTAAGTCAAAAAAAAACTTAAGAATCAAAAGGCACAACCAAGATGTCTTGTGTTTCCCTGACATATGCAGTATCGCAGATTAAGAAAATGCAGTGGAAGAATGACAGCCCACACAACCATCAAAGTGTATACTCACAAGCTGAGATCACTTTAAGGAATTAAGTAAATGACCAGGTGTGTTAAATGTTAATGTTAAATGTTAAACTGTATTTTGGGATGCTTTCCTTTCTGCTTCCATTCACAGGTAATTTTGTCCTCATCTCCTTCAGGTATTAACTTACTCTTTACTTCATGAATATTTCAGAGTACTTTTCAGGAAGCGCTTTGACCATAGCACACTACTCTCAAATCTAAGCACTAGACTTTGTTCTCAGAGGGTCTTCACCGTAGCTACAGTTCTGCTTTATACCCACTGAGGATGTTGCTGGTTTTCTCCAGAAGCTACATACCTCTCAGTCACTGGGGAACAAGTCAGCAAATACTGTGGAAGGGCCCCAAAACCGTTGAAAATGACAAAGATGTCAGGACTGCGTACACTGTCTACTAAACTGTCATATAAGGTAATGGCATCCCTCTCCACTCCTGGTGGCACAATGTAAGATGGCTGGCCTCTAGTGTGTAAGCCAGTTACTACATCAGCCTCAAACACGTATATTTTAGAATTTGTTTCCCATGTAGCTCTATCCTTGGTCAGGTTCCTCAGGTTCCTTGTAAAGTAAATGCCAGCTCCATAGTTTTGTTCTGGAAAGAGAAAGAAAAATTTTCAGAGGACAAAGCATTTAACGGTTGGTTCTTTCAGGGTGGTAGCTCCAAGAGACTGCTGCTTGATTCAGGGTTACAAGTGATGTTACTGCTCAATGTGTGCCATCCTTTTGGAAGTTAACTCACATGGAGTGGCTCTGATGCTTGCACAGACCTCCCACTGAAATCACGAGCAATGACAGCTGATGGCCATTCCAATTAACTGCTACTCCAGTGGTAACTGTTTAGATTTAGCTGTTAATCCAGTGATTGAACCATCAAGGTCTAAAGGATTTATATAAAATAAATATGACTCACACTTCAGTCATCATGTACAAGGGACTGATAAACAACAAAGGCAGCAAGATCTTAAAAATGCAAACTACAAAGAAGAAGCTTTGAGATTTATAAGAAAAAGGTCACATAAAGTGCTGTTACAGTATCACATAGGAAAGTGCAAAGAAATTAGAACATCTTATTTATTCCTTTTAAAGTGTGGAAATGTGCCATGTACATTGCATAGACAAAGAAAGGCAAATCTCCACTTTTTGAACAGTTTATTGCTTGAAATCCCAGTTCTGCAATTGACACACAAAATATCACACCCTTCCCCGACTGCAGCATGAAGCACTAAACACTTAATTCTTTCTCCTTCTGAAAGCATCTGTCTACTACAGTATTTCATAAAGCTCACAACTTTCCTCCAAGCCCACTCTACTCTGAATGGCAGCATGAGCAATCAGATTATCTGCTGTCTCTGACCACATCTGATCTGAGCAGGGGCCTGGGCTGGATGACCCTCAGAACCACCTTCCAGCCTCAGTGTTTTGTGAGGCCCTTGAACATGCTTCAAAGCAACAAGTGGCTGAATACATGTTCGCAGCAGCTACCTAAGGACACTGACTTTCTTTACAGAGTGATGTAACAAAATAAAACTTGGACATGGAATTATGTGTATACTAATAGTTCTGTCCAGTGTCTGGGCTAGGCTTGAATTCAGGCTTATCCTCCTAGAGCCTTGCTGGCTCTACAGTGTCAGGAAGGAAAACCTTACTGTATGTAATAAAGTAAGCTCGTACAAATCTAAATGCAAGTAAGAAACAGTTCTTGTTTAGGAATGCCATTTTTTTCTAATTTTAACCTAAGTTTAGTAGTCAGTCACTTCATTTTGACTAAAGATGCCAAAGCAAGTTATTACCTGTTGGTGGAGAATACATCCTGTGAAATCCAGTTTGGCAAACTGAACTACAGAACTCAGCACGGACATTCTGGTACAACTTGAAGGTCGTTTTGGAGCTACCATCTACATTTTTTTTCATTTGTTGGAATGCAGCAGATAGAAGTGGATTACGTATCTTTTCAATCTGTAACATAAAGAACAGCGTAGCATAAGCAAATGGAGATCAATGTCTATGAAATCCATAAGTGCTTTTATTCAGGCTACGTTCTTCAATGCAAGAACCTTTGCTTTAGCTTACATGCATTGACCACAGAGTGGACAAAGTATCTCAAATGGGCAACTGATCCAAAGAGAACCATACCACTATCCCATGCTTCCCATTGAAATCACGGGGAATATTTCCTGGTGTACTGACTTCCAGTATTTGAGTTGTGCTGAAGACACTGAGTCCACCTCCTGTTTAGTAAAGCACTGATACCCAGTATGATTCTAGCTTAAACACATAATCAGATCAGAACACTGGCAAATTCAGGTGGCAATTTTTGATGACAAGCTCACAAAAAGAAAACACACTGCAATAGTGTCCTGGAATATTGTACTTAATTAATCTTACCAATCTCGTATTTCTCTAGAGTCCTATAAAGGGGCATCTGAAGCACAAAGTAAGAGGGAGAACATACAGTACAATTAAAAAGACTTCTAAGAATTTAATCACTTTTTGAGTGATTATTTTTGTCATGTTCAAAATACTTTTCATTAGGAGTAAAGACTGGATCTATCTTAAGGATTAGGCTGATTTGATCCTAATTTTTAAAAGCAATGCATTGAAATAATTCATCTGGATTTTTTAAGCTTACATTAAACAATGTTAGGTCAAATATATCAGCTGAGATTCAGTTTTTCCATCAACATCCTCTTTACCCTGAGAACATGAAGTCCAGCTTTTTCAAACTGTTTCTGTCTGTCTTTAAACTCCTGGAGGTGCGAGTCTACCAGCGAAATCTGGACATAGTGAGCGGTACTTGTCTTGTGAAAGTCTCCTTCTGAAAGCTGACCTGCTTCTGGTTGGCCTGGATATGAAAAAGGGAGTAGAATTTTCATTATCCTAATGTCTGAAGCAAAGGCAAGGGGGGGAAGACCTGCTACGTTAGTTGGTGGTTAATTAAGAACAAAGAATGTTAAGTATTCTCTGAAGTAATGTCAGAGGCTAATCTTGAGAGGAACTAGTTTATATAGATAGAAATGTATTCTATTTTTCTGCATTTATTATAAGGAAACCAGGGAGAGAGAAAACCAAAGAAAAGCAATTTATGTTCTCCATTACACCTCTCCACAGCCGAGCTTTCATATAAAGGTATCTATATTGAGTGACTATCCCAACATGAATTAAAATTGATCACTCAGTAGCTTTTTGTAATGCCACTCATTGTATCAACTGTTCATGACAGCCAAGGACTCTGCAGAACAAGTCCACTGCTGAGCCCTGCAACAGTGATCCAGCTGTAGCCAGCAAGAGCTCAGCAAAGGTGTGTGTTAATTAAGTGCAAATTTTGCAAATCTCCAGTGGCCAGGCTTTAAAGTGAAGGTATCCTGGAGGAAGCTCCACTGCAGCTGGATATACATCATGGCCAGCCCCTGTATAAACTGTGCCCTACTGGGAACACTGCCAAGTGAGTGAAATGGTCTCCCAGGGGCTCACATGATAAAAGTACAGGGATATCAGTAATTAAAGCAATACTCAGTATGCATGTGTGAACTGAATGTATGTCCACTCTCAGCAATAGAGAAATACATGTTGCTTCATACTTGAACTTGTTTAGGCACTTATTTACTTCATTAGTCACTATTTACTTTACATACACAATGAGTAGAGCAGTTTCTCTTGTTCAGCTATAGTCGTCTCTTGCATACGAAGCAGTAACTCTTCAGTCATGAGCACTGCATCAACCAAAGCATCAGGAGGGCCCTGAAATTTCAGTCTTGCTTGTCCACCTCTCACTTCTTCTGACATGCATAAACTTGAAGGCTGCTCTCGAGAGAGTTCTGCAAACTCCTTTTTACCAAGGCAAAAAATGTAGTTATTTTCAATAACAGCAGGGCGACCTTCCTGAATTTGCATTACAGTTTGGAGCCATGATTCTGCTGCTTCCAGTGCTGTAGGTGTGCTCCCTCTAAGTTCAATCATTGGTTCACTGCTTGCAGTTTGACCCCCTGACTCGGTACCTGGAAAATACATTTTTTTTTAATTACAAGTGCATTGGAAGAGTGAAGAACTTTCAAGTGCTGACACAAATTCCTACTTGTAATGCAAGCTGTACAGTGCAAGAAGCACACTACTCTTCCGGTATGCTCAAAGAGATGCAGCTACAAGGAGGAAAGGTTTCCAGAATCCACACACACACATATATGGAGAATTTATTTGCCTTTCACTAAATGACTTCCAACAAGTTAGGCAATGACAATGGGTTTTGCTTTTAAATCTTAAAAGGAACCGCCCAGTTCCATTCCTATTAATGTAAAAATACAAAGTGCTCATGAGTTTTTGCTTCCTCCTCTCCACAAGACACACAGGTAAATACTAAGTTCCCTATTTTAAAGGGATGTGATTACAAATTCTCAATTCTGGAGTGCTCATTTACTGGAAATGCCCCTTCTGTTCATTACTTACTCAAAGGATCACTTCTGTTTTCCAGTTTGTGATTTGCTGAATAAAATTTTCTCTGGAGAACCTTGAAAGATAAAAGTTTAGGAGGACTTTGCAATCTTCTTCCGTCAAATATGCAATTCATCTCTTCAAAACTGTTAGACAAGCAGTTTACACCCCCACCCCCAATTCTGAAATTGTCAATTTTCCCCAAAATGTTATTCCTGACAATATCAAATGCATTCCTGTCCGGCATCTCCTAAGGTAACACACCTTACACACTGAATGGCTGGCACCTTTACCACCTCCTTGCGGCTGTGGCATATCTCATGCAATCACGTAAGATAAAGGTGTTCATTACTTGCAGTTTAATGCTGATGAATCCCTACTCAGTTTTAAAATCCAGACTATTCTCCTGCCTGTCTACTTGAAACTCTTCTATTATATTAGCTCATAGAATGTGTTAATAGGGTTTTGCCTTAGGAGCTCCATACAAAAAACCAAAACTGACTGACAATATCTCCTGAGGAGGAATGTTTGTCCCTTAATGAGTTAAGAGTAGACTCTTATACATTCACTGACAGACATGACAATTTTGAAGTTCCCTCCTATTTTTATCAGACTACAGGGTGAAGACTTCTAGTTTAGTGAAAAAAAATATTTGCAAAGATTGAGTATTTTCTAATGAGATTGGGACCTGCTGCTCCCAATTGTTGCTAGTACAGAATAGACTATCTTCATTTTCAGCCACCTATGGAAATATTTTTAGCTTTTTGTTTTCCTTAGGGGTAGTTAACAACAAATTTATTACCTTGCAGACATCAAGGTCATCTGGGAAAACGACAAATTGCACTTCTCTCTTCTTCATAGGATGTGCCCTGGCAAAATTTAAAATTGCTTCTATCATGGTCTCTGCCACTATGTCAACAGACAGCATTGGTGACCAATCTACTGGAAAAGAAACTGAGGGAGATGAGTGGTCCTGGAAGTGACCCAGGCATCTTTTCACTGCATCCTTTAATTCCTGCAGGAAAAACAAAATGTTTCAGTCCTGCCATCACCCAACATGAAAATCCATTAAAATCCAAAGTAAGTGATCATCACCTCACACTGTAACACCGGATGCTGGCATCTCAACACCACGTTCAGTACAGGCACACCAGGCAGCTCACGCCTTTTCATTACTATGGGTTCCTTAAAACGTGGATATCTAAGATGATGCTGAAGTTCCTTTTGAAAAGCTGAACCCTCTTCTTCCATCAGTCGTCTTGAAAATTGAGAGGTAGGCTCACCCCTTGCATTCACAGGGTTAACAATAGCTGTTTTCTGCAAGGAAAGAGTGCGAATTTCAGTATACTTCAAACTGACTATTTGAAAGCTTTGCTATTACAGAGAGCATTCTTTCTAAGCACAATTCCTGTAAAAAGGCCTGACTGCCACATTCAAGATCAGCTGCTTGAATTTTCCTACTACTTACTACTACAAGCAGCACTGAAATACATCAAAGTATGCACCTTGCAGTGGCAGTTCAGAAACCAACGGCGTGCACAAAGCTGTTCCAGTCATCAGAGTGTACTGAACAGAATTATTACTCTCACTATCCAAATGACCCACGTGCCAATTATCAGCAGGAGAGAACTATGGCTGTCATCCCAGCCTTAGGGTAGCAAGGACACATCACCAAACTAGCGGTGTCAGTACATGTAAGGGAACTGCAAAGCTATGATTGTTTCCAATTCCCAGTGGAAAAAGCAGACTCCCATAGTAGGCGTCCTGTATTTCAAATACGGACAATGCAAAAAACTTGTTTACAGAATGCCTGTAATAGCAGTAATTGTTCTAGCCTTTATTGTTGAATATTATCTAAAGACACAAGAACATGTTTTCCTCACAGTCTTGAGGGCATGTGCATCTTTCAGTGCTGTAGAATTGGTTAATAAAATTCCCTGCAAGGTCAACTTTGCGATCCTTTGTTCTCACAACAAAAAATGAACTTCCTATTCAATTACAATACGTCTTCATAACAAAAGTTTATTTTTTAAGATACAGTATCTGCTAAAAGAAAATGCTGTTCCTGTGCTGTACTTTGCAGTCTAAGAGCTCTGTTGAATTCCTGTGACTGAGCTTATACATTTTGCACCAGATTTTCTAGCTAAAAAGTTAACCAATTTAAATATTGCCCTGTTTAAAGGTAAGATGAACATCATCTAAATTATTTTCAGCTGTTTCAGTGTTTGCTGAATAATTTCAGTAATGGAGTTATAAGAACATAAATGATAGGAAAAAAAGCAAGGCAGAAAATAAGAGAAGACTTCTATAGAGTGCATGATAAAATGTGAATTCCTATATAATAAGAAGATAAACCTTAACATAGGAATGTATTATTAATCATCCAATCTTTAGCTGCTTCCTATTATAACACCATGTATAATAAAAACATTCTAAAGTTCAATACCCATTTAGACAAAAAACAACTCCTTACTACTATAACTTATTTACCATGTGTAAATTCTCATCAAACTGAGAAGAAAACTATTTAGTGAACTGATACAAAATGCATTCTGAACTGTTGGGCTCCAAATCCCACAAAGACTTGGAGGCAACACCATGTTCCTCAAATTACAGGACAGACTTACCTTCAGCTGTTCAGGGTATCCATTTATGATGCGCAAACGAATGCCTCCATGTTTGAGGTAAGTTGAAAGCTGGCTTGGTGAAGCTGCCACAGTGTCCTCAGGTGAATTGGTATCACCCAGAAACTTTTCACAGGCCTTCTTTATTTCTGCAACTGTAGACTCTTCAATGTTCACCAGGCGGATTTCCCTGAGACAGCTTGGTGGACTTTTCTCAACAAATTCTTTTACAGCCATTACAATCACTTGAGAACATAAATCAACTGGGAAGGCATAGACACCTGAACTCACTGCTGGGATAGCCACAGACTTTAACTTTCCTGAAGCACTAACATAACACAGAATGTTCCAAATAGCTTGCTGAAGTAGGAAACAGCATGTTTCCTTGTCATGAGGATTCCACCTTGGCCCAACTGCATGAATAATTTCCTTACAAGGAAGCTTCCCTCCACCTGTCACTGCTATATTGCCAACTTTGACTTTTCCATTCTTTTGAATATAAAGACTGCTTTGCTCTTTTATTTCTGGCCCTCCAGCTTTTACAAGGGCAAGAGCGAGACCACCTCCATGTTCAAGACACTCGTTCGCTGCATTCACCAAGGCATCAACCTCATGTCTTGTGAGATCATCCTTATAAACACAAATGTCAATTCCCCCTTTTACTTTTTTCCTGTATACTTCGACAGTACTTTTTGCTGCTTTTCTGAAGGCCAACGTACAAGTAAACTTTTTGGAAACGAGATTATTTAGACAGTAGTCTCTTCTCTTAAGAGCTTCATAGGCATCTTTACTGATGGGGATCAAACTGACCTCATCCATTACCATGATCGACCCTAGGACATAAAGTGAAACAGAAGATACTACTATCAAAACATGTCTTTTTACAGAGAAGTGTGGCTTATAGCTCTCAATTTTATCCTACTGTCATTGCTGAACAATTTTTTTTTTTACAGTCTAATCTTCTCCCTCCCCTTTTCAGAGATTTAGAAAGCCCAAGAAGGTTCATTTAACTGTGCCACAGAGATCTGATGCTAAGTTTTAATTCTGTGACTCTTATTTGGTCTGTACTTAAAGCCCACAAGCAAGTTCTTTCTTTGTAAGGAACCTTGTATGAACTCAGAAAGGCTTTTTAACGCACTTTTTGTAGGGAACAGTTTTTACATTATTACCATGGCAATACAGCCCTCTCCTGGCAGATGTCAGCAGTACTATATGCAGCAGTTATGTTAATTAGTTTAAATCAATATGTGTGAGTTTAATCAAACTTTCCTCTGGGGTATGCTACCTGCTTGTAAAAAGGATCGGATGTTTTGCACTTATAAAGTATACACGCCGATTCATCAAAGCACTTCTGAGCTCTTGCTTTTAAAAGAAAAATGCAAGCAAGTCCGGTTGAAGTAATGAATAATAATGGTGATTCATAACTGTGTCTATTTCATATTAATTATGAATTTCAGGTTGCTTTTGGCTTTTGTTTTCCAGTTTGCTGGTTGTACCTGGCAGTTTTCAACTTACATACAAGTACACACTTCGCAGATAGCTAAATGAGAGGCTTACCCAAATCGGGCTTCCCTTTGAAGTAATCTGAAATGTAACTCTATTGTAATAAAAAGAAAAAAAAGAAAGAGAAAGTACACGTTACAAGCAGCAAAGTATGTGGGCTACACATAGTACCTTCCTACAGGAGAGGTTCTGTTGCAAATCAAACCGGCAGCAGCAGCTTTTCAAACATCTGTAGAAAGTTTTCTAGTTTTTAAAATGCTGTTCGGAGCTGCAGGAGCTCTGTGGGTGAAGCTGCCCACAGCTTCCTCCGGCTCACTCGCAGGAGGGAGAGGCCGGGCAGAGTAATTTCCGAGCGCCAGGCCAGAGGCCGGGACTGTTTTGTTCCCCTAAGCCCCGCCGGGAGTTCCCGCCGCACCCCGAGCCCCTGAGGCCGCCGCCGCCCCGAGCCCTCTGCCCCCAGCTCCTCTGCGGTACCTGGAGGACTCCCATAAGCCGGCTCGGCGCGGATCCTCAGCGCTCGGAGCTGCAGCGTGGTCCGAAGCGGGGAACCGCGGCCAGAGCGGGAAACGAAAGCGAAAGCAGGCGGCGGAGAGGGAAGCGGAAACGAAAGCGAAAGCAGGCGGTGGAACGGGACCATGGCGGCCGCGCCGCTGCTGGTGCAGCTCAGCCCTGCGCCCGCCACCAGCGAAAAGGCGATCCTCAAGCTCCAGGCGTATTTCCAGTCAGGAAAGCGGTCGGGGGGCGGCGAGTGCAACGTGCGGACGGGCCCCAAGCCCGGCACCTACTGGGTGGACTTCTTTAAGGAGCAAGGTACGGGGCGGCGCTGTGAGGGGACTGGAAATGGCCGCCGGGGCACCATTTTGCGTCCCCGGGCAGGGCTGCTCTAGGGCGGCTGGCAGACATCAGGTTTTCAGCTAACTTTATCAGCCTTATCTGCCCGTGTCCAAATAAAAAGGGGATCTCACTAATGTATATTAATATCTCAAAGGCGTGCCAGACTTTTCAGTGGTAGCCAGCGACAGGACAAGGAGCAGAGGGCATAAACTAAAACACAAGAAGTTTCACCTTAGCATGAGTACATTGAGGGTGGCAGGGCACTGGAACAGGCTACCTAGGGAGGTCGTGGAGTCTCTGTCTCTGGAGACATTTCAGGTGACCCTGCCTTGGCACTGGGATTGGACGGGATGATCTCCAGAGATCCCTTCCAGCCATAACAGTTCTGTGATTCTGTCATTCTGAAATTACCACAGATAGGAAGAATGTGGAAGCCCGCACTAAACACAGCTTGGAATTGGGTGCGAAATGCCTGGAGATAGTCATCCTGCCGGGAGAAGGGGACCCGGGCAAGAGCCAGATTACAGCACAGGCCTCTGCCAGCTACGCCGATGTCACTGCCAGCCCTTCCCTGCCCCAGCAGGAGCAGCGGGACAACGATGGCCATGGGGCCACAGCAAAGGAACTCCTTACCAAAAAGGTACATCAGGAAGAGCAATGTCACCACCTGCCCTGCTTGTAGTTCCATGAGTCTTTTATGTTGCACTTCAATATTTCAGTTGAATGAAATGTTCAGTTACATGATCTTTGTCATTAAAATGGGGGTCAGGAGTGACATTTGAGTGCCGGAGCAGAGGTCGATCTACACATGTGTACAGGCAGCATGTTTTCCAGCCTGGCTCTGGCAGGTGCCAACTACTATTCCTCAAAGCAGCACCCTGGCAGGTTTTGAGAGGTAGTATGCACCAAGGGCTACTCCCAAAAAGTAGAATTGTATGAGATTGGATCTTTTCTGCATACACAGACTTCTAACACTCTTTCAACACGGTTTGCAGCTTGAGGCAGCCCTAATTACCTCCATCCCTTACTTCAGCATTAAAAAAGTCTGCTGTGATGTGATGCAGCGCAGCAAACATGATTTCAGACACTTTGAACTAAAAGTTATGCAGAAAAGATCAGCTGTGTTTAGGGATGTGGGACAGGGCTACATGATGTGGATGTGGCTCTACCAAGACACGGGTATCTGGCTTGGAGGGCTCACCCTGTTTTGCATGGTAACAGATGTCATTTTTGAGGTATAAGCATGTGCTATCATAGTGCTTACCTGACATCTGTGCCACTATACTGCAAACTTCCCTATCCTTCTGTCTGTGCCAAGTAGAGAAGTGAACATGTTTGTTACTATTTTTCAGAATCCTGTTTTCTGCCCTGATTCTTGAGTTACTTTGAAGCATGGCTTTTGGGAAGTTTTTAAAGAAAGATAATAAGTGAAAACTAGAGAGTCTAATATTAATAAAAAACAATAAAGTATAACTTATAGATGGTTTTAAAACATGTTGTGTCTGTGTAACCTGGTGCTAAGGGGACAGACAGGTTCGTTTGGGGACCCTTGGCAGAATAACGATGGCACTAAGATGTAGTTGCAATTAAAGCTTTTTGCTTTTTAAAACAGGATTTTATCATTAGTGTAGCATAGAATTAATGAGCAGAATACCACAGGATTTCTAGAAGCAGAATCAGGGTAGGACAATTTTATAAGTATAGTGTGTGTATATATATATATATATATATATATATGTATATAGCACTGTGTTTGATAGCACAGCTTAGCTTATGGTTTCTAGTCACCTGGAGGTGAGAGGTGCAACTCGTGTCAAATCTTAATGCTTAAGTTGCTGTATTGATAGATCAATCACAATCTAGACTTGAAAACACATAAAAGCATATGGGTCATCCAGTCAGTCCTCAAAGGAAGTGGAGGGCAGTGGAGCTCTCCCTGGCCACCGAGGGGTCCATGGGTTTCACTATCCAGCCACGGTTGTGGTCCACATTCCCAGTTAGGACTTGGAGCTGGTTGATTTTGTAGGCAGTGCCATTAAACCAGCATGCTTGGTGACAGGGTCAATACCACCTGGTTGGCAGGGTACCTGGGACGTTCAAAACCAGTTAGGAGGGCACTGGTCAGCCTGGTGCCCCGAAACTTTGAGGGTGATAGGCAAGGAAAGAAAAAATCTGTTTGCTTTGTCTACTTGGTGCTCAGGACTTTTAGGGGCTGATAATGATGGGAAAAGGGCCTAATATGCACTGAGCTCAGCCACAGAGGTTGCCTGTTTGCAAAAACGGTCTAAAATGCCCTTAGTTATGCTAACCCTGTTGTCAGAGGTTGGGAGCAGAGAATGCTGGTCACAGTCTCAGCCTAAGTAGCAGAGTTACTGTCTTTGCTCCTGCAATGCTGGCAACATTAACAACTAATTTTTGCAGCTGACTTAGGAGCAGATTGTGTTACTCATCTGTTTGTATTGTCAGTATACATGACATAAAAGAAATACTGTGTGCAAACTTGTTTATAGTAATCTGCCACTACCGGGATGGACAGAGCTCCTCCTTGCTCAAAATATAGAAGCAGCAAGCAGAAAACCTTAGAAAAAACTAATGTTGCTATATTCTTGTCTTTCCTTTAGATATTTCTTACAGTATCTGCTACTTTGAATACCAGTATGTTCACTGAAGACCAAAGGGAGAAAATTACCATTATATGTCCAAACTTAAAGAGAGAAGGAAGCCCTGGGATGGATGGCTCTGAGAAATTGACAGGAGATTTTACAGATATTGAAAAAGCTTATCACTACTTTGAGGATATCCTTGCAGGCAGAGACCCAAGCCATAATTTTTCACATTCTGAATGTAAGAATGGTTTGAAAGATGAAAATGGTCTGAATACTGAAGAAATGAATGAGTTTCCAGTTGTGACAGCTCTCTACGAGTATTTTAGTCACACCTGCAAAAAAGAAATCAAAGAACTACGCGAAAGGTTTGGAGTGTGTATAAGAATTAAAGGTCATTACAAGGATAGCACATTAATATGCTTATCTTCTGATGCTACTCCTGCATCGTTACAAGCAGCTAGTGATTTTTTTATCACAACTTTTCAGGAAACGACAAGAGGTCTGGAACAGGAAAAAGTTCCCATAACAAGCAGTTACACATTAAGGGAGACAGTAGCAAAATTAAATGAAAGGTTTGGACGTCTTCTTGCTAAAGAGGAAGGGAATCAGTTGCTACTCCGTGGTCCACGGAGAGAGATTTTAGCTGCCAAAAAATTTTTAGCAAAGGAAGGTGAGAACAGCCATGTGGAAATGAAAATATCATCTGAACAGTACAAATACAGGAATGGAATTGAAGTTGATGCTTCTGTGTTTAAATTGTTGGAAACCATATTAAGCAAAGAAATCGAAAACATTAATGACAAATTTGATACACTGATAGAAATAAAAGAGAATTCATATGGCCAGAAGGTCATAATATTTAGGCCTAAGCCCAAAGCTTATGATATGTCATCACATGCTACTGAAAGTTTCATCAATGCATTTCAGAGTGCCTCTGCAATGTTAAGAGAAAAAAGCATCATCCTGAAGCTTTCAGAAGATCAGAAGAAAACTTTATATATGCTACTTAATGGAAAACAATTCGAAGATCTTCATGTAAAACTTAAGAAGAATGAAGATAAGTTAATCATGAGTGGTTTACCAGACCATCTTTATGCTGCTGAAAAGCACATGATGGACCTTCTTAACATTGAAGACTCAACACAAACTAAAAATAAGGCACTGCTGTCCTCTGACCTCAGCTCTCAAGAAGCTACAGGAGCATCTAAGAAGAAATCCAATGTTAAGCAGAAGAATAATCTTTCTTCTGAAGGACAGACTTGGGCAAAGACAGAAGAAAAAGAAGAAGAAATGTGTGTGATTTGCAGGGACAGAATTAAAAATAAAGAAATACTGGAAAAGTGCAAACATGCATTTTGCAAAAGTTGCATCGACTTAGCCTTGGCTCATAAACAAGTTTGTCCTGTTTGTAATACTGTCTGTGGAGTCCTGAGAGGAAACCAACCAGAGGGAAAAATGTTCACTACAAAAATCCGTTCCTCTCTTCCTGGTTATCCCAATTGTGACACTATTCAAATTGACTATTATATGGAAGGTGGTATTCAAACTGTAAGTATATTTAAGTATTCCTTAAAGATATTTTTCCCACAACAAAACCAAGATTAAATGTAAAATTGACTATTTTCCCATTATTTTAATGTATGTCCAGGCAAGACATTTCTTTGTTTTGTACAAATCTGCAAGTGTTTAATTCAATATTTTTGGGTGTGATTAAGTAATACAGTAGGAGTGAAATGGTCAGATTGTCAGCCCTTCATTTTATATGCACCAGGACAGAGGTACCTGTCTTTAATTTGTACATTGGGAATAACTGAACTGAAATCTATGCAGTGATGTCATATAAGAAAAATTTTGCAAGTGTAATGAGCATTTCTGGGGCAATCTCTTTGCTGTGGACACCAATGGACAAAAATAAATAGTGGTCTGGCTTGGTGATAGCTTTCCAGATGAGAAATCTCCTTATGTTACGTGCTTGGATTTGTGACTAGGACTGAGAATGAAGTAAATTAAAAAGTCACGGGTGCGGTGCCATGCATTTGGGAGAGAAAAGAGGGAAAAAAAATTGAAAAATAACAGTGGATGCCTGAGTGATGACAAGAAAGTGTGAATGAAACTTATATGAAAGAAGGTATCTAAAGAGGAAAAAACTCCCCAAAATCAGTCATCAGGCATGCTAAGTCCATCTGAATCATTTATTATATACAATGTGTTTTTGTTTTGTTTTTCTACAAAACAGAGCAACCATCCAAACCCAGGGCAGCATTATTGGCCAACTCACCGAACAGCGTATTTACCTGACAATAAGGAAGGGCGAGAAATTCTGGAGCTCCTCAGGAGGGCCTTTAACCAAAAACTGATTTTCACAGTGGGGCAGTCACATACTACTGGTGAACAAAGTGTTATCACGTGGAATGATATTCACCACAAAACTGCCAGAGACGGAGGACCTACCCAGTAAGTAGTCTTCTCTTTATGCAATATTATTGTTACTCACATATGTCAGGAAGGCTGCCTTGAATATTTTCCATATTTAGAGCTTTCAGATTTTGTCACTAACAGAGTCATTGTGGAATACCCTATGGATCCAGACATTAATCACCTTCACCTATTTGTACAGTTGGAACAAGCATGAGCTTAGTGTTCTACTGCCCCTCAGGCTACTCATTCACCAGTGAGTTTGTAAGGCACATAGTTACTAACTGATTAGAACCTGCTTCTAGTACAGAACAGGACAACAAGCTCTTGATGGTACTGAAGGTTGGACTCCTGATCTAAGCCTCTCCTGTTACCTGCTGTTCTGCACCAGGAGGAGCTGGTCCATTATGATCCTGGTAAAGATGGCACTTGGACTTTGTAAAACATGATTTGAAATTCTACTTATCAGAGCTAACAGCAGGAAGAGAGACTGTAGTACAGATATGGTCATGTGCTTTTAGATGCTAGGAACCATGAGTTGTGCAGCACTTAGTGGGTCAGAGCACAGGACACCGTGCCAGCCCCATCCTGAAGAAAAGATTATTCCATTTTGGCCGTTCAGTATGTCAGAGGATTTTCTGAATAGATGACAACCCTATCCAGTATTTCTTGAGGACTTGCTGCACTTAAATGAAAGGAGTAATCACCAGTACTGAGTGTGAGGTGCCTGCAGCACAGACAGGAGGGAGTCTTGGACCAGTCCTTCCAAGCTTGTTGCAGCCTCTAGGGGGCTGGTGGTGTCCTGCAAGCTCTAAAGGCTTGTGTCTAGATGCTCCTGACTGGGCTAGGATCATTAAAAGAGCAAAAAGCATCAGTTCTACTTTATCCCCTGCTCTGTGCAAATCTCTCTCTTGTTTATCACTGGCTTCACACACAGTCCTGGTGTTGCACTATTTCAAGTCCAGAGGTGCCATTATGTTTCTGATTTGAATGCTCACTTGGATATACTTCAGGTCTGATTTTCTTTATAAAAGGAAGTATACTCAAACACCTTGTTATTTTGAAGTGAGACTCCAGGCAGCTTTAAAAGTCAAGTTCTTAGTGTCAACTTGGACAACAAAATGCCACAGCTCCCGAAGTTTGTAGCTTTATGCTGTCTATATCACTTCTCTGACTGGCAGTATGGGTCTGTTTCCTCTGTTGGGTAAGAACTGCATAAAATTTTCAATGAGATTTGTAAAAGAATTTTGATGAGAAGGTTCTGTAGAACTGTCAAGTGCTTCCTTGCAGAAATAGCCCAAACAATTCTTTTCTTCTTCTCCTAGTTTTGGTTACCCGGATCCTTCTTATCTGCAGCGTGTTCGATCAGAATTGAAAGCAAAAGGAATCGAATAAGGAAATTTATCAATTCTCAACTCTTCAAGTGTAATAACTGAACATATAACAGTTAATTTACCATTCAAGGACCAAGAAGAGAGAAGTTACTTTGTTCAATTGTCGTACTTAAACTGCTTGTATTTCACAGTGTAGTGGTTTGGTAGGGGTTAGCTAAGAAAAGTTATTTTTTCTCATCAAACAATGTATGTTCTTTTCACAAATCATTTACTTCCCTGTATACATAGCCTTTACAGAATTTGGTTCTTATGAGTATAGCATCACTATTTGTTGCACTTTGTGTATCTTGCTTTACCAGCAAATCTGATCTGCACTTTTCCCCACAACTCTCCAGTCTGATTGACAAAACCCTTAGATCCACTACTGGCTTTTATTAGATGCAGCACTTCTGTTAGCTTTGCATTATTGTGTCTGTCAGCATGGCTGGCATCATGTAACCCATCTAATCAAAAACTTTTATGCAGCTGTGACAGTGTTAGCTGTGATCAAGCTATGGATTTCTCCTTCTTTTCCTTTTCATGGTAGAAATGGCAATAGTGATTTGGGTTTTGCACATGAAATTAGTCATGGGTCCTACCTTATTTTTAGCTCTGCAGAAGTGCTGAATGCTGAGAGCTGTGTTGGAGCAAATGGGAAGTGTATGTGGCCATCCCTGATGATGGGCTCCTGGTTCTGTGCCTGCCATTGTGTTTGAGCTTAAATACAACTTCTAATTCAGCTTTTCACCTGTAAAACTGTATTCCTCCCCTTGCATCCAATATAGGTTTAATTTGTATCATGAAGCTACTCTGCAGTGCCTAAATAACCTGCAAATTACCTGTGTGGTGGTGTGTCACATGCACAGACATCATTTTCAGAGAGTTGAACCATTTCTTTAAGGCTATGAGGCACAACTAATAAAGAAAATACAAAAATGCCATATGTGTTTCTGCATTCTATTGTACAGGCTTTTTCCTCCTTTTTGCAATAATAATAATAATATAACTGTCTATATTTTAGATTTAGGAGCTTCCCTGCAACAGCACGATTCGGGGAAATTTGCACTCTATGACACTCCCCTTTTTAAAATTTATTTATTTAATTTTTTAATTTTAAGATTAAGCAATTGTGAATAGGCTGTATTACTTTGCCACCTTGGCTTTCAGGTTTAGTAGTACTGGGCGCTGTTTGGCTTCCATGTGGGTTGGGATGTCTTTCCAGGCCTGGTTTTGTATTGCTGTATTTGTTTTTAACATTTTACATGATTGCATGTTCCCTCCCTTTTCTGCGCAGTACAATGCCAACATTCCAGTTGTTTCTAAGAGACTGAGCTTTTCTGCACACAGAAACAAGCTGTCATTGTGATTCAACCCCAGCCAGCCGCTACGTATCAGTGGATTACCCCCAACACTGGTGGGCAGAGAATCGGAAAGGAAAGGCTTGTGCATTGAGATAAGAACAGTTTATTTAATTGAAACAAAATGAGATACACTATTACTAATAATTATAATGAAAAAGAGAGAGAGACGGGGTAATAAAACCCACAAGAAACAAGTGATGCACAGTCCAGTTGTTCACTACCTGCTGAGCGATGCTCAGCCTGTCACTGAGCAGCAATCCTCCCCCTCAGCTGACTCCCCCCAGTTTCTGTACTGAGCAGGATGCTCTGTGGTATGGAACATCCCTTTGGCCACTTTGGGTCACCTGTCCTGGCCATGTTCCTTCCCGTCTTCCTGTGCATCTGACTGCTTGCAGAGCATGGGAAGCTGAAAAGTGCTCAGCTTGGGGTAAACGCTCCTCAGCAACAACTAAACCATCAGCGTGTTGTCAACATTGTTCTCACACTGAGTCCACAACACAACCAGCTACCAAGAGGAAAATACCTCTGTCCCAGACCAAGACAGCTGTGACGATCAAATCATCTCAGCCACTTTTGGTCTCTCTGTCCCAGCAGGCCAGTTCACTGATGTCAGACCCCCATCGGGTAACTAACTCACTGGCTCCCATTTTGTCTGTGCCAAAGTTTGCAGGCTGAATTGTGGAGCAGAGTCCTGGTGATTGTTACAGAAATCTCCTGAAGCCTTTATCCTATGACCAGCTGTACAGACTGTTACTTTCTAATCTTAGCTGTACAGTTTAGGATTAAATGTACTCAATTTGCAATCACAGTCAGGAATTTTTTGAGGGTTACAGCAGGGGAGGAGACCCTGGGCTGGTTGTGGGGAGAACAGTGCATTAGGAAGTAACAGATAAATCAGTCGCCCACCAAGAAACAAAGGCATCTCCATGGGTCACTCAGCAGAGTGATGACACGTAGATACCTGATGATGCATGTCAATTTTTAATGACATTTGGTTATTTATCCATTTCCTGAATGAATGTTCAGTGAAGTTAGGGGAAAAAACTTCATGTATCGGCTATTTTAGTGTCCCATATTTGGCCATAAGGGTAAAAATATACAGCATCAAATAGCTGAAAACAGCTTTACAAGGGAAAGTCCTGAGCACTTAGCTAGCTGACAAGTTGGTCTGAAGTAAACACTCATTGCAACCTTCTACGGTTGTGGAAGCATCTCTGACAAAGAATGATAAAAATAGTAACTTTACTTTGCATCATGACTTCATTTCAAAGGCTAAGGCAGGGAGAGCAAGTGTTAGCCAGTGGTTAACCATTATAAGCTCAGGGGCTGAAAAACACTGTGACAGCCGGTGCTTGTGCGACTCTGCGTAGGCACAATAGGCTGTGCAGCCCGGGCGCGCTCCGAGGGCGGTGAGAGGCGTGTCCTGCCCCCGTGAGAAGGCGCGGCGGGGACCGGGGCCCCTGGCCGCCCCGATGGGCCCGGAGGAGGAGGCGTGTTCCCGGCACTGGGCGGAGCCCCAGGCGCCTCAGGTTTCCCCGTCAAGAAGTGAAACCGAAAGCGGCGGGGAGAGGAGCCGTCGGGGCGGCCATGGAGGGGCAGCGTCCGTGCGCCTTCCCGCTGCTGGTGCGAGGGGACTGGGGCCCCGCCGAGCCGCCGCCTGCGCTCAGGAAGAAGCTGCTCTGCTACTTCCAGAGCCAGAAGCGCTCGGGCGGCGGCGAGTGCGAGCTGCGGGCCGGCACCGGGATCGGGACTGGGCACATCCTCGTCTGCTTCGCCCGCCCCGAGGGTGAGCGGCCGGGCCGGGGCGGGGGGCGCTGATGGCGATGCCCGCGGCTCCGACGGCCGGGGTCGGCCGCATCCCCCTGACTGGTGCCTGTTCTGTTGGCAGTGAGGCAGCGGGTGCTGCGCCGGCCGGTCCATGAGCTGGTGTGGGGGCCCGGAGGGCAGCTGTCGCTGCAGGTCACGGCGCTGCCCGCGGACAACGACCCCGCGCAGGTGAGGCGGCCGCAGGTGAGCGGGCGCGGGGCGGGCTGGGCAGGGACCGCGGGTGACCGCTCTCCTCTCGTTCCCTTGCAGGACGCGGGACCGGCCGGCGGGGCCGAGGCGCCAGGTAGGAGCTGCGACAGGCGGGGCTCCGGGGCTGGAGGGGCACTGGCCCGGGGAGCCCGGGCGGAGGAGCGGGGATGGGGTAGGAGGCGGAGACCCCTGCGTGGCCAGGCCGTGCGAATGGCGCTCTAGCGCTTTGATTCTCCTCCCCAGCGCCCCCCTTCATTTCCCAAATCCCAAACACGATGGAATTCCTGAGGTGCTGCCCCCGAGCCACTTCCCAGGCACTGCACAGACCGACCGCGGTATCACGGCTAATACACACATACACTGCACAATCAATGCACGCACAGCTACTCAATACACTTCTGGCTAATACACACACATAGGACTAATCAATACACATACATGGCCAATGCACAGCTAATCAATACATGACTGTCCGTATACACAGAAGTAATCCATACACACAGGGCTAATACAAAGACCGCTGAGCTCTGCTTTCAAAGTACCTGCTTGTGCGTAGCAGGATGATTGCACAGGTGAGGGCTGAGGGCACAGGCTGGAAAAGTAGTTTGGTCAATCTTTCCACTATCTTTTGTTTTCTAATGTAGCTGCATTTCCTCTTGTTCTAAACGAGGAAGTTGAGCAGTCATGCTGAGCCAAACACATCATGACAGAGGCTCTTCCAGAGGTCACAGTTTTCAAAGACACTTCCCTCCCAAGGGCGGATGTCCTCAGCACTTCTCATGTTCAATTTTTTTGTTGGGTTTTTTTTTTTTTTTTTTTTGGTTTTTTGTTTTTGTGTGAGGAAAGTGCTGTAGTCCATGGCAGGACCTGCTCACGGTGGTTCATGCAGCATGACTGTGTGCTAACATTATGCCCAAGACTTCTTGAACTCAGAGTGTTTCTGTAACCCAATTCACCATATGGTTTAAAAAGAGGAGTCTGTGAAAGTCTGTGATTCTGACAGTGTCAAATGAAACTTAATTCAGGCTTTGTTAGCTCCTGGGTGTACATGAATGTGTCTGTTTTCTTCTTGAAGTACCCAGCAACTGAGAAATCATTGTCATTTATCTCTAGTTAATGAACCCCAGGTGTCTCTTCCCATCTGCCAGAATAAGGAAACTCCGGTGTGTACTCAGCAGGAGAAGACAGGTGAGTGAGTCACCCAGTGGTGACCATTGTATTCTTGCTCCTTTGGTTTTCTGGACTTTCTTGCTGCAGTAGTGCCCTTCTCACCCTCGGGGCTTGTGTTGTTTGTGTAATGTAGTGTAGGAATTGTTATCCCAGGCTAAAAGAAATAAATGTATTTTTTCCTTTCTATGAGTCCCTTTAGAGCCTGCACTTCACTGGCTGCCTCAGGTAGGTCAGTTCCTTAGGGAACAGCAGTGGATGCTGGCCTTTGTTCTGGCTAAGGCTGTCCCTACCCAGACCTTCCCAGCTGCTGCCAGCCTTGCTGGGGCGACCTGTGCTGGAACATTGGGAGCTGTGTACCCCAGGTACACCTGAGCAGCCGTGGCAGCCAGCAGGTATAGACCCCAGGTGACCCACAGCAGTGTCTGGAACTGTGAATGGAGAGCATGTGCAGGCAGAAGAGCACTGGGTTTGTGGGTTCGTGAAGAAGCTTTTGTGTCTTTTACTTCTGCTGTCCTTGCCTGGTGATGATCTGAAGTGTTTCCTCCTCACATGTTGATAGACAACTCCCACTAGTGATAGCTTAACTTGTTTGGGATTCTTACCCTATTCTTTCCCTGACCTTAAGTGTGATCTGAACAATAATTGGCATGAAAGCTTTGAAGATGAGAAGCTTGGTTTTTTTCTTAACTTTTGCCTAAGGCATTAGGGTATGATCTTTTATTTCAGAATCATGTGAGAAACTGGAAGCAGAGAAAGCAACCTCTAGGAATTCTGTTGTAGTAGTAACCACTGCCTTCGGGGAGGAAATAGAAGATGAGATTGTGGAAATGTACTTTGAAAATAAAAGGAAGTCTGGTGGGGGGACCATTGAGTCCTTTGTCAAAAAGGATCAGCAAGTGATCATCACCTTTCAGGATGAGCAAGGTATGATTGTCTGTTATGGGTGTTACACTGCTTAAGCTGCCTTTTAAAAATAGGCCTTTGCTGGTGCAGGATCTCTTTGTGGGTATTGCTCCAAGCAGAAGTAATGTACTAATGCTATTATTTAACATGCTGCTCTGCTGTGACAGTTCTGTTTTTCTGTGGGACTAGATGCCCAAGAAGTTTTGCAAAGAAAGCATCACTTGAATAAAATTGATCTGGTTGTGAAACCATGGCAAGTGAAGACTTCCTGGGAGTCGTGCCAAGTGGAGAACTCTGAAGGATCCCTGCTTCCCACCGCAGTTGTGCTGGAAAATGTGAAGGAGACAACAAAAGATTGCATGTTAATTATGCTGGTAGAGAATATCAGTGGCTTGTCAGAGGATGATGGTGACTTCAGTGTGGAAATGATACCTGAGTTATGTGCTGCTGTAGTTACTTTTACTGGAGATACTGGTAAGGAGGAGTCAGAGTTGAAGCTCTTTCTTATTAGCTACATGTTTGCATGCATGTGTGTGAGATTAAGCTGGGAGTATTTTCTTTCATATTTTTAAGGTTTGATCTGATACTGTGTCCTTTTAAAGGAGGATTTACTCTGCTAAAGTTAATGCCATAACCTTTATCTGTGAGGTGTAGAGGCCAATGCAAGTCAGAAAGAAAGCTAGCTCTGGTTTGGATAGTTAACACAACAGGTAGGACTAAAACCAAACTATAACTTAAAACAAGCAATGAAGGATGTACTTGGTCTGAGAACAGATTGATGGTAAAAGCTGTCCTTGCCTAAAGCTGTCCTTCTGAGAAGATGTAGGTTTTTCTGCCTTAGAAATGATTTGTCTCTCACATCATGCTCCAGTCCTAAATTTTTGGGGTAGCCTTCAGGAAATAAGTAGATCTTTTAAGAAACTTAATTGTTTTTCCTTGATAGATAGAAAAGTGATTTGACTGTCTTTCATTGTGAGGATAACAGGGGGGAAGTAGCCAAAATGAGAATGTATTTATCATAAAACAGAGAGAGAATTTGAACTGTTAACTTGTGTCTTACTAGTTGTACTAGTACAAAGCCATAGCCCAAATATGAACCTGATCTTGTTTTCTGCTGAGGTTAAAGAGACCTGGTGGTAGTCAGTAGGAAAACTAGTGGCAAATTCTGGCTGTCGTCATTGTAGTCAACAAATGAGGGGAATACTAAGGGACAGATACTGAGTATGTGGAAAGAAATAGCTTTGTGGGCACCTCTGAGCTTATTTTATAGTCCAGTGCTTTGATCAGTGTACACAGTGATAGTCTGCTAAGATCATGGTAGAAAAGCAAGCTCTGAGTTTTATCTTATCTTTTTTCTCCTCCTTTCTCTTTGTAGATGCAGAGGAATTTGTTCAAATGCTTAATCAAAACCACAGAGCAAGGAAACAACACATTACTGCACGGTGCCTTGAGCAAACAAGAAGTGTTAGGGCTGAAAATATACCACCCAACACACCCAGTGACTATATAACTGTCTACTTTGAAAATAAGAAGTACGGAGGTGCACAAGTGGTGGATGTTCAACAGCTGCCTGATGAAGATGCAGCTATCATTACATTTGGTGACCAAAAAGGTAATGCAGAAATGCAGAGCCCTTATTTCTTTGAGAACCTCTCATTTAAAGACCAAAATGTGGATTTTCTAGAGAAATGCCTCCTTTGCCTTTGTAAAACGGCAGATCTGGTGTTTTGCCTTTGTAAAACGGCAGATATGGTGTTTTGTTTTGTTTGTTAACTGGAGTGCAAGCTTCAGTTTTGGACCAGCTGGGCATAGGGCATAGAATTCTTTCATTTTCTGAACAGTTTATTTCACCCAGGCCTTGGTCCTTACAGAGTTCAGGTTGCAGTTTGAGTTCTGTGGAGAATGCACACCCCCACAGGCACAGGGGACTTCCCCCCCGCCTGCCACCTTGGCCACCAGCTGCCCATGGCAACATGTGCTGTCTGGCTCATCTCAGGACAATTTCTTGGACAACTCTTTGGCTGGAGAGGAAGTGCTGTGGGTTGTCCAGTCAGTGGCAGGAAGATGACTGACTGTGGAAGGTGTAGGACAAGGGAGAAGCTGGAGGCATTGCTGTGAAGGGGAAAGATGAAGGGAAGTTGAAGGAAAGAGATGGTCTTTTGGGGGGAAACAGAGCAGCTGTGGTTTGAACGGCTGAGTAATAGCCCAAACAACTGTGGAGCTGGGCACTACAAGTACAGCCTATAAGAGAAGTGGAGGCAGAGACTGTGCACACCTCCTCCCAGAGGTGGATGCTGTTGTGCTTGACTGTCTCTCTTCAGCTTATTTTCTGGCATTTAAAATAAGTAATTCTTCAAAAATTTGGAGTTATTTCTATCTGGGAAGGGGAGGAAATTAATCTAAAAATGTTCTTAAAAATAACAAACATTATTATATAGAAAATACAGTTTTAAAAACCCCAAACAATGGAAAAAAAACAAAACAAAATGTAAGATCTTAAGTGCTGACATTAATAATTTGGGGGGTTGTTTGTTTGTTTTAGATGTAACAAATATCCTGGCAAAGAAGCATTCACTCAACAAAACACCAATCTCTGTCTATCCTTACTACACCTCGCTGGAAACAGCTCTATATGGAAAGGAAGGGCCACAGATAAAGAAGCCAGATCCAGTTACATTGCCTCTGGATCCCTATATCTGGAATTATTTGCAAGGAAATAGTACCTTAATTGAGGCAATAGATCATGAAATGGCAAAGTGTAATTGTGTGCCCATGTGGCCTGAACCCCTCTGTGCAGACCCAAAAGTTACTTTGCATCCTTCAGCTATTTTTTCTGAGCAGAAGAGGTCAGTATTTCGATTGGTCAAGGCATGGAAAGAAAAAGTTTCCACAGCATTTTCTCACAGCATATCAAAATACGAAGCAATTCAATGTCAAGTAAGCACAGAGGTGTGGGAAGCCATTGGAAACAGCTTTCCCCATGATAAAGTTCTGATGATCCCACATATTTCCGATGATTTACATGTTCTAGTCGGTGAAAAAGAAGTTGTGAAGAAGGTTGAACAAGAACTGAAGCTGCTGATCAAAAAGACCACCAGAGAAATTGAAAGAGAAAAGCAAAGAACTGAACTGCAAGTAAAGAGAGTGAATCCAGGGGAATATGGAATTTTACAGAGTACTGGTCTTGAAGAAAAGTTCTGTACGGAGTTCCCCGGCCTGCAAATAACTTATGATCATTTGCAGAAGGTTATTAACCTATCTGGAGTGCCTGAGGAAGTTTATAAAGTAAAAGGGGAAATACTCGATCATGTACACAAAATGGTAAAGAAAACAATTAATGTCCACCCTTGCATTTTTCAGTTTTTAGAGAATACTGATAATGAAACGCTGTTTCAGAGCCTGTTTATGTCAAAACAAATTAGTGCCTTTTATGAGCTTGGCATGGGAGATATCATCCTGAAAGGGAGTGCTCCTGAAGATCTCCTCAAAGCAGAGGAAGAAATAAAGAAGAAACTGGATTACAAAAGCATTGATTTGGAGGATGAGTCAGTCCTCCAGAAGGAGGAATGGTACATGCTAACCAAGGAAAACTGCTCTAATGAAGCTGTCACAGTCACTCAGGCAGAGAGTCAGGTCATGATTGCTGGTTTCACTCAAGCAGTAGCAAAAGTGTTTGAGGAACTTTCCAAATTTATAGATGAAAACACACAGGTGGAAAGGGTCATTGGAGGAAAGCCCATTGCAGTCCTAAAGTTTTTTGAGAAAGAGAAGGCCAGTGATTGGGCTGGCTTACAAGAAAAAGGTGTGAAAGTTGACTTCAGCCCTCAGAAAAACGGTGAGGTTATATCCTTGAGTGGACCAAAGACAATGGTGCTGGAGGGAGTCAGCTTAGTTGAGCGAATTCTGTCTGGCCTGCATTTTAAGCGTGTGGTAATTGACTCACCAGGAGCTAAGGCATATATAAAAGAGGAAGAACACCTGTTGGCTGCACATGCAAAACAAGTGTTCAAGTGTTTAGTCCTACTGGAAGAGCAGCTGGGAGAACAGAAAGAACACAGTAACAGAGGCAAGCCCTATATGCAGGTGACCATGGATGAGACTGTGATAGCGCTTTATGAAGCTGACTTGTGCAATTACCCTGTTGATGTTGTGGTGAATGCATCTAATGAAAACCTAAAACACATCGGTGGCCTTGCTGATGCGCTGTCAAGAGCGGCTGGCCCAGCACTGCAGGAGGAGTGCGATGAGCTGGTGAGGAAGCACGGGAATTTGCAGCCTGGCTGCGCAGTGATCACGGGCGCCGGGAAACTGCCCTGCAAGAACGTCATTCACGCTGTTGGGCCCAGGTGGAGCAATGAGGAATCACAAAAGTGCACGTGGTTGTTAAAAAAGACAGTGAAAAAATGTCTACAACTAGCTGAAATATACAATCATCGTTCCATAGCTCTGCCTGCTATAAGCGGAGGGATCTTTGGCTTCCCGCTGGAACTGTGTACTTATTCAATTGTATCCTCCGTCAAGGAGACCTTGGAAGAATCCAGGGGCACCTGCAGCTTGAAGGAGGTTCATCTTGTGGCTTTTGCACAGGATAACATTCAGGCTTTCAGCAAGGCGTTTAGAAAAGTGTTTCCAGATTTTTCACCTTCCCACATGTCACTGCATCAGGCCAGTACAGCTCCTCAACCTAAGCAGAGGAAAATTTCTCAGTATATCAAGAACTTCCCATTCATAACAACTGAGGAAGGCCTTAACATTGTGGTGCAAACAGGAAGTGTTGAAGATGCTACAGTAAGTGTTCTAAATTATCATCTATTGAAATTCCAAGTGGGTTCTTTAGTGTCTTTTTTTTAAAACTAACAAACACAAAACCAGTAAACAACCAGCTGTAGACCATAGTCTGTAACTGGCAATGTTACATGTTTACATGTTACTGAAATCGGCTATCAGTGCTGGTAGCAAGAATTGCTATTACTGTCTTACATGGGGGGTACAGATGGCTATGCATCACTGCATTTTGTCATCTACTGATGTAGAGGCATGCAGATTACAGAATCACAGGCAGGTTAAGGTTGGAGGTCATCTAGTCCAACCTCCCTGTACAAGTAGGGTTCCCTAGTGAGCAGGTTGTGTGTCCAGATAGCTTTTGAATATTTCCAGAGATCCCTGTGGTACGTGGTACATAACAGTTTAGCAGAAGCGATGGCGGTCAGCAGGAGTTGTTCTGGGCTCCAAACCCTCCTGACCCTTCTTTGCTGGGCAGGAACCATCTTCAGGCAGCCTTGATCTTTTCAGAAATCTTGATTCTGGGAGGGTGGTACTAGTGCAAAAGCAAAAGAGGGTGCTCAATGTTGGTTAAAGCAAGTGCCTTGCTGTGGAAGAGTAGCTGGTGCTTCCAGGTGCTCTCAAGGTAGCACTGACACAAACATCTGAGGCCAGGCCCACAGCCAGGCATGTTCTCCCTGCATGTGTGGGATATTGGTCTTTGTTATGTCACTGGCGAACACTGGCGTGAAACATGCAGCTGGTACTGCACTTCCTGTGGAGAACCAGTGGCACTAATTGACTTCCAGTTGCCTCCTGCACTGAATTTCTCTTAGCTGGCTGATAGATACTTTAGTGCAATTGCCAATACTGGAAGCAACTCCATCCAGGACTCTTCCCATATTGGCCTGCAAAATCTCTGAGGAGTGGATGCCTCCCACAGCTTGTGCATGCAGCTCCTCCAGTTGGCCAGGGCAGAATATATGTTATGTGTATAGGGGCCCTTCCTGAGGAGCTAAATATAGGGCTTGACACAATGTTCAGTGCCCTTTGTATTTCTCTCATTCCTAAGTTACTGCTTTTCTCACTTCTTTCTCCTTAGATTACCCCCAGTCTTGTTTGTCTTTAACATCTTCTTGTCCCCCTAAACCAGCCATGCATGGAGGCCCTGCCTACCTCAGTGAACTCAGATTTTGGTCTGCAAGCCTCTCTTTGAGAACAAACGTGCATAAATGTTTTTCAAATGGAGGTAGAATGCATAAACCAGGAATGCAGAATTGTTACATTTCTCCCATTGGGCTGAAATAAATTTCATTGTTAACTCAGTTTTGTGTTTCTTTGGGCAGGCTTATGATATTAGAATTGAGCATAATTTCTGGTTTATTCCAAAACTTTGTTGTCTCTGGTTGCTGTCCCAAAAATTTACCTTGTAAACCATCAGGCAGGCTGTATTTGATTATCCAATGCAAAATTTAAATTTGATACTTACTAGCTAGAGTTTTTGCTTGTGTGTTTTTCAGACATCCATTGTCGTCGTCAGTGTTGGCAAAGATCTCCAGCTTGATAAAGGGCCACTTGGTAGAGCTTTGCTAAGCAAGGCAGGGCCAATGCTTCAGACAGGCTTGAAAAAAGAAGGCGGAGGAAGAACACCTGATGAAGGATCTGTGTTGAAAACAAAAGGTTACAATCTAGCTTGCAGTGTTGTGCTTCATGCTGTCGTACCTATGTGGTCCCAGAAAGACACACCTTCAAAGGTATAAGGGTTTTTATTTGCCTGACTTTGTCTGGGATTTATAGTGTGTTTAATGCCACTTTTCCTTTGAAATGGGGGACAGTGTCATAGAAGATTGAGAGAGTTTGACTCGTTCTTTTTACCTGTGGAGCTGATCCCTTGTTGGCTAATAAATTCCTTGTGAATTCCATGTGTATGGAATTAATTGTATTTTAATACCAAGAGACAGCTAAAAGGGAAAGTGTTACATTGCACATATCGGGAAAAAAATTACCTCCAGTAACTGAAAAAATAATTGTTCTTTACAGGTCTTGGGTGACATAATCACAAAATGCCTGGAGATTGCTGAAGAACTGTCTTTGAAATCAATTACTTTCCCAGCAATTGGGACAGGGAAATTAGAATTCCCAAGATCTGTTGTTGCTAAATTATTGTTTGACAAAGTATTTGAATTCAGTAGTAAAAATAGAGTAAATTCTCTTGAAGAAGTTCACTTTCTGTTGCATCCAAAAGACATGGCTAATATTCAGGTGAGTTACTGTGGTTTCCTCTCTCTATTATATGCTGGTTTATTTGGGTCTCTCTCATGATACTTGGCTAGATGATGATCTTCAAAGAATCCACAAGGTGCTTGTTCTTATCCTAAAGAAAAGGTTTGCTGACAGTCTCTCATCTATACTGACAGTTCTCTTTTTGATTCTACCTCCCACCTATCCAGTACAGTCCTGCTCCCTTCCTATCCTTTTCTGTTCCCTGGGAATAATACAGACGAAAGTGTAATTACTCTTTATCTCATGAGCTCACCTAATTCTTCAGTCTGTAGATCAGACAAGTTTGCTGTAACTCCTGCATCAGTGCCTGTATCCTTGGAAAAAAGGTGTGCTTTTAATGGAATGCTGGTGTCTTTTTAGGAGGAATAAAATTGTGCTAGGATTGCTGTGCTGGTAAACTTCTGCAGTAGAAACATCAGTATTCTGCATCCCCCTTTCTTCAGCGTTACATTAGCATAAATTTATATCCATGCTCACGTTACTCATTTCACACCCAAAGAGAGCAGTCACACTGTGAATTGATGTCCAGATAAGTGTTTCTGTATTTGTTGCCTTCTGTACTTTGTGCAAGAGCTAGTACATTTTGAAAGGCTAAACTTGAAGGCTACTGCCTCAAAGCCGGAGCTATTGTGCATAGAGAATGGTGGCATTACCTGGAAGAGCTGAGTTAGTGTAAACTACTCACTCAGTATAAGGATGCCTTCTGCTGCTGTATCCCTGTGGAATGGTAACTAGAGCTTTGGCTCAGTTATTTGCAGTTCTGTGTGTTGCTCACACTGAATAGCCTTGCTCTATGAGAACAACGTGTCAGGACTGGCCATCAGCATTGGGGCAGATGGTGTGAAGTAATTTGTGTTCAGCTCTTTCTAAATGCTTTTTAGCTTTTCAAACCTTTATTTCTACTGTGTAAAGACTTCTACAGGGGTTGATTGTCATTTCCTTCTCTAGGAATTTTCAGATGAACTTGAAAAGAGGTCTGCAGCTGCTAAAGTGCAGCAGCTTTCTCCAAATGAGGCTAGCCAAAGCACAGGTAAGCTTGTTTCACAGAAGCTGTGTGCCTACTGATTTTTAAAAAAAAATTCAAAGTATTCCAGGGAATGCATTTATTATGGATGTTTTAAGTACTTGTTTGGTGAGCATTCCCAAAATTGAGTGGCTGCTGTAAAGGTAGTATTTTCAGGCTGAGTGTCTGTTATGTCTGAACTAGTGTTAGAGATGCTGAGAAAAAAAGTGTATCTGTGATTCCTTATCTGGATAGTGCCCCTATGAATTAGAACAGCAGAAGCTATAAGGTGTCAAAGGTGTAAGCAGGGCTTCTTCTTTATTGCTGCAGCAGTAGATTAAACTGTGAACAAGTCAGTGTCTTCCTCTGCCCTGGGAAGGCAAATGAGTTCCTGATTATGTGTGTTAAAGTGGCCTCTTTGAAATACTCTTAAGTCTTTTACATGTTCAGATGAATAGCAAAACCAAACAGAAATATCTTTGGTGTTATCCATCTTAATGGAGCTGCAGCCTGTAAAAAAGTGAGTTACATGTTGAAAACTTAATTATGATTTTACAAGTAACACATGGGTAAAAAGTTCCACCTTTTCAAGCAGTAGAGAACCTGCCTGGAAACTATGAGATACAGGAGCAAGGGAGTGAGACTTGGAAAGTTTGCTCTCTCTTACATTAGAGTTTTACAACAGTAAAAAATGTCTCTAAGTAGTGTCTGCATACCAGGTGTGCAGCAAAACACATTTTCCCTGCCATCCTACCATGAACAGAAATGATGAGAATGAGTGCAGGTTGAGTACAGACTCTGTGAGAAGGAATGATTTTCAGTTAGCATGGCAGGCAATCCTTTTTACAGGCTGAGTGTGTAGCCAAACTGTGGTCTCTGTAGGCATTGTACCCATGAAAAGGTCCCTTATCTTTTACATCATCACTCCCTTCTGCTCAGGGTCTGTGTTTCTTTCCCTGCAGATTTTTCTGCCATCTCTTCAACCTCAGCACATAATGTGCTCGAAGTAACAATCGGCTCCATCGTGTTCCAGGTGGCAGAAGGTGATATTACCAAGGAGGAGGCAGATGTCATTGTAAACATAACAAACCAAACCTTCAACCTCAAAATAGGTATTTCAGTTGATATTATGTGTGAAAAAAGTGTGTGTGCTTGGAAGGGCTGGGAAAGAAGAGGAGGAAGTACTTTCTTCAATAGTTGAAACCTTTTTTTTTTTTGTTTCACAATGTAGTTTCTGTTTTGCTTCTTAGGGTACAAAAGTTCAATTAGGAAGCATCTGAAACTTTATTTATCTCTTGTTAATCTGTGTTACAGGATGGAATGTTTAAGACTGTCTTGAAGAAAGGGAAACTAATAATTTTTTTAATATATATAATCTTTTTATAGAACACCTGTCAGACTAAAGGAGAAGACAAACCTCAATGAGGTTTTGACCTTAGTGAAACTTGCTAGGTACTTTCAACATCAATTTGAATTGAAAAGCATATAAGGCTAAAATTTTGGCTACAGTGTTTTTCATTAATAATCTGTAATGTTATCAGAATTGAGATATTTTAGATGTGATGAGGCATACAATTCTGCCTCAGATAGGATTTTAACAGCAGTTAACAGTGGATTCATGTGCCTCTTCTCATTTAAGGTGTCTCCAGAGCAATTCTGAATGGTGCTGGAAAAGCAGTTGAAGATGAATGTGGTGTACTAGGTATGGTACAACATTTCTGACGTTTCCAAAGGTGTTAATGCACAGCAGGGAATCTCTTGGAATATTTTCTCAGTACTGACTACTGAAGTTCCATCTGTATTACGCACTGTGTTATGGCAACTAGTTTTTAATCAGTTAATGTGATATATGGAAAACATCTAATGAGGGAAAGAAAAGTAAAATCTTCAAGAGGAGACTGCTTCTAAGAATACATAAAGATCTAAATCTCTTAGTTATTGCATCCTCTTATTCCAATCCAGATTTCTGTGATAAAAACAGAGTCAACATTGAACAGAGCCATGAGCAAGGGGTGATGTTGGCAAAAATGTTAATAGAGAAGCCATCTCTCACTGGAAACAACTGTGTAGTTGCAACTCCTTTTGTTATTTCTTGGTGAGAAGATGTGTGCTGTTGGCCTAACTAGTAACTCACTGCCACATCCTGTGGGTGACTACTTTTCAGTAGCGTGAAGCTGGGTTCCTGCCTCAGAAGAGGCTTTTATTTGTAGGCCAAATTCAGCTAGTGGACAACAACTGTAATGAAAGAGGAGCAAAGATGGATGAGTATGTGATTTAAAACCCCAGAAAATAAGGGAAGGGGGAAATATGCAGGTGTGGAGGTCAGCTTGGAAGACCAACCAAAGGAAAAGAATTACATGGAAGAGATGAGAGGTAAACAGGCTTCTCTTGCATAGGCCAAGAAGGTATTTTGGGTTAGGTGGCCTGGGGGTGGATGGCACACGTGTGTGTGTGTGTGAAGACAGAGTGATAGTCTGCATGAAGTTCTCCAAGTTTATAGAGCAAACCTGGCAACTAAAGGCACACACTAAATTTATTTATTTGCCAAACAAGGCAAATATTTCCAAACATAAATTGAGTTCTTGTGCCTTGAAAGTGAAAATTGAGAGAGGGGTTGCTCACTTTATGGAAGGAGACACGAAGCTTATCCTGGGGTATATTTGTCACTATTTATTTTTTCTAATGAGGACTAGTACACATCTGTGTTGGGGATAATTGTTGATTATTTTCTTCGACTTATGTTTCAGCCCAGCAAACTAACAAGAACTATATCATCACCCAGGCAGGACACCTGCCATGCAGAAAAATCATTCATTTTGTTGCCCAAAATGATATCAAGTTGCTGGTCTCCCAGGTGCTCCAGGAGTGTGAACTACAGCAGTATACCTCTGTTGCCTTCCCAGCAATTGGAACAGGTCTGTGTCTCCCTTTTCTGAAAAGGGTTCAGTGCATGTGATTCTGCTGATCTCAGGGCTCAAGTGATAAATATGATTTATCTGGAGAGGTTATTATTTGGTGAAAATACATTTGGAAACTGCAGTCTTTAAAAATGTTATTAGAGGCTTATGAAAGCTAGAAAGCTTCACTCCTTGCAGTGCTCCAGTACATAACGAGCAAGAGTGTTCTAAAGCCAGCACTTCATTGCTGACAGGGATTCAAAGGTAAGTCTGTGCTTCCTGAAGAACCTGCAGCCTCGTATGTGTTAGCAGCTCATCAGAGAATAGCCAGGGACCTAGTTCTCTGTTGCTGAAATTAGTTGATGATGCATCTCTGGCCAGCAGCTTCACAAGTAGGGTTGATACGGATGGAACATGAACCTGTCAGAAAGCCCAGATTGTCCCTTTTTCTTCTCTTGTTATTTTCAGTTAGTTTGGTAGAAATCCCTGGAGTGGGAGAATCCAGAAATGCACCCTATGCATGTGGGAACCTCTTGCATGAATAAAACTAGGCTTGCATTTTGAGCAAGGAATGGACTACTTGGGCCACTGAGCAGCAGGCCTGTGGCCTATTAGTTACCCAAGACATATCATCTCCATCATAACCTGATTGGTTGCCATGCTAACAAAAGGAAACTTCCATTTTTCCCTTCCATTTTCCCCCAACTTTCTTTGCCTGATAAATAGAAACCTTTCCTAATTGCCAGCCTGACGTTATTCTTGAACTGTTTATGATCCAGGTGATTGTGCATGTTCATAGCTGTTCTTTTAAAGATATTTTAATAATTTGTGACAGTTATTAACACTTTTTAGAGCAAAATATCTGCTACTTTTTTCAGGAGAGGCAGGCCGCAATCCAGCTGAGGTAGCTGACAGCATGATAGATGCAGTAACTGACTTTGCAAAATGGAATTCTGCTCCGTCTGTGAAAAGTATTAAAGTTGTCGTCTTCCAGCCACATCTGATGAGTGTGTTCCATGCAAGCATGCAGAAAAGAGAAAAGTCTGCTGCAACAGTATTCAAATCGTTGATTTCCAAGGCATTTCACATGACTAAATGTAAGTAGATGTCACCTAAGTGCAGTTTATAGTTCAATCCATTTAGCACCAGCTAATAAAGATTAATATTGATTACAATCTTTATGTATTTCAATGTAGCACTCTGGAGCTCTGAGAAACGTCCCCCAAAGAAAAAAGCCAAAGTGGTTCTGGAAAAGAAAATTGACCTGGCTGTTGTACAGATTTGTGGTGAAAATCAAAAAGAAGTGGAAGAAGCTGAAAAGTGGCTGAGAGGTGCAATTTCAAAAGAACAATCTCAAACAGAAATTGTAGATGAGTCTATCTCTCATTTCGGTGAAGAAGAGAGTGAAGAACTGGATGACCTAGAAGAGAGATTAAAAATTGTTCTTCATTTGAAGGGTACCTCTATTGAAATTTCAGGGGTTACAAAAGATGTCTGCATGGCTTCTTTAGCTGTTCATAAAATGATCCTCAGGGTAAAAGCTGCTAAAGAGAAAGAGATCCAGGCAAAACTTCTACAAAATTTAATCGAATGGAAATATTTTGCAAAGGGTTCTTATGTGCCCTTCAACAGTCTCACAAATGTGGAGTTGGAAAATGCTTACATGAGAAAGCAGAAAATTATTGAAGTCACCATTGGTGAGCAAACACACACAGTGGATATGGAACGTAAGACTGCTGTGGATGCCCAAGGAACAGAGATATCCATTATACGTGTTGACAAATCTGAAGGTAAGTAAAAGCATCTTGACAGACTGATGTTCCTATGTGAAAACCTGGGTTGTATCCAGTTAGGAGAAGGGAATGATGAGAATATTTAAAATACTGTTAGGAGCTTTGTGCAGGTGCTTTTCTGGAGAATGTAGAAAGGAACCAAATTGGGAAATAAAAGAACCTTGCAGCTATTTAAAATATTTTGAAAGGAGAGTAATGTGTTCTGATGTTCTTAACAGGCTTACTAGCAATAATTTTCTTGTAGCAGTTGTCATTCTGGCTCTCGGCTCACTTCTGTTCTTGAGACATACCCTCTTCCATTTACTACTGGTCCTTTTCAAGGAGATACCTCTTTCTGACTCATCCATAAGCAAGATGTATGGACTTCCAGAAGGATTTATAGCAGGGCATATTTCATTTTAAGCAGGGGATTTGGGTGAATATGATTGATCATGTTTCTTTTGCAGATCAAAAGTCAACGATGCTCCCTCCTACGTGGGACCCTATGGAAAATGAGCAACCCAAAATAGTGGAACTAAAACCAAACTCAAAAGAGTATAAAGACGTGCAGGAAAGGTTTCTGCGGACCTGTCAGTCATTCAAAATTGAAAAGGTAAAAGCAAGTCATCATTTCTGAGCATAAACACCTTGATGGCAAGTGATGATGGTTACTAATAAAACCAGAAAAATAATTCCCCTGAGATTTCTGAAGTTGGACAACTCTTTTTGGCTGTCACTAATCAGTTTAATGTTGCAGTTGAGGTATTTGGAGCAGCTC
Source organism: Corvus kubaryi (assembly GCF_017639235.1). Lineage (NCBI taxonomy): Eukaryota > Metazoa > Chordata > Aves > Passeriformes > Corvidae > Corvus > Corvus kubaryi. Next base: position 9,005,830 of record NW_024581135.1, read on the forward strand.
TTAAGTAGTCACTTCTTCAGCTCCAGGGGAGAGTGCCCTTCCTTGGAATGGTTTTTGCTGTAGCAGAACACATCTTTTGCCCACATAAGGCACTTGTGCTGTGCAGGCCCAGCAGGCATCTATGGCCTGGAAACCTGCAAATGCCTCCTGTATTGTTTCCCAGGGGGTGTTTGTCTCATGGTTTGGGCTGGGTTCTGCTATCTGCCATGCCAGAGTTTGGAAGGATTTGACTAACATCTGTCATCATCTGGTATATGTGCATTGGAGCTAGGAGAGGAATCTTGGAAGCAGGTTGAATAATTGATAGGCTAACTTTTTTCATCACAGCAACCTACCCACTTTCTTTCTTTCTGTCTTGCTATCAAACTTCACAGATTGAAAGGGTACAGAACCCATATTTTTGGAAGGCCTACCAAATAAAAAAGTGTGAGATGGATAAAAAAAATGGCAGCAGAAAGAATGAGAAGAAGCTGTTCCATGGGACGAGTAAGGAGTCATTAACCTTAATTAACAAACATGGATTTAACCGGAGCTATGCTGGAATGCACGGTAATGTAACTTTCAAAACAACTCTTGTTTTCCTGAATAGGGCTAGGACTGACTTTCCATGCCATCTGTATAATCCTGCCTTGTATGCAAAATTACTTATTTTGTTGTGTCTCCCTATGGCAAATAAAAAGCAAGAGTTGTCCAGAGATTCACAGGCTCTGAACATGGCAGATAAAGAATTGCTGCTACTGAAACACTCACAAACATTTTTTTTTTCTGACTACAGCTGCAAATTTTGGAAATGGAACATACTTTGCTGTTAATGCCAGCTATTCTGCCCACGACACCTACTCTAAACCAGATGTGAATGGGAGGAAGTACATGTACTTGGCTCGAGTCCTTGTTGGAGAATATTCTCAGGGGATAAGAGGAGCAATTACTCCAGCAGCAAAAAATGCTGGCAACTCCGTAGATCTGTATGACAGTTCAGCTGATAACGTGAGCCAGCCATCCATGTTCATAATTTTTAATGACATTCAAGCTTATCCAGAATACCTTATCACTTTCACTAGATAAGTATTTTGATTGCAGCCACAACTGCATGTCTTTCAGCCTTTATGTAGGATGGAAACACCTGTAAAAAACACACAACAGAAACAATAAAGGGTTGCATCAAATTCATTTCTGTTTCCATTCAAGCAATCTCAGGCAATTTCTGATCCCCCTGAAGCTTGTTTATACTTGGAGCAGCTGAGCATATTAACACTTGAGCACAATATTTTACTGCAAACCTTTCAGATTACATAATGGGCCTTTGTACTGTATCAGCTTTCCCATACAGCCTTAGGACCTTCCTAAGTGCTGGTGGGGAATATGAATGATAATGCAGCCATGGACTATTCAGTGTTGCATTTCTGATGCCTTCTTACACTCTGTAAGTTACAATCTCATATTGTATTATGTTAGAGCAGTTTTCAATAAATGAACCAGTTGTACTTAATGGCTTGTGTTTGTCTAAACCTCTTCAGACATTTAGCATTGGCTTTCAACCAGTGAACTTCACTGGGCTTGACATTACAGATACGAATTGACTTGGTTTTAATACAGTAATCCTGCTGCTTTGCAGCACCTCCAACTTTAAAGAGCCCTTGGCTCCTCTGAATGTATTGGGTTTGACTTGGTTGGTTGTATGATTGAGAAAAAAATCTTCCAATGCTTTCTTTACAGAGTTAGGTTACTGTTGAAGTTTTACCGTGGGTTGGTGTGTCCATGTGAGCAATAACTACTGCAGGGTAACTGTGGCTGAGGGACACCTTGTCTAGGGAGGGTGGTGTGAAATAACATGAATCTGCAAGTCAAGTATCTCAATAGAACCATAAACCTCAGGCTATGCATTTGCACCCATCCCATCACTTCCTCTGTGACAGCACTGGAATGCTCCCTTTGGGCTTTTTTGCTTTTTACTGTCTCAGTTTTCTAACCACTGAAAATCGCTGAAATCAAGTGCGTTGAAATCAATTTAACCCAGAGCTGGAAATCAAGATATTGGTATGGGGGACAAAAGTCTTAAGTTTCACTTGTACAATGAATAAACTTATTAAATCCCCATAACAAATACCTGTGGCCAGTGGTTTATCAGCGTGCCAGAAGCCAGAGGAGATGGCTCCAGGTGCTTCACTGCAGCTGATGGATCACTGGTACCAGTCTGACCATTCTCCCCAGGAGCCAGTACTGCATCAGGTCTCAGCTTCCCCAGCACCACAAGAAGCTGCAGAGGACACCAAGGTGTTTTTTCACCAGTGCTTGCATTAGAGGTGCCGAGGGCATCAAGCATGGAGCAGAAATCTGTAGCCCTGGGCTATGTGCAGGCTGTGAGTGAGATGTTGCTTTCCAAATGGGTTTATTCTAACAAGCAAAGGCCAGAGCTAGGAGCATACAAGGGGACCAAGAATCATTGAATAGGCTGAATTGGAAGGCACCCACAAGGATCATCAAGTCCAGTTCCTGACCCTGCATAGGACATCCCTCAGCGTCACACCATGTGCCTGAGAGCATTGTCCAGATGCTTCCTGAATGCTGTCAGGCTTGGTGCTGTGACCACTTCCTTGGGGAGCCTGTGCACAGCCACCCTCTGACTGAAGAACTTTTTCCTAATATCCAACCTAAATCTCCCCTGACACAACTTGTTCCACCCCAATCTTGTTCTTCTGGCAGCAATGATGCAAAACGTGGAATATGCAAAAATTTTCTTAAGGAACCATGTTTGATCTTTGTACACGTTCAAGTGCAATCAACAAGAAAGGAGATTTCATCCATGAATAGCAGATTCAGAAACAGCAGCTAGCAAGTAAGCTCTAACTGATGTCCAGGTGTTAGACAAATTACTTGTTAGTAGAATTTCCTTGTTAAGATTTAGGGCTCAGCATGTTTCTGTGATTTGAGACTTAGGGGGAGGTTAACAAAGCTTGGGAAGAAGGATTTACCACTGATAGCAGACACAAAGAATGCAGAATTTACAGGCCACAAGGACATTTGGCAAAAACCCCAAGATAAGGAAGAAACTAACAAAGACAACTCAGCAAGTGTGTTGAAAGATAGAATACTAATTAATAAGAGAACTAAGTTACATGTAGCCAATGAACATTAATGCCTTCTTTTTTGCTAAAATGTACAAAGAGTGAAAAAGTTATGGCAGTCGCCGTGCTGGCTTTTTGCCACCCAGCCCCCCTTTCTGTGCAGAACTGTGGATGAATCAAATGCCCCGACTGTGTGTGTGGATTGGCCTCTTGCGCACAGGGTGGAAGAACCTCTCTTGGGACAACAGCGAGACGGGCTGCCAGCCCCCGGCACAGGAGCAGCCAGGGCATTTGAGGAGGTGATGGATGTGCTTTGGATGTCCTCGGGGGAGAGGAGCGTAAGGGCGCAGGTGTGAAGCTGTGCCCGGAAGGCCCGAGGAGGCGGCCTGGGGCAGGAGTGTGGCGATAGGCGGCAGACACGACAGCCCCGTGCCTGCCGGGAAAAGCCGCGCCCTTGGTGCAGGGGAATCGAAAGCGATAACGCAGCGGGGAGAGGAGCCGTCGGGGCAGCCATGGAGGGGCAGCGTCCGTGCGCCTTCCCGCTGCTGGTGCGAGGGGACTGGGGCCCCGCCGAGCCGCCGCCTGCGCTCAGGAAGAAGCTGCTCTGCTACTTCCAGAGCCAGAAGCGCTCGGGCGGCGGCGAGTGCGAGCTGCGGGCCGGCACCGGGATCGGGACTGGGCACATCCTCGTCTGCTTCGCCCGCCCCGAGGGTGAGCGGCCGGGCCGGGGGGGTCGGGGTGAGGGGACCCGGCGAGGGCAGGGGCCGGGACATGGATTAGTGTGTGGGCTCTCTGCGGGGGTGCTGGGGTCGTAACTCACACGTCTAAACTTCCTGCAAATTAAAAGATATGTACTAACTTAGCTGTTGCATACGATGTAATAATATATCCCGCCTAGTACGTGATGTGCAGTATCTATAGTATGTAATATGTTGTATACATCCCCTACTGTGCAATATAGAGTAGATAGTATGTTAACATGGTGTGATTCATGCGGATGTCCTGTGCAGCTCCAAAATTTAGATTCGATTATCTTTTTGGGTCTTTTCTAACTCAGGATATGGTATTTACTTAAATGTATGCTTAGATTTGATGCTTAGTACTAGCCTCTGGATTATGTTTGGCATAAAGGCTGTAAGCTAGTAAATATATCCCAGGAGGAACATATACATACATATTCATCTTGATGCACAGTAGTATTCTCTAGACTGCACTCGGAATAGTAAAGCTTATGTTAATCTAACAATTAGATTAGTTACAGAGATATATATATGTAAATATTACATCTATAACATGCACATATTTTTATAAACTTGCAGCAGAGTGGAAAGGATTTAGCTGCAGTTGGGTTAAATGTATATGTACACAGGCACGTATATGCAGAAACACACAGATACACCCACATACCTATATACAATTTTTCTTTTTCTTGCTTTAACATGCTTCCCAGTTGCTGGCTCTCCCGGCTGGTAAGTTCAGGACATACAGACCCAAGCCATTTCGGCACTGTCAGGAAGAGGATGTTCAAGGCGTGGGGCTGGTACCGGGACTCCCCGGGTACCGCTATGAAACACATGCTAGAGCCGAGTTTTGCATCTCTGGCGGTTTTTCGCAGGAGTACTGTCCTCTCCTGTTCTTCCGGGATTTTTTTAAGGAAAAACGCCTGTGCATACTGTGTCAGTGTTATGAGTTTAAAGCTCTTTCATTTCGCGGGACAGTGTATCTGTACATCCTTGTTCCGACCAAGGCGAGGTTAACTTCTCCAGGAGGCAGGAGGAGCACAGCCAGCTGCCTGGGGATATTCGATCCCGCTCCAGCCATGCGCTGCGGGCACGGAAGGAGAGGGAGTTCTTCCGGGGTTTTGCTTAGTGTGCGGTCGGATGAGCAACGTGAATCGCTCGCCTGTGTTGCACAGTCTGTTGTTATCAGTATTGGTGTTGTTCATGCTCGTTTTTCTTACTTCGTTGCTGCTTGTAGTCAATTGTTTTCATCTCATCCTGTAATCCTTAACGTTTACGTGCCTTCAGTTCTCTCCATCCTGCCACGGCGCGGGGAGGGGGGAGGAAGGGAGAAGGGGAGAAGGGAAGTGAGCAAGCGGCGAGGTCTGGCGTGTTTCAATGGAAACAATAAATTGCAGACTACCATTCCCAAATCGCGACGGTGTCATAATGTAGTGGTGGGAAGGTGCCATGCCATGTAAAGCTGGTTTTCCATTCAGATTTTCTCAGGGCTTTTTTGGTTTTATTTAGTCAAGCAACGAGTTCTTGCGAGACATTCTCATCAGTTGCATTTGGGAGGAGAAAGAAAATTGAGGTTGATTGTCACAGAGCCTGAAACAGCACTAGCTACTGGAGTGGAGACATTTGAAGAAAAATCGGTTCCCACAAAGGTGAACAAAAATTGTAATCCTAACCAGAGCTTTGAAATAGTGGTGAGAGTGTCTAATCTGTCACTGATATTTGGCTATTATTTTATTTTAGGCCTTGGATGCCATGAGCAACCTTCAAACAAAAGGTAAAATGTTATCCATCACTCTGTGTGCTGATTCTTCATAAAACAAAAATGTTGGTGCTTTTCTCCACACATGGCTCCAGTTCTCCAAGTTGTCATATATATTTTTTAGTTATACTAGAGAGGAACCTGAAAATCTTCAGATGCTGCTCTCAATTGCTTCGTTGGGTCAGCCTGGCTTTCGGTATTTTCTTCATTGGACAGAGTGGAACAGATGATTCCTGCAGCAATCTAGAAATTAGTAACTAACATCTGCAGAGCTCTTGCTTCTTGTTTCGTTTTCTTCTTGTTTATGGTGGTAGGCCTTCAAAGGCAGCTATCTTCTGGAAATGTTATGGGTTTGGTATCAGTTGTTGTATCTTGGTGAGCAGGCAGAGCCAGCCTGTTGCTCATTCCAGTTCAGAGGTTCTCTCACACCTCCACCCTCATCTCTCTGCCAAGCTGGAGATGTGCTTGCCTCTGGCAGACACTGGACTTCTGGGGTACTCAGTGGGCACCTCTGTTATATTTTCTGTTTGCAAAATTTTGTTGCATCCCTGTCAACCCTCTGTGCACGTGGGCCCTCCAGCGCTGTCATGCTGCACTGATGGCAGGGCACAGTGGTCATCAGGAGGCTTTACCTCAAGTAATGCAGAGCTACGGGTGGTCTATGGTGCCTATGGATGTCCTGAGCTATGTTCAGGCTTGTTTTGCCTGCACCTGGGCTAAGAAACAGATGCAGGGGCTGCAAGGTCTTTCCCAACCCTTACTGACACCTGAGTAGCTGTGGCCTCTTATCTCAATGGATTTTAGTTTGGTTTAGTTTAGTCTCTGACTCAGAGACATACCAGTGACCTTGGACGTGTTTACTCATCCCTATTCTTGTGCCCCAAAGAAGCTGCCTGCAGAATATTGCATCTGGGTTGGTTTGGATCTCAAAATGTCCAGAGGTACCCTGCAGTATTTGTTTGGTTACCAATCTCTTTTCTTGGGGAAGGAAAGGAGAGAAAGGGTAAGAAGAATCTGTTTATTCCAGGAAATGTGTACTAACATTTTATGTGGCTTATTTATCTTTCTGCTGCAGATGATACAAAAGCCTTGAAGAAAGCAGAGAGTTTTGTTCCAAACAGTGAACTCCAGGAGGAAGCTGACTCTGCAGAGGCCTCACCTTCAGTGGTGTTTGAGAACATAAAGACATGCAGTCCAAACTGCTTACAGATGCTGGTGGAGAACATCAGCGGCTTGAGTGTAGATGCTGACTTTACTGTTGAACTGATACCTGAAATAAATGTTGCTGTAGCTACCTTTATAAAAAGTATTGGTAAGACAGGATGACACCATTATTAATTTCCATGTATATGTATGAGTAATAGCTTTCAGAGCTTGATTCCTCTCCCATTAGAGATCCAGACTGTTTTAAAAAAGTACCCAGATTGCAGTCTCTCAAGAAAGATGCCTTATATACAGCTCCACAAAAGTGCCCATGATCCAAATGTTACACTGAAAAAGGAAAAATCTGGCATCTTTATTGAAATTGGATAAGAATACTTTGTTGTTTCTGTCTTGTTTTGGGTTAGATGAAGAAGAATTAGAAGTGCACCGAGTTTGGAGATTATATAAAGTCTCCTTTAGAGAAGACATACACTTATGAGATGGGAGCGGAAACATACTGGTAGTGAATAGCAGAGAGTAACATGGTTGTGTGCTTTTCACCTTTTTTATTACAACACAAAGTTATGTGGCACCAGAGACCATTTTGTTCCAAATACAGGGAGTAGACTCTGCTCATGTCTCTGCCTGAAGTGATAACCAGGGCTGATAATGACACAGGAAAATACAGTCCGTTCATACTGCTCTTCTGCTTACAGATACTAAGGAATTTGTCCAAAAATGTTCACAAGACAAGAGAGTTAGAGAATTCAAAATGACTGCCAGGCTTCTTGAATTGACACAGGCCATCAAGGCTGAAAACCTACCAGACAGCATTTCCACAGACTACCTCACAGTGTACTTTGAGAGTGCGCGGAGCGGAGGGGGGCCCGTGTCAGATGTCCAGCTCTTCCCCACAGAAAACTCGGCCATCATTACTTTCTGTGACCACAAAGGTAACACTGTCCTTTGCCTGACCAAGGTGCTCACAGGCAGATGACCCACAAGAAAGTTACTGCAAATGTGGGCATTAGGAGAAGCCTGGCTTTCTCTCACTGAAGTCAGTGTACACTGTCCTGTTCCTGGGAAGTTCTCTGGGTGTAGAAATACTGCTGCATGTCTAGGACTTCAGAACCTATTGGGGCTTTTGTTTTGTTTGTTTATTTTCTTCTGTTACCAGAGATTCATTTTAATACCTGCCTTGTGCATGGGTTCTTCTCACTGATGTTTTTTCTCCATTTGCAGTGGATTTTATTTGCAATACCAGATTAATTGTACTTGTAGGTAGAGGATCTGTCAGTGACTTCAGCTTGCACAGTTAACTTTCAGAAACTAAGGTCAAATATCTTCATTGTCAGGGACGAACAGAGCTAAAGAACAATCTTGTTACTATTCCTTGCATTCCTTGAATCACTCTCCAGTTTTTGTGCCAGTGCAACTTCTGGTAAATACCTGTGTTTGGAGACTCCTGGCTTAGTAAATTTACTTTGAGATAAAAGTTTTAAAATGTAATTTGGATCATTGTAATGGGGTTTTAAGTTCCTGAAAACATTATCGTTTCTTTGCTTAGTCCATTCCAACAAAAACAGAAAAAAAATGCACTGGCACAAAGAGTTTTATTTTAAGTTGAGGGTAAGGAGTATTTCATAGTAGTATGTTGATATGGCCTTGCTCTGTGATGGAGTTTCCTTGGGAAACAAGCAGGGTGTAGCTCTGCACGGGAATGCAGATATGAGCATATTTACCAAACAAGTTGGAGCCAAGCCTTTTATCTTGTCCTGTACAGTATAGTTTGGAAATCAGAAAGATGTAAAAATAGCATTTTGAAGAGAAAGAAAAAGAAAAGGAAAATCAATGTAATAGTTCTGAGAACAAAGACATTTGCTTGATTTGAAGCTAATGTTATGTGTATGTTTGCACTAACTTCTAGATCTAACCACGGTCCTGGGAAAGCAACATTTACTGGAACAGATGCTGATTTCTGTGCATCCATATTATCACTCCCTGGGAATGGCTCTCTATGGAAAAGAAAGACCAGCTGTCAAGATGCCAGACCCCATTAGGGTGCCACTAGACCCGTATGTATGGCAGTTTTTACAAAGGCATGCCAATCTGACCCAAGACATAAACCAGGAAATGGCAGTTTGCCATTGTGAGCTCAAATGGCCCCAGGCAGACTGTGCAAACCCAGAAGTTATGTTGTGCCCATCACCATCTCTCTGCAAGCAGAAAAATCCGATGATGAAGTTGCTCAAGACATGGCAGCAAGATGCTTCCACTGAGTTCTCGCGTATCATGGCACGTTACATAGCTATAAAATGTAAAGTCAATTCATCGGGTTGGGAAGGTGTGAAAAACAGGTTGTTGAAAGATGGTGCTCTGGTCATAACTGATATTTCTGAGGAGATGGTGGTGATTGCAGGAAACAGAGCAGCAGTGGACAATGCAGAGAAAGAAGTGAGGGAATGCATGAAGCAAAGTGAAAGGGAAAAACAGAGCATAGAAATTTCTGTGTCAGTGATTCCAGGGAAGTATGCTGTGCTGCACAATGCTGGGTTAGAAGAGAATATTCAGAAGGAATATCCATGCCTAAAGATCTTTTATGATGACCAAAAAAAGACTGTTCAGCTGTGCGGATTACCTGCAGAAGTATATAAAATCAAAGCTGACTTACTGGAAAAGGTATTGAGTATGCCATGTACATCAGTTACCATTGATCCCCATGTTTTCCACTATCTACGGTGTGTAGATAATAAAAAAATGTCAGATATGTTATTCATTAGGGAAAAAATTAATACTTTTTATGAACTTCAGGATGATACTGTGTTGCTATATGGAGATGCTCCCAAAGACCTTCTAGAAGCAGAAAAGCAAATAAAAACAGGTTTAAAATACGAGTGCATCAATGTGGAAGATGGTGAAGTCATTAAAAAGGATCAGTGGAAGAGTCTTCTTCTCTCCTTGCTCAAGACATATAATTCTTCCCAGGAAATTGTCATCACTTGGCAAACTGTTGGAAAAGAAAATAAAATGATTATTGCTGGCTTTTCTAAGGCTGTAACAGAGGTTTATCAGAGACTTAATGATTTTGTAGATAGAAACACAATCATGGAAAAAGTAATCCTAGCTAATTCAGTGGTGATAGTGCAGTTTGTAGAGAGGGAGAAATCTGGTGTTTGTGAAGAATTGAAGAAGAAGGGTGTGACAGTATGTTTTGACACCAAGACACCATGTATTTCCCTGAGGGGACCAAGAACAAAAGTGCTAGAAGCATTCACCATGTTTGAAAAATTTGTCTCATCCCTTTACTCAAAGAATGTGCCAATTGATAAACCAGGTGCAAAAGAGTTCTTCATTGAGAGGAAAGATTTATGTATTTTAGAGGCAAAGCAGAAGTTTAGCTGTTTCATTAGGATTAAGGAAGAAGAAGAACAGAAGGGTGGAGAAGTTGGTGATAAAGTGAAAAGAAAGGTCTACTATGAAAAAAACCTGCCAGGTGGAATTGTGGTAGGAGTGTATAAAGGTAACTTGTGCAATTACCCTGTTGATGTTGTGGTGAATGCATCTAATGAAAACCTAAAACACATCGGTGGCCTTGCTGATGCGCTGTCAAGAGCGGCTGGCCCAGCACTGCAGGAGGAGTGCGATGAGCTGGTGAGGAAGCACGGGAATTTGCAGCCTGGCTGCGCAGTGATCACGGGCGCCGGGAAACTGCCCTGCAAGAACGTCATTCACGCTGTTGGGCCCAGGTGGAGCAATGAGGAATCACAAAAGTGCACGTGGTTGTTAAAAAAGACAGTGAAAAAATGTCTACAACTAGCTGAAATATACAATCATCGTTCCATAGCTCTGCCTGCTATAAGCGGAGGGATTTATGGCTTTCCACCGCAGATGTGTGCAGATTCAATTGCATCATCCATCAAGGAGACCTTGGAAGAATTCATGGAGGACAGCAGTTTGAAGGAGGTTCATCTTGTGAGTAATGCAGAAGAAATCATTCAGGTTCTGAGTGAGACAGTAAAAAAAGTATTTTCAGCTAAATCATTCTCCCCACAATGGCTGAAGCAAAAAAAAAGCCAGGAGAAGAGAAAAGGGGATCTGAACATGGTTATAACAAAAGAAGGACTTCGCATCCAAGTGGAGAAGAAAAATGTTCAGGAAGCCACGGTAGGTCTTTCCTTTTCTGACTCCTTTCTAACTTGATGGTAAGATCTTTCAGTTCTTTCAATTTAAATGAAAAAGGATGGGACAGTAGGTTTTACAAGTACTTGCTACATAAGGAAAGATCAGCTGTGTGCTAGCTAAACAAGGACGCAAGCTTGCAAAACTTGAGTGTAGAGTGAGATCTGTCACTGCAGCCATTTCTAGAGGGCAGCTGTGAATTTCAGGGTGTTTCATTCCCAGTTAGGTCTTGTTCGTTTTCCAGATCCAAGGCCAATATGTAAAAGATTTTGCTTTTTTTTCCTAAAGGAGAAATTCTAAAGTACTTCCTAACAGTACTTGTATGATCTGTAGCTATCTTGGTTGGATATTAGGGGAAGTGGGTACCTGTCTGGGCTGCTGCTTTGGGTATCTACTGGCATCTTGTTCCTTTTGCTGTGTGTTGCTTTGTTAGGGCTTTTAATCTTGGTGCATATTTTTGGTTGAATTCTGGCTGTAGCTATTTTCTTTGTAATGTTGTTGCAGACGGATGTTGTCGTCAACAGCGTTGGCACAGATCTGAAGTTTGGCGTGGGGCCTCTTTGCAAAGCCTTGCTGGAAAGAGCTGGACCAGCTCTCCAAGATGAGTTTGACACCAAAACACAAAGTCAGGTTGCTGGTCCTGTAGTCTGCACCAGTGGATGTGCTATGGCCTGCAAGGCTGTGTTTCATGCCATACTACCCAAGTGGGATGGAGGACAGTCAGAGAAGGTATATTTTAATTATTAACCCACCCGCAGCTACATACTTATTTGGGATCTGCCCTGAAATTTCAGGTTTTAACATAGTTATTTTAGATGACTTGACTCCATTTTCTTCTGTTGGAGTGACCTTAAAGATGCCTTGATGAACTCAGAGCTGCTTGTCATACCAGTTTCTTTGGAACTAATAATAAATGATGCCTTTAGAAAAAAAAGTGTCTTTGCTGTGTTTTACAGGTCCTAGAAGATGTAATCAATTTCTGCTTGAAGAAAACTGAAGAACTTGGACTGAAATCGATCACTTTCCCAGCTATTGGGGCTGGAGGATTTGGATTTCCTAAAATAATTGTTTCTAAGTTGATGTTTGATGTGGTATTCAGGTTCAGTAGTAGTCACACTTGCAAGAATCTCCAGGAAGTTCATTTTCTCTTGAACCCAAAAGATCTTGATTGCATTCAGGTAGTTCTTCTCAAGACAAAGCTGTCTTTGTAACATACTGCTGTAGTTACACTTTAATAATCTATTTTACTTAACTGCTTTCTACGGGAATAATTTGGCACTTTCTTACTGCAGTGGGCCAGTGACAATGAGATGTCTTTCCAGTGTCTCTGAAATACAAACTCTCAGCAAGCAGAAGCTGCAGACAAAATTGGCCTTGCTGCTGGCACTGTAAATGCTTGTAGATGCTCCCTTATCTTTTGACAGAGGAGTTCTAGCAATGCAGAGATATCTTTTATCACACTGTCCACCACTGGGTCTTTCACTGTTATTAATGACACTTAAATATGACTGTAAAGTGTGTCAGGTGCCTCAGCAAGAGCTACATGACAACGTTAATTATAGAAACATTCAGTGTATATACTGTGAAATACTATCTTAGGTACTTTTTTTCTCTCCTTAGGCTTTTACCACTGAACTAGAACATAGGGCAAATGAAAGTTGCAATGCCCCAGCAGCACAGCCAAGTAAGTTTTGTAGGGATAGGAGGTGGGACATGGGGGAGAATGTAAATGCTGTTAAGTGGTTTTATATGTATCAGGAAACAGAAGAAATACCATCAGGGAAGAGGGCATTTTTTTTCCTCCTAATGGACTTGCATTCTTAAATGTCATTTGTAAAATTCTCAGGGAGGAATTTCTTTTGTTGAGGGCATGGTCAACTCTCAGTGAGGCCAGTCTTATCATAACAAAGAGGGTGTTCTGATAGGAGACACAGTAGTTTGTCCTGCTCAAAGGATATAAGATCTTGCTCTCACTTGGCCAAATGTATTTTTGTACCTTTAATCTCCTACATATATATACACACACATATATATAGTGGATCATTTCCTTTCCATTAGTTAATTGACAATAGTGGGACACAATAGCCAAAATGTGAGTGTACTGCATCAAGGGCAGAGGCTTATTTGTAAGGATATAAAGCTCTTCTGCCTCAGTTGCTGAGTATCAGAGAGATGAAGTTAAGAGTGGGCAGATAAAACATGAGTTAGATAAGTTTAGACTAGAAGAAATGAACAGTTTTGTATCCATGAAGGCAAATATGAAATAACTTACAAAAGGGATGTGATCTGATCTCCATTACTGGCAACACTTTAGCTGGATGCTCCATTTCTTGTAAGAATTAGTTTAGGAGGCTCTGTTACAGAGCTGGTCAGATCAGATAAACCCTGAAGGCGTTTTCTGAATTCATATTGCATAAATTTACAGGAGTAGAAATGGTTTCACTTCCACACGATTTAAACAGGAAGAATACTGTGCCTCCCAGCTTTCAGAAAGGGAATAAAGAGAAAAGCAGAGACACTCTACATCCATCAAACTGATCTAGAGCATATTCCTTAAAAGGATAAGTAGAAGTTTTGATCAGTGGAAGAGAATAATACTCCAAACTGAAGGAGAAGTGATTTAATGTATTTTTCTTCCCCTTGCAGATTTCATTAAGCCTGTTCCTACTGAAATATTGGGAGCTAATGAAATGAAGATTGGTTCCATCACACTCCAAGTAATTGGGGGAGATATTACCATGGAAGATACAGAGGTTATTGTAAACTTAGCAAATTCATCATTTGATGCCAAAACAGGTATTCTGTTGAATACGTAGTTCCTTAGCAATAAATCTGGGCTACTTTTTAGAAAGGGGTACAGATGATGCCTTAGGTTTTAACCTTTATATTTTTCAAATTCTGCACTGCTTGGTGTGTGACTCTGAAGTTTCTTGTAGCCTGTTAATTTCTGCTCTCTCATGCTAGGTAGACATAACAAAGCCTCTCTGGGCCTGCTCTCCAAGGACACCAAGACTGTCCTGGGCCAAAAGTATAAACCAGAGAGCCGCTAAGGGGGGTTAAGCTGAGGGGAAAACTGAAGCTTTAACTGGAGAATTAACCCTGCTATGCGAATGAACCAAACCTATAAAAGGGTAAAGAACTCGTGACTTGTGGTCCGTCTTGAGGTCCACCTTGGCAGTAGCCTCTGGCCCCAGGGTGTACCTTTGAAGGCCTTTCAAACAAATACCTACTTTTATTCCCTTACTCCTGTCTAGTCTCTGCTTCTAGGAGTCCTCTTAAGGCATCACAGGAAAGAATTGTCCACAAGGGAAACTTTTATGAAGTGTTTTTCAGATGACAGATAAAGAGTTGTGATTAGCCAGGAAATAGATCTTAAACAGGTTTTTTTACACGTCCTGTATATTTGATTTCATTTCCAAACAGAAGGCATCTGACCAGGTTTTTCTTGCTTAAAACCAAAAAATGTTTAAATAAAAGGGAATTTTTAGATTAAGTATAATTCCGAAAAAATGCTCTTATCCTAAAATGTTTCACTGTAAGACAAAGCCCTGGTTAAGTAAAGTGCTCTGTAAGAAGCAGAGGGTTTTGACATGGTGAATTATAAGCATGAAAGATACCAAATGATATAGTTCAAAGCCATTGGAGAGTTTGGTGAAGGGCATACAGGTTTGGCTAGTGAAACTATGAAGTAGGAGTTGTTCTTAATGACTTGTATTCAGCAGTGAAGGAAATGTTCTCTCTGCAGCTAGTACAGTGTGTCATGGACAGTACTTAGGGAAACTGTCAAGGTTTTGAACTTTGTGGTATCTTGCCATACAAGAATTTAGGGTATGTGTAGAGTACAGAAGTTGGGTAGAGTTTTAAGTAGAGATAGTTAAGGTGACTTAGTGAACATGTGTGCTTTTCTTGTGTGATTTAAGGGGTCTTCAAAGCAATTATGGATGCTGCTGGTTCCCAGGTAGCAGATGAATGTGCTCAATATGGTATGTTAAAGCATACTATTTTTTTTTTTATTATCATTCTCTCTGAAAACTTGAAGTTGTTTTGTAATTCTCTACTCTGATGACATAATTATTTTATCTGAAAAACACAGCTTTCACTTTTAGGAACTTTGAAAATCCCTGTTCTCGTTTTGACACATACATTGAAAATTTTTCTAATCACAGTTGTTTAGCAACAACTAAAACATCAACGTGTTATGCACTTTATTCTCATACTGGATCCAAAACATAGGCCTGTACTGGCTACTAAGAAGAAAATTAACTGTATCCCAGCTGAAATCAGGACAACCCTGATCCTAAGTTCCTCTGTAGTCTGCATTCTGCCAGACCAGTAGAGCAGTAAAATTCCAGCTCACTGTGGTTGGCCACTACAAGCATAGAAAGGGACATTTTAGATGTATAAACAAAATGTGCCTGCTCTAAGTCTGGAAATTGTCTTTCAAGATGAAGTTTCCTGGATTTTTTTCCCAGCCTTTTGCTCTGTAGGAACTTTTGTACAAACACACATATATCATTAACTTCAAATCAAGCAAATATCTCTGTTCTCAGAACTATTACATTGATTTTCCTTTTCTTTCATTTCAAACAGCCACTTTTATGTCTTTCTGATTTCCAAACTATTCTGTACAGGACAAGATAAAAGGCTTGGCTCCAACTTGTTTGGTAAATATGCTCATATCTGCATTCCCGTGCAGAGCTACACCCTGCTTGTTTCCCAAGGAAACTCCATCACAGAGCAAGGCCATATCAACATACTACTATGAAATACTCCTTACCCTCAACTTAAAATAAAACTCTTTGTGCCAGTGCATTTTTTTTTCTGTTTTTGTTGGAATGGACTAAGCAAAGAAACGATAATGCTTTCAGGAACTTAAAACCCCATTACAATGATCCAAATTACATTTTAATTTAATGTACAAAATATTATTCAGAAAATCCTGAGAGTCATAAGAAAATCACCTGGCAGATAAACCTTTTTATCAAAGTAAATTTATCAGCCTGATCTCAGTGCTTGCAGAGCATCTCACAGTCATTACCTTTGTGATCTGTGAGGTGGTCTGGAACTCTGTGCTCATCAATCCATTCATCCTCACAATATGACTGCATTTTGTAAGCAAACATGAGTGCTCTGAGAAATCACAAACATCTTTTTTAAAATTCCATACCATTCTTAGATCAGTTGGACATAATCTTAATGAGACTATGTTTACCACTCAGCTCTTTTGCAGAATAAAAATTTGGGCTTTCAAGGAATAAGTGGCATAAGAAAGCTTTTCACATATAAATTAATTTGGAATGCTTTTAAATAAAAGTGAGATGTATTCAAAGTCATCATAAATTCTTAAATTGCATGTAATAGGGAAATATTTTGTAGCAGAGATCTTAGGAAATTAGAAAACACATGTACGTGAATTGATTTCTCAAAGAAACTCTGCAGAGTATTTACAGAGAAAACCAGAACAAGTAAACCCACAATAAAATAGTTCACAGTGTATTTCTCTCCACTTTTTCCACTTCTCTTGTAGCACCAATATAACAAATCAATATTACCAGAAGAGATTGCAACTTTGTAAATGTTATGTCTCCTTCTTTATCTTCTCTCTTGCAGCTGGGAGGTATCAAAGTGGCTTTATTACTACACAGGGTGGGAATCTGTTGTGCAGTAAAATCATCCATTTGATTACTGATAACCAGGTGAAGAGTCAGGTCTCCCAAGTGCTTCATGAGTGTGAACAAAGGATGTACAAATCTGTTGCCTTGCCAGCTATTGGAACAGGTTTGTGTTTTCTTGGGAAAGCAGTGAGGGCTGTGATGGGGGTAGTTCAGAAACAGACAAACTTAATATGAGTAACAGTAGACTTGCACAAAAACTGTTCACTGATATGTGCCTTTTATTTTTGTTTAGGTCAAGCAGGACAGAGTCCAGCCAAGGTAGCTGATGAAATGTTGGATGCTATAGTGGAATTTGCAAGACAAAAATCAGTACAACATTTACAGACAATTAAAATAGTCGTCTTCCAGCTGAATATGCTCACAGACTTTTATGAAAGCATGAAGAAAAGAGAACATGCAGCTTCATCCACAATGGAATCATTGTTATCTACATTTAAATGTAAGTTGGTGTGTTTTCTGTGTGTGTGGGCAAATAAAACTGAAGTTCTTTTATTTACAACTACTAATTGTCATATATTTATCCACAGCCTTTTTTTGGGGCAAAAAACAATCTTCTGAGAATAAAAAGTTAATGGTTTTGGAGAAGAAAGTTCATTTAGTTACATTTCAAATTTGTGGAGAAAGCCAAGAAAAGGTGGATGCAACTGAGTCCTGGATAAAGGATTTAATTTTAAAGGAACACCTTGAAAATACTGTTGCAGATGAGGCAATTGAAAGTTTTGATGAGACACAAATTGCCAGTTTGGAAGATCTCCAGAGAAGAAAGCAAGTCACCATTCAGCTTGAAAATAAGCTTTCTCCCCCTCAAATTAAAATTTCTGGTATTAGCAGGGATGTCTATTCCGTTTCTCTAGAAGTTCAAAGAATGATCCAACAAATTAAGTCTACTGAAGAAGAACAATCCAAGGCAGAACTTCTTTATAACCTGGTAGAATGGAGGTATCCAGGAAGGAATGATAGCTTTGTTGCTTTTGATAAACTGACAAATACGCAGCTGGAGCATGCCAAACTATTTAAAAAACCATATCTGAATGTCAAAATTAACAAGAAGAACTACAAGGTGGATCTGAATACTCTAAAGGCTACTGATGACCAAGGAAAAACTATAAACCTCCAACGTGTGGCAAAGGATGAAGGTAAATGACATTTTTGTTAAATAAAAGAGCTTGAATTGTGATTATTGAATGATGATTCGGATAAATGCAAACTCGGGTATCCCAAAGGAGTAAGGTAGTCCATAGCTTTTTTCCCTTTTTCTTTTTTTTGTTTTTTTCCTTCACCAGCAGTTTTGAGTTTCATAATCAGTGCCAAGTATGAGTGAAGTCAGAACATCAGTTTAAGTGCAAACATTATCTGTACAAATGTGACTGGTGAGCATAGATTTCATGCTTAAATCTTACAAAGGAAGTGGTGTATGAAGAATACATAAAATTCTTCTGGGGTTTTAAAGCTTGTTTTAGTTAGATATTGGTATGGGGATAATTAGACAAAATGTAAAGCCTTAATAGTGCATTACAAAGACAGCAATGTTTGGAAGAGCAAGAGTACTCGTTAAATGAAATATTGCAGAAGGTCCTGTCCTCTTAGCCCTCTCTGTGCAGGTGGTTTGTAAGATGTGGCCTGTGAAGCTGAGCTAGTTCTCTGTCATAATAATGCAACCTCTGTTTTGCAGATATGCAGTCGATAGAGCTCCCTAAGGAGTGGACAGACATGCAAAATGAACATGTCAAACTGGTGAATCTCAAGCCATCACATCCCGAATATAGAACAGTTGAGAAGATGTTTAGGAAAACATGTCCGAACTTTAATATAGAGCAGGTGATATCATATGGGGTGGGGAGGGGGGCAAATGTCAATGCTTGGGCAAGAAACTTTAATATACTTTCTAAATATTTGCTTATAAGGTGTCTGAAACCCAATACACCTTTTGTATGTCAGTGTCCCCAGCACTGTACAGGATGGATATAAATCAAAGCAAGTTTCCTCAGAGCTGTTCTGCCATTTCTGCCATCTAATGGTGCAAAACCAGTGACTGTCAGTCTTCAGGCTAACTCTTTGTTCGACTAATGTGGTACTCACTAGTTAATGTGGTATTTCTAATTAGGAAATTCTGTATTGAAATGGAGGCATGAGTAAATGCATTCAGAATACAGGAAAAAAGCCCCAACAAAATCCTGGTAGACTGACATAAAGCTTTGGACTAATTTACACCTTCTTCCCTATCATCCCAGAGCTTTTCAGTCTTGGCTGGCAGTTTTAACCAGTGTCAATATTTGATCCTGCTTATTTAGAAGTCTGCAACACAATGCACAGAGATTTAATTGCCAGGGAGAAGATGGAATTGTTCTGAATCAAGACAAGAGATAAACAGTAGAACATACAATCAAATTAGGAGTAAGAATAATGTGTTTAAAATTTTTCTTCCATCACAAGCTTCGATGAGCATGGGCATGAAAACACACAAAGAGAACAAAACATTAGTGTACTGTAGAAAAATATCAAGTAATGACATTATGTCTTTTTCTGTTAAAAAATGGAAAGCAGTTACAGCAATGCCTTTAAGATTATACTTTGATGCAGAGACACTGCTTCCCCTTAAGCTGTATTCACATTCTTGGCATAGGGAGCCAGCAACATCCATCCTCCCACCAAGTGATTTTTATATAGTACTTTCTTACGGGTTGCTAAGCTACACATTAGAGGAAGCAATTTTGACTTGCAAGCTTAGATCTAGAAGAGAAACTTAAACTCAACATAATGCTATTGCTACAGTGTATCCTTTAGTGAGAAAATCATCAGTAAAGATGATTAGGATGTATAGAAAGCATCTTATGTCATTGCCTCTAGCAGTGGTACAGCTGCCTCTTTCTAGAAATGACAATGCACAGCTACCATGACTGCTGGGTACCTGGTATACTAGGCAAGACAAATGTTTACCCAAAATTACAAAGCTTGAAACTCTCTTATAAGCTGCTTTGGTTTCTGATTTTTCAGGAGGCTTACATATTCAGTTCTTCTACCCAAACCTCACGCTAACAGAACATAGTGAAAATTGCTGTAATTCTTTCAGTTTGATTTCATTTTAATGCTTTCCTACCATGATAAATATTCATCCCTATCCTATTTATCCCTAGTATAAATATAGTTAATTTTGTAATTTTGCAGATTGAAAGAGTACAAAATCGCGTCCTCTGGCAGACATACCAATTAAAAAAAAAATTTCTCTGTAAAAAGAACAAAAGTGAAAATAATGAGAAGTTGCTATTTCATGGGACAGCTGCATCCTCATTGAGCTCAATTAACTACTATGGATTTAATCGTGGCTATGCTGGAAAGAATGGTGAGTCATTATCCAAATCAGTTAATTTCCTAGACATGTATGAGTGCTACAGGATGTCAGTGTTACAGTGCTGTCAGCACAACATGGAACCTGAATGAAATTAGGGAACACAGTAATTAACATCTCCTGAGATTAATCTGTATGGAAAGAGGAATTACCTTGTTCACTTAATCCCTTGTTGCTGGATGCCACCATGTAAAGGATATCAAAGAGTTCACCTACTCTGAAATGAAGCCTGGGCAACTTTTGGGAATTGTTTTGTATCATTTACCTAGAGAAAGGAACAAGGAACACTGTTCAACATCCTCTGCTGAGGTAACAGCTACTAGCTGATGGTATCTCCTCTCCTCTCAGTCAAAGACAGGTAGCAAAGCAGAAGTGCAGATATTTCTCCTGTTGCCTCCAAAGATTAGGACAGCATAAGATGCCACATCCTTATCAATTTTATGCTCACAAAATCTATGAGATTCATGATTTAATTCTTAGCCTTTAATAGTTGTTAGAGACAACTTAAATATTTAGCATAAAGATTTTCTGCATTAGTTCAAAGCTTGTTTTGTCCACTTTCTCTAGTACAGTCATGCTGTGTGTATTATTTGGCAGCATTCAAAGATGAAAGACAGGATCCGAAGAAGTGGAACATGAACTGAATTGAGATGCTAGTTGATTTTAGTGGCCATGTAACCTCACTTCAAAAGTCCTTAATTTTTGCTCTTAATGTTTTCTTCCTTAAGACAGAATTGTACATGCCTAGGGCTGATTTGATCTTGAGAGAGCTGGGCAGCTTAACTCAGATCTAGTTGACACTTCAGTGTGGTCTGGATCCAGAAGTAGACCTTTCTCTGTCTGGATACTCTGGAGGGTACTTGAACTGAGATTTTCTTGAATAAATGAAGCCCAGCATACACAAAATATATCAGGTTGTGCACAGGTAGGAATGGCAGCCACAACTTCTTTTTAAAACATGACCAGAGATGTAGTTTCGCTTTCCTGCTCTTTGGTAGTGTCAGGAGGTTGGATTTACTCAGGAAGCAAGAGCCCTAGATCCCCATGTCTTCTCTCTGCTGGTAGATATTGACACCTTTTCATCTCAGCTGTGATTAACAATTGGGAAGGTACACTCCCCTTCTGTCAGGCTATGTAGCCACGGAAAAGTATCCAAGGATCAGGGCAGACAGATAGGAAGGACCTGTCTGGCTTGAACAGCTTTTTAGCAATGTCAGAAAAAAGAAATCTCTCTTGAACAAAGACATGTGATTCCTCTAACTTGCTGGGAAGTGTGACTAGAAAACTATAATTACATAGTCATTTTAAGTCCAAAAGTCTCTGAAGAATTGCAGTTTGATCGATGGCAGGCTAAACCATGCTAAACAGAGGAGCCCGTTTCTCCATAGGAAAGGGAAGTAAAAACCTGCGTGTTGATACTTACCTGGTATCTATGTGGGTTCATATTTGATTCTGATACAAAGGATTATTACTAGAATTTTGTGTTTGAACTCTAACCACATTTTTAGCCTCTGCAGTGTTAAAAAAAAAAAAAGAAGTTTTAGTAGAGATTCTTAGGAGAATAAGAACACTAACTGTATTTGAAAATGTTGTCTTTCCTAACAGCTGCAGCCATTGGAAATGGAACCTACTTTGCTGTTCATGCATCTTACTCTGCTCGGGATACTTACTCCATTCCAGATGTGAAAGGCCAAAAACACATGTACTTGGCTCGGGTCCTAACTGGGCAATACTGTGATGGGAGAGAAGGACTAAAGGCTCCACCACCAAGGAGCCCAGCAGATCCTACTGACCTGTACGACAGCGTGGTTGATGATGAGATTAATCCAACAGTGTTTGTCATATTTAATGACATTCAGGCATATCCACAATACCTTATTACTTTCAAATACTAGAATGATCTTAATAGCCTAGAAAGTGTTAGTGCCTTTTACATGTAAGAATTTACAGGGCAATTTTTAAATTCTTTTTACATCTAGGTTTCTTCTTTATTGATCTATCAACGTGTTTAAATATGTCTTCAAATTATCAACACAAGGACTAACACAAGCAAATATTTTAGAACATGTTATTTCAGTACTCACATTTCAAGTTCAGTTATGCAGAGATGCAGGCAAGAGCTGTGAGAACAGCTCTGACTTCTTCCTACACAAGGCAGAGGGGAGCGGTAGGAGAGGGAGCCTGTTCTGCCTTATCCGTGGCCAGCAGTAAGAAGTGTGGGGTAGGTCAGAGCACCTGTGCGTGTTCCTATTTCCAGTATTCACCATAAAGCACCTTCTTGTGAGAATTTATTTAAAATGTTCTGTGCTGAGGGAATCCAAAAGGTTTTTTCAATCAAAGCAGTGCTGTGATTCTAATAACCTCACCTACCAGCGGAGTTTTCAGTCATCCTTAGGTATCCACTCAGCCTTGTTGGTGCTAAAAGTCTGGAAGAAAAAGAATTCCCATATGAGCATGCACTTTGTATTTATTGTTTCAACCCCCTTACCTATATGTTGGTTACCCTGGCATACTTTGGTTATTTCCTAGGTATAAATTACTGAATTCATACCCATTTCTTAGGGGAATTCTCTACAGTCCCCCCTACTACTTCCAGCTTCCACAAAGTCATTGCTTTTGCAACTTTCAAGACTGTAAAGAGGGACTTTTAATTTTTTCTTTTCATTACTGAAGCATTAACCCTTCTGTAGAATCACCAATTTGCAGAGTCAACTACTCTACAGAGGCATAACTCAGCTCACATGCTTAAACAATTTGAAAATTTTTGAAGTTCTTAAAGTTAATGGCACTTTTACATCTTTGCAAGCTGTACTTTTAATCACCTTGCAATCTTAAAATTGCCAATCAAAAGCCATATGCACTGTTTAATAAAAGTTTCAAAGAGCTGAGTTGTTTACAACAGGAGCACGCTTCACTTAGAAGTGTTGCTTCACATTTGGAGTATGTTACGTTGATGCAATAAAGACTTTGAAGACAAAATGGTTTTCTTGTATTGTCTGAGTGACATGATTTGTGCGTACAAATTCCAGGTGAAATTATTTTGCCTTGGTCGAAAAAAGACCCGTGCTGCAACCAGCTGCCACAATGTCTTAAAACTTCACCATGATGTTCTCATTGCCTGCAAAGAAGAAAAGGGTTTACAGCATCTGTAGATTGCAATGTAAAAAATTTCTGGTTTTCACAGCAAGTGCCCATGCAGCACTTCAGATGCATGTCCTGCATAAAATCCCATTTAAAGCAGAGTTTTATCCACTCCTGCTTTAATAGATTTTGCTCCCTGTGTAAAGGTGAGGATGCTTTTCTCCTTTCTCTGCTTTTTGGGTGCTTTTCTGTGTCGTGGAGACACTTCAGCAGCCAGAGTAACTAGGTTTAGCTGAAAGCACCAGCTATCCACCAGCTTCTCCGCTTGCTGTCACCAAGCAGCCGGGTGAGCCAGGACACAGTGCTTTCTATTTGTGTGGCCCTCTTTATACCTGAACACCTTGGAAAGCAGGAGGAGCTGCAAGATGAAGGACTACAAAAACCCAGATACCTTTTATCAGTGGTGGTGGTGGTAAAAGTTTCTCTAGTTGTTTCCCTACTGGAAACTTGGGGATACCCTGTTGTACCGTGTTTGTGGACTGAGAAGCTGGAAGAAGGCCGTGTTGTGTACGAAAAATGAAATCCCAGGCTCAAAAGGAGTTGGGGGTGCTGTTTGACAGATGGCTGTATATGAGCCAGTGTGTGCCCAGGTGGCCAAGAAGGCTAATGACATCCTCCTGGCTTGTACCAGCAATAGCGTGGCCACAGGACCAGGGCAGTGACCGTTCCCTGTGTTGGGCACTGTGAAGCACCTCAAACTCTGTGTTTAATTTTGGGCCCATCATGACGAAGACATTGAGGTGCCGGAGCATGTCCAGAGAAGGGAACAGAGCTGGGAAAGGGTCTGGAGCACGAGTCTGATGAGGAGCAGCTGAGGGAGCTGGGGGGGGCTCTCTACAACTCCCTGACAGGAGGTTGTAGCCAGCCTAGGGTCGGGTTCTTCTCCCAGGTTATAAGCGATAGGATAAGAGGAAACAGCCTCCAGGGTTTAGGTTGCACATTAGGAAAAACTCCTTCACAGAAAGGGTGGTCGAGCATTGGAGTGAGCTGCCCAGGGAGGCGGTGGAAGCGTTCAAAAACCGTGTAGAGGTAGCGCTTGGGGAGATGCTTTAATGGTGGCCTTGGCGGTGCTGGGTCAGCGCTCGGCCTCGGTTACCCGGCCGCTCTTTCCCCCCGCCCGGCCCCTCCGCCTCTGGGCCGCACCGCTCGCACCCGCCGCCGCCGCCGCTCCCTCCCCCTCAGCCCCTGACCCCGCCCCTCGCGGCTCCACGCCCAATCAGAAGCGCCCGCCGCTCCCGCCCCGCCCTCTCTGCCCGCCCATTGGCGGAGGCCGCTCCCCCGGGGCTGACTCCATGGCGACGCGGCGGAGGGGCACTCCAAAATGGCCGCCGAGCCGGGCGGCGGGCGCGCCCGGTTCACCCGATGCTGGCGCCCGCCGCTCGCCGCCTTCACCGCTGGGCTCCTGCTGGTCCTGCCGCTGCCTTCCTCAGCTTCTGCCTCTTCCTCCTGTGACCACCGCGTACCCAGCAGCGACCAGGTGGGGCGGCCGGGGGTCTTCAGGTGGCTCCGAGGGGTGTTGGGGAGCAGAGGCTCCCCCGTTGGCCGTTCCCGCTCTTGGATCCGTCCCTTCTCGGCTTTCCCGTCCCTTCTCGGCTTTCCCGGGCCGGGCTGTGCCGGGTCTGGCCCCGCCGCCTCGTCTGTGGGCGCTAATGACGGCAGGGGGCGCAGAGCGTCCCATTGCCGGTGAGGGAAGGGCTGGAAGTGGCTGGCACCAAGCGGTGCTGCTGTGGCGAGAGGGAGCCGAGGGCCCGGGGCCGTGGGGTGCTGTGTCTGTCCGGGCGAGCTGCCTCATCCAGCGCCTCATGCCTCTCCCTGCCAGGTTGTCTATCAAGTTCCTCTCAAGGAAAATCACGTCTCGAAGAGAAACGTGGATCAACAGCTAAGAATAAAGACTGTATATGACAGAAGCGTTGAGGAGTGAGTATAATGTTATGGCAGATTTTTTTTCCTCCATGGCTGAGAACGGAAACCTTATTAACTAAAGCTCGTATGTTTTGTTTTTAAATATAGTTTGCTGCCTGAGAAAAGACAGCTTATAAAGGTACGTTATGTTTCCTTTCCCTTTTTGTTTGTATATAATTTACTACATGGATGAAGTCTAAGGCTAGTTTAACTAAAACCTTGAATGCCAGCAATTTAATATTCCTCTAGTCCAGAAAACCAAAGCTTTGTGTATAGATTATACCTCCACTACAAATGATTCCAGAGTTCTGCTGCATGTTGTTCGACAGGTGTTTGCTATTTCCCAAGGTGCGAAGATACTAGTGAGAAATGTGTATATATATTTGTTAAAAGCCTCTTTGAAGCTGTACATTCTGATTAGTACTGGTTTCCTTCCCATTTTGTCATTCCAATAACAAAATATGGGAATACTGAAACAAAGTGTCTCGTAAATATGTTGATAATAATTGAACTTCTTAGAGAGCCAGGCTTTCCCCTATTCTGCTATACCACAACATCTAGCAAGTTTCATGTAACTTGGTAGTTAATGCCTTTGGGGTGAGTTGTGTCTGCACTGCTGCTGGGTGACTCTGATTTCTGTTCTTTTCAGAACAAACTCTTCCCACAAGCTATATCTTATTTGGAGAAGACGTTTCAAGTGCGCAAATCTGTAGGTGCTATATTGCTGAGCAGGTATGTGAAAGTGTGCTGAAAATCACTTGCTATGTTTGATATTTAATGTTGTGCTGCGTAGCCTTTAAAAGAATATTAGAGTAAGAGTAAGAAGTGCCCTGCTGAATCCGATCAGTGACCCATCTGATCCAGTGGGGGTGGCAGATACTCTTTTACGAATCTGCCAACCTTCCCCAAGCAACACCTGCATTTGTTATAGCAAAGATGTTCAAAGCTATACGTGCTGCCAGTTCTCTTTTATGTGTTCCCTCATTTATGAACATTTTCCTAATCTCTCTTTGAACCTGTGGATGCTCCACTAACAACTGGAAGCATTATGTCTTCCCTGGCAGGGTAATTAACAATTTTCACTGTGCAAGTTATATTAAGTACCAATATAGTGCTGTAAGACTATTCTATAGTTCTCTTCTAATAATTGTGAGAAATGAGACAACTCTTAGTTAAAAAAAAATTAAAATAATTTATTGAAAAATTACAGAAATTAGAAAAATATAAAAATTTGGGATCCTATGGCTTGGTAGATGGTATGCCCCAGGAGCACAGGGATTTGAGATCTGGCTTAGACAGCACTGGACCTCAGGTAGAGAAAAGGACTTGCAGTGCTGGGCTGACTTTTAGCTGGTCCAAAAGTCAGGAAAAAAAATTATTAAAGGCTCCTTAATAGGAGTAAGGCTTTTAACGCCCACCACTGGCAGCCACCCAGCTAGCCTGCAGAGAGCGAGATAGGGCGCTTCGCTGTCTCGTTATTTTATAGTGCCTTTGCTCCGCCCCAGTCTGACCAGAGCCCGCCCATGGCCCGCCCACAGCCCGCCCCTTCATTTTAAAGTGATCGGTGCTTTCCCTTTGACTGATCATCTCCGTCCACCAATGGCTCATCGTTGTCAGAGGGGTGGTATTAGTTGAGATAAGGGTGCTAAAATGCCATCATTAAAATTCAGGTTGCCACGGAGCTTGCCTCCAGGGTAAGGGTTATGGGGCTAAAAATAGCTGCTGGCTGTTAGAACTGGGGTTTTTTTTGGAGTTAGCCTTGGAACCAAAGTGCAAGTAAAAAAACCTAAAAAAAAGTATTAAAATACATCCAACACATCTTAAAACACTTGTAAAAGTCTACAGTAAACACAGGAAAGATAACTCTTATGGTGTACAGGTGGTTTGAAGTTTGAAAGGGGAGCATAAGTTGGGATTTGTAACTGGGGAATTTTTAACTGGGAAGGGTGCAACTCTCTTAATAAACTACTTTGAACAATTGAAAACACTGATAATGGAACTTGATTTTTGTACCGGGGCTGATGGGTTAATTTTAACATTCAATTTAAAAATATTTAACTCAGAATTAATTAATTAAAGCACTTAATATGCGAAGACCAAGCACAATTAGGGATTTCATGTATGACAACCTGCATTTGTTATAGCAAAGATGTTCAAAGCTATACATGCTGCCAGTTCTCTTTTATGTGTACCCTCATTTATGAACATTTTCCTAATCTCTCTTTGAACCTGTGGATGCTCCACTAACAACTGGAAGCATTATGTCTTCCCTGGCAGGGTAATTAACAATTTTCACTGTGCAAGTTATATTAAGTACCAATATAGTGCTGTAAGACTATTCTATAGTTCTCTTTTAATAATAAAAGTGTTGACTGTCCCATGTTTCATTGAAGGCAATGTGTGACAAACCAATATTTAAGGAGGAAAGCTGACCCTCACAGATATTGCCAAAAAGCCTGTGCAGACTATACAAGGTGTGGGCCAGTTATAGTTCCTGAGAAACACCTCCAGGTAAGCTCAGCTATCCAAGTGTTTCCTAATCTTTGAAATATTACTATTTATGGTAATTAATGAAAAAGTGAATGTTGGTAACTGTGCATAAGTAACCTGTTTGCTGGAGATCTCTTAAGTCTGAATGAAAGAATGGATCAACTTAAATTAGTGTGAGTTTCTGTAGTTTGTGTTGTTGAATCAAAATTCAGATAAAACTGGTTACTATCTTCTGAGCCTGTGTTTTAATGGCCTGTACAGAGAGGATGAGATTTGGAGCTTGCTAAGTTGCCACTAGTCACTTTGTTATTCACCTTGGTCAATGAGTTGGATTTTCACGAGTTGGTAGTTGATTTTTGAAGACCATGTTTGAAGAGGTTATCCACTGACTCAGGAGCATGGTGCAAGAAATGCTTCAGACTTGTTTTCTTGCATGACTTTTTGATTCAACTACAGTATGTGATCAGTAGATTTCTGGTTTTCTTTTCTTTAACTTGGAAATTTCAGCTATATCACTAAAAACATAGCAGATTACATGAGAAGTGCTATTGCTACTTATGTATACTAGTTTTGTGAGACAATATATTTTTTTAATTTATAGGAAGTACAGGGTGCTAATTCTGGGAAGCTTGGCAGGCTTTTGTTTTGTTTTGTTTTAAGCTGCCACCTTCCTTGTGTGTGATAAATAAAAAGAGCTAGTCATTTGAAAGTTATTCCTTGGCTCTGGCTTTGTTTACTGTTCTTCACAGGGCATTTTCTTCTCTTCTGCTGTCTTGCAGCAGGATTTCTTCTTGGATTCAAGCTAATTGAATTGTGTCATGCAGAATTTTGGTCATAAGTATTTTAATTGTTCCATTTGAACATTGTAAAGCAATGCAGGGTGTACAATGACAATGACTGGCACCGCAGGCCCACAGGCTCACCTGAGCAGGAAGGGGTTCGAGATGCTGACTTTTTGCTCTACGTTAGTGCCCTCACTACTGAAAGGTGTGGCCATGAAAATATCATTGCATATGCAGCCTACTGCCAACTGGAAGCTGAAATGGACAGGCAAGTATTCCCTCTGTTGCAAATCTCTTTTTCATTAAACTTTGAAGTTTTTTAATTGTTCAGGTGTGGAATTTGATTGTTTGCCTTTTTTGTATAACAAAGCAGGAGTCATTATTGACTTAGACAAGCGCTGCATTTATGTAAAATCAACAAACCCATCAAATAGTGCTTAACTCAGCAAAGTTGAGGCACATGACTCAAAGCTGATCCTCCACTGTTAATGCTAAACTTTACCTCAAGATCCTGTTTCTGTTGAGGTGAATGTCATGATTTCACAAACTTAAAGAGTGCAAGTTCCTACTTACATGGCTTTTGTTTCCATTTCAGTTGCAGTCACTGTTACAGACTTTGTACCTCACTAGGATCTTACCTAAAATTCAGGTCTCTTGCATTATTGTCACTGACATCTGTGCAGAATACTGAATATAGAGATTGATTGACCCCATCCCACCAGTAAACTAGTCACTGTATTGTTAACAGATATTTATAAATGATTAGGAAGGACATATTTTTACATTAGTCTATATCTTCTTTAAATCTTGTGCTGCTTCAAGTGAATAATGATTTGAGTTTTGTAGTATTTTACTGAAAACCATTTAATTTTGAAACTGTCTTCCAGGCCAATAGCAGGATATGCTAACTTGTGTCCAAACATGATTTCAACACAAGCTCAGGAATTTGTTGGCATGTTGTCTACAGTGAAGCACGAGATAATCCATGCACTGGTAAGGGTTGATAAAATGTTGCCTTGAGATTGGTGCCTCCTTCCTCACATGCCTCCAGCTTGTTGCCAAAGAAGAATGTTTGGTGGAGGAAAGCTCTTGCTTTGCCTCCTTCAATTTGTGCTAATTGCCTTGGAGTGTTGTACTTCCAGCGTGACAGTGGTGGGTGTGGGAACTCTTTCATGGTGTTTGACTGTGTATATGAATGTCTTACCAAAGGTTTCTGTGTGTTTGTTTTTTAACTTCAAGGGTTTCTCTGCTGGACTGTTTGCATTTTATCGTGATGATGATGGAAAACCTTTGACTCCAAGATTTGCAGATGGACTTCCTCCTTTTAATGAAAGGTATTACATATTTTTTGGACCTCTTGGTAGTCCCACTGAAGGATGTTTTTGTGTTGCTTTTTTAGGATGTATTCTTGCCTGTCGAAAACCCAACTTCATTCCATTATTTGAATTACTTTCCTTTGTTATGTTCAAACAGTGGTGTGTGGTGGTTTTCTAATCTTTCTTTACATTGCCATGGAGCACTTATATTGTCCACATATCCACAAACTAAGACAGGATTTCATTTATCAGAAGGCTTGACGTTAAGCATTACAATTACCCGTGCTGTCCAATATCAGTGCAGTTCATTTTTAAGACTTGTATCATTCAAAGTTTATGGTTATGCAGAACTGACACTGTGTGTAATCTGCTGTGTGAATTTTCTGATTTTTTACAGAATGAGCAGTTTGCATTCTTTTTTCTTTGTTTAGTTGGTATTGTAGATGTTCTTTTAGGAGGTGGAAGGGTAGAGAGCTTTGGTTTTTTATGATAGCAATACTGAGGATTTTTATTTAATTTTTTACATTTTTGGTAACTGTAGAAAATACGTCTTGAGTCTATAGACTGTATTTTTAATAATCTTACTCTGCCTTGTTAAATCAGAGTTGTGTGTATAATAAACACATATCTTAAAAAGGAGAAATGCTGCATAATAAAATTTTTAACTTTAGGAAGCACGAGGGAGTATAAAGATTATCTATGATTCTGTTTCTTATGGAGATAGATCTTTGCACAGTAATGTGTCTCTGTGGGAAAGATTTGTAACCAAACCTTCTCCTTACAGCCTAGGTTTGTATCAGTGGAGCAATAAAGTCGTTCATAAAGCAGTGAGGTTGTGGGACATACGTGGTGGTAAAATGCTGCGCCATGCTGTTCATCTTCTGGTGACACCTCGGGTAGTGGTACGTGTGCATTACCTTTCAAGCTTTGTATGCCCAGGTTACCATCATGTTCTTAAGTCATAAATATTTCTTATCCTTGAAGAAGTAATAGCCTAACATTGAATATTCTTCCCTGAAAGTTTGATCCAAAGCCTATGCCATTAACACTGTGTAACTGAGAGGGTGTACCTGAAATAAAGTGGAAAATGGGTGACAGACAGTATGAAATAAATAATTGACAAAGTAAGAGACAATGAAGGGACTGGAAAGTAAATTATTCAAGGTTAAGCAAAACAGATGTTGAAGAAGTTCCTTAGTCGTACTCTTTAGATGTTTTCCTACAGATTTAAGACACCTCCTGCTCCTTTAATATTAATATTTTGTCATGTTTAAAAAGAAATTCCTCAAGGATTTTTGGAAGTCTTTCTTGCTTCCCACGCCTCAGACTCTCTCTTTGTGCCCCCAACAGAACATATGCTCATGTGTAACAAATTGGATTTGGAAATAAGTCATAGTGTTAATCACATTTGGCCACAAATAATCTTTTTGTTTTGAATGTAACAGAGTGTATAGAGCAAACATGGATTAATTACCCCTGGTTTTGCTCATTTCTTTCAAGGAGATGAATAGATAGTGTGATAGGCTTGCTGTTGGGGTGCTTACTTAGCCTTTGAGTAGAAAACAAAATGATAGAAAAAGAAATACTGAAATACTTTTAATAGATAATTCTAGAGCACTAGGACTGCATGTGGGTATCCATCTCGGTGTTTTGAGAGTTGTGTTGAAATGTTTTCTTTTTAGGAAGAAGCCCGAAAACATTTTAATTGTCCAATTCTAGAGGGAATGGAGCTTGAAAATCAAGGTGGCATGGGTACTGAGCTCAATCACTGGGAGAAGAGGTTGTTGGAGGTTTGTGCTGATAGTAGGAATGGAAGGGGATGTGGGAATGTCTGCTCCCCATGCCTTTATTTTTAGGTTTATTGTGGTACTTACTGGAGCCTTGAAAATACAGGGGTATCAAACCTCACTGAGATACATCACAAACAGTACTTAATACTTAAATGTCCAATTTAATAGTCCAATTAAATACTTAGATGTTCAATTTCTAGATACATCTGTCTTTTAGCCTTCTTGCTAAGTCTCAGAGTATGAGTTTGAAATCAGGTGATTACTGAAATGCTAAATGTCTCTTACTCCTGTCTGCCATTTACCCTTTTGAGAGGGTTTGCTCCCTTTTTGGGGCAAAGGGGGTATTCCTTTGAGTTTTGTTGCCCTCTGCCTCTTAAATACTTTATCATTCTATTCATTACCAGGACTTTGTCTTTATTCATGTGCCCTGGGTTTAACTTTTGCCATGTCTCCTCTAGAACCATGCCTGATTAAGGAAACACTTATTTCTCTCTTGACATTTAAGCTAGTTTTTATTTGTAACTTTGTGCTGTGTGGTATTTTTGGCAGACGTACTTTTTCTAGTGGTTGTTTTATGCAGTGAGGTAAACAAGAAGGGTAATGCTTCAGGACAGTCCTTTAATGACAGAGTATGGGATTTGAGTGTCAACAGTAAAAAGAGACCAGAAATAAAATGCTTTTTCACAAGAAGCATTTTCTTACAACAATGATTTTGTGCAGCTTACCAATCATAACTGATAACTTTCAGAATGAAGCAATGACTGGATCCCACACTCAGAATCGAGTCTTTTCCAGGATCACCTTAGCATTAATGGAAGACACAGGGTAAGAATTAAGAGTGGGGGGAGCAGGTTTTGGTTTACTTGTGTTTGGTTTTCATTGTACTTGATTTTATTTCAAGTTGATGCACTTGTACTTATCCCTCTGCAGCAGAGTAGATGGTCATCGTAAATTAGCATTACTTTAGACAAGGAGTCATACCTAGTATGTTATTTTTTCTTCATGTGTTTCAAAACCCATTCTTAATCTAGCCTTTAAAAGCCAGGCATTGCAATGCAAAGTGCTGTTTGTAGCATATGTTTACTTTTTGTCTTAATGTAAGTCTTCTTTCAGTTGCATGCAGTACATATTGATTATTATTTTCAGCTCTTCTTGCAGATAGAAAGCAGAAATTGCCTAAAATTTCATCTTCGTGTGTATTGTTCCTTTGCAGATCACAACATTTTCTTCTAGTTCATTGTGACTTGAAAAATAGGGAAATCATAATATGTTTTCTGATAGGCAGAAAGGGATCTCGTTTCCCTTTTCTTAATTTGAAAACCCTAAGGCATAATATGAAATTCTTTGAACTGCTGTTTTATTAATCAGAACAGTAATTTTTGAAGTAACTATATTCTCATTTCAAAATACCTTTACAGATGGTATAAAGCTAATTACAGCATGGCAGAGAAATTAGATTGGGGACGCAATAAAGGCTGTGACTTTGTAATGAAGAGCTGCAAATTCTGGATTGACCAGAAGAGACAAAAGTAAGAATACAGTCTTTAAAAAAAAAAATAAATATAAAGAGGAAACCCTGATGCTTGCTTACAGTTGTCCATCAATTGTAACTCAGTAACAAGAAGTAGAGGTAGATGGAGATGAACAAGGAAGGCTGCCCTGCATCCCCCCCAGTACAATAAATACGGAGGCAAACATCTTAGGGTGTAGAATGCATTTACACTATGAGAAAGCTGTGCTTTAAAGAGGATGGGTAGGACTTACTCTAAAAGTGTTTGCCTTCTTGCTTTGTCCCTTTTAATTGGAAATGCAACCTGTGTCATTTAGCATTACTGGACTGTACTTAAAGCAACTGAAGGAGATGATAGCCATCTTCAAGACCAAGCCTACCTTGTTTGTTCCTTACAACCTTGTTTGTTCTTTACAATCCTCATACATTTCTAGGACACAGCTGCATAGTGGGCCTGTTTTGCTTGTATGGTTTTTTCTTTGAAGTTTACAAAGCAATATCATTAAAACTAAATAGGTGAGTGCATTGTAACTTTGTTTGCTGGCTTGATATTCTTTAAATCAGAAAGGTCATAACCAGACAAATAAGAAAAACTAGCCTCCAGAGACGAGGTCGGTGTTTCTTCGTGTGATTGACTGAGTGTAGGGGAGAATGGGAACAGTCTTGACAGGCTGCTTATGTAAACCAGTTTAATTGATTTGATGTGATTTTTATTCTGGTTTTTTTTTGTTTGCTTTTTGTTTTTGAGGAAGCAATTAATAAGTCCATACTGCGACACTTTGAGGAGTAATCCTTTGCAGTTAACCTGCAGACAGGACCAAAGAGCAGTAGCAGTGTGCAACTTGCAGAAATTTCCAAAGCAGTTACCTCAGGAATATCAGGTATAATGGACCCTACTTTACAAGTAACTGAAGCGTTTTCATTGTTGAGCTTTGCAGCCTGTTGATTATATTTGTTTTGGGTTTTTTTTCTTCTGAACTAGCATATGACAGTAGATACTGTGAAAAATGTCTGCCTAGTTTATTTCAAGGAGTCTGAAGAGTGGTAAAAACCCTTTGTGATCTTAATAAAAGAAAATGATGTTGGATCTGGCCAAATGCCAGATAGAAATGTTGCCGTGTAACAGAAATCCCTTAGAATGTCTTGTCTGAGGTATTTTTTCCCCCAGTCTGCTGCCCTGTGTCACTGCACACTAAAAAATCTGTTCTGTTTACATCCCAAAGAATGAAATTATTACAAAGGGGAATCAGGAGCAGAAGCTGGGAGTGATATATGCAGATGTGAACCTCTGCATTATTTGCGTATTCTTAAATATTCCTGGCTCATCTGGTTCGTGGGTATTGTGAGGTGCTGTTAATAGCATTCCTGAGTAGTAACAGCTGATGTTCGTGCAGCTGTAGTGATTTGTTCTATTTAAAACACAGTTGTACATTTGCCTTTGCACGAACTGCTTCACTACTATGTTTTGTTTTGCAGTACTTTGACAATCTTAATGGAGTACCAGCAGAAGAATTACCTTACTATGGTGGCTCAGTAGAAATTGCTGACTATTGTCCCTTCAGTCAGGAATTCAGCTGGCATTTAAGTGGTGAATTTCAACGCAGTTCAGACTGTAGAATAATTGAAAACCAGCCAGGTCAGTATTCAGGACTTCAGGGTGGTATTGCAGAGATTGCATATTCAAACTAATTGCATGAGTGTTTCTTCACTAGTGAAGTTTCACACCACCAGGTGTGTAAACACGGTGCTATGGTGAGAAGCATAGCACAACTACTCTGTACACCTGAGGCAAACTCACATACCTAATGCAAGAATTGCAAAAGAAATTAACAGATACTTACCCCAAATGATCCAAATACAAGACAAAGGATGGGGAGGTTGTTTATTGAGTCTCTGAAACATAATTCCACTTTCCACCTTTTTAGGTTTTTTGTTGAAGGCCAGGAGCTTTTCCAGTTATCACAACATGGGTTTGTCTCTTAGTAATGCATGGATGTTCAGTACTGCAGAGCTCCAGGATGCTATAGGATATTACCTGTCTGTGCAGTTGTCCCAAAACCAACCAAACAAACACACTCTGCCCTCAAGCCAGCAATCACAGCAGGCATTCCCTCAGAGCAAACATACCTACCTAATTCTGATGCAAAGTGCTTATTTGTTGGGGTTTTTTTTTTGTGGTTAGCTGACTTCTTTGTTTTTTAAATCTTGTGTTTATTCCCACATTTTTTTCAAGACGGTATAATTCCCAAATTGATAATAATTAAGGGTCTGAAATATTCCAGAAGCAAACTTGGAATTGCACGTGGGAACATTGATTAGATAGCCTTTTAATTTGATGTGGGTTTTCTGTTCCTCTAGTTAAGCTGCAATTCAGTATATTCCTTCTACCTTAGATCCTACCAAAAACTATGGTGCAGAGAAATACGGACCAAACTCTGTGTGTCTTATTCAGAAATCCGCTTTTGTTATGGAACAGTGCAGGAGGAAACTCAGTTACCCTGACTGGGGTAGTGGATGTTATCAAGTGAGTATGTGCTGGGTTTTTGGTGGTTTTTTTTTAATAACCCTAAAGCAAAAGTTGGGCTTAAAATGTAGGGTGTGACTGTGAGAACTTTGCACCTGCACACTGGACATGATTTTCTCTGCTTTAAATCTGTAGATCATATAACATACTTTGAAAACAATTATCTTCCAACCATAAGCCTGTAATTTAGGTAAGTGTGTGACTGCTGGGATGGCTTCCAGTCTCACTAGGGACATTCTTCATCTTACTCCTGTGACACTTTATCCTCAGCTAAGGAATACTTCCAGAGAATGTTCTGTTGTTGAAGCTTAATGTTAATTACTGATTTTTCAGAGGTGGAAAGCACTGTGCACATGTCACTTATTTCTCATTATCCTCATTTTCTTTGGGACTATCTCACTAATGGTGTCATGTTCAGTAACTGCACAACTCTACAGAAGTAGTCATTAGCAGAAGCCAAGTTTTACTCATTCTCAGCTGATGATTTGCATGATTGCACAAAAAGAGTATAGTCAGTGCTTTAAAGCATTCCTGAATCTAGTAGTTGCTCAGACTGCATTAAAATACTTGCAGTTAATCTGTGCTTATGATAAATCATAATACAGACTTGACTCTTTTATTTTAAGGTTTCATGTTCTCCACAAGGGCTGCATGTGTGGGTCAAGGACACTGCGTACTTGTGCAGCCGCTCAGGCCAGGTACTGACTGTGAGCATTCAGATGAATGGCTGGATACACGTTGGCAATCTGATTTGCCCAGCCTGTTCAGACTTCTGTGACTCCTGTCCCCCAGAGCGGGATCCTCCAGCTTCTAACTTAACAAGAGCTGCACCCATTGGTAGGTTGCCTTATTTGCTGAAGTGAAACTTCAGTATTAAATATCTGAAAACGTCCAAGGTTTGTGTCAGCTCTGACTGTCAGGAATAGGAAGGGAAGGCCATGGCTATTTTAAGATCCCAGGTTTAGGAGGTAAAGAAAAATAGCAAAGGTACCCTGCTTTTTGCTGTGCAGTCATGCAGAATAGTGACTAACACAGGAGAAATGTGTCTGAAACATAACTCCTTCGTTTCATGTCTCCTTCTGGTAATCATCCCAGAAATCCGGCTTTGGCCTGGGAACTTAGCAGGAAATCTGACCTGTGTTTTGAAGGCCATATCATTATAATAATCTTAAAAATTGTCACCTTGGTGGAAAGTGAGTTCTCACTTGTATAACCTCTTACTGATAATGTTTATGTTGTAATGCAGAAAAATCAGATTCAGTTTTCTTTTTCAGGAAGGTAAAAAGTCTAATTCACTAAATACCAGTTAATGTTTTGTCAAGAAGTTTAACTCTTTGGTGATTTTTAGTGTTCCCTTTGTTATTTTATCTTGTCTTTAAACGCAGCATTTATAATTTTTTTTTTTTTTTCATTTTAGACTTGTGCTCCTGCTCATCCAGCCTGGTTGTAACCCTTTGGCTGCTGGTGGCCAACTTAGTTCCCCTGCTAACAGGATTGTTTCTCTGCGCATAAACTTGAGCTTGGGGCAAGAAGAAGTTCTGAGATGATACCCCTCATGCTGCACTCCTTGCTGTGGAGCACAGGGGTTTTATCTCTGCAGGCAGTTCTCATCTGCTGAACCTCATCTTCTCTGGCAAGTATCGCTGCACACAGTAGTCAGGGAGGTGCTGACAAAAGCAGACAGAGTTTTGAGAGGAGGAAAATTTACCTTGTCATCTCAGTAAGTGCCAGTATTTTCCTGAATTGCAACCTATGGTTTTTTTGACGCAGTAACGAGATCCACTTTGCCAACTGTATTAGACTACCTGGCAACTCAGTCAAGATTTGAAATGAGAACTCTTCTGTAATAGGACTGAGGGCTGGGTTTTTTTGTTATGTCTGTTGTGTGATTGGTAGCAAAGCATCCTCAAATTGGAAATATACCTCAGTGGTTTAGTCAAAAGCCATGTAAAAATCAGTTGTCATCACTGCTGATAACCCAGGCCTGAAGAGGCTGGTAATTTGTTTTGCCAATTCTTACAATTTATGGGGGAGAAAAGAATGTAATGGGATAGACCAGTGGTTTACAGTTGCATCCACAACTGGATTCTGCAGCTTTGAGCCCCCTCAGAATTCATACTAGGTAAAGCAGCTAATTCTTGGGTTTCATTACATCTTCCTACATGCACAAAATGGAATTTCAGACTGGTAACCAGGACAACTGTCTAGAAATCCCATTTTCATTTAGCATGTGCCAGTTCTACTGTGAAATTTAATGCATCATGTTTGAATATTCTCAAGAGTTTGCTAAGCAAATGCGTTTCAGTACTGATACTATCCCAAATTTACAGACTGTAAATTTGGGATAGGATTTATGATTATATTTTATTTTGTTGGTTTGTTTTTCAAATAATGAGTAATGGCATTATTGTTTCAAAACTAGTTATGAATATTACTGCAGATGTTCTCACTTGTTGTTGAAGAGCAAACCAGTAGCAATGGCAGCTATAATCTTACAGGATCATACTGATGTCTCTAGACCAAAAACTATATTGAATGTGTAAGGAAAGTCTAATCTGTTTGCCTTTTTTTTTCCTCTCCTTTTTCTTGGACATGTAAATACTATGGATTATTTGAGTATTTGTAATAAGTTGAGAATCAGATGGTTTGAGGCGCATGAGGGCACACCTTGCTACAAATTAATCACTTGATGACAAAACATATAAGATGAAGGAAATGAGCAAAATCTGTCAAGGTAAGGAGTAAGTAAAATCTGTCAAGCTGCTCCATAGGACCCTTGCATGGATGTTTTTATTCATTTCTGACTATAATGTGTAACAAATAATCCTGTTCAGAGGTAAAGAAACTCTTTGTGGTTCAGTCCAGTGTCTGTCCTTTTAGAACCATTTTCACTGCTGGAAAAGTGTTCAATTTATGGGAACAGACATGCCCAGTGCACTAAAAAATGCAGATATAGGGAGAAAGGTGATGTTACTCTGCTTATTAAATGTTCTGTGATATTAGAATTGTCAGTGACTGGATCTCTTTCCTAAATGGAAGGTAGGGAGATGGAGTAAAACTTATATACCTAAAATTATACTTTAATAATAGGACTTCCATCATGATTGTAAGAGATTCTTTGTGCCTACTGGACTTGTTTGTTGTTTTTTTTTTATTTAAAGAAACTCTTATGGCACTGCTGAGGCAAGTGAGGTGCAACCTTAAACTGTCTGAAGACATCACAGTTGAGAGCACCTTGCACAGTTCTCCTTCTTAACTGCAGGTTAAGTTTGCTGTGAATTAGGCCTAGGCTAGCCTTAAATCGGTCTCTCTGAGAAGCAATACAAGTCAGGACTCAAATGCTTTAAAATTGTACAAATTGAATTATGAAGTACTCAGATTGATAAGTGATAATTATTTTAATATATCCACAAAACAGTCAATCTAAACTGATACCTGGAAAACATAAAGGTTTGAGAATACATCTTAGGTCCCAGAGGTTGATACTGTATTTTTCGTCTGTTGTGCAATAATACAGTTTGAAATGGTATCACTCAACAGCAATGCTTTTGATACTTGAAAAGAAATTACTGGTTATTTTTCTCTTACTGTGAAATGTTTGCACTGTCTGAACTTTCTGGTTAACTTTATAACTGTTAAACTTTTTAACTAGTGTTAATTTATTGTGCTCAGTATTTGATATGCTGGTCTCCTGTCTAAGTGTGAGATTTGTCATATTTAATTGAATATTTTTATCCTCTACACAGTTGTTTATCTTGATGGCTTTTCTTCTTTTAATCTCTCTTCCTGAGAATTAACTGAAAGACGGCTTAGGAAGTTGATGCTTACCTATGTCTGAATTGTGTGCATTAATTAAAGAACAGGGATATAGTGCTTTGTATTGACAGGGAAAAATCAATCGGCCTGTTGGAGCTCTTGTGGTCAGGTTCACCAGTATCTGCTGAGTAGCTGCATCAGTGAATCCAGTGAAGTAAAACTGCTACTGCCTTAATAATCTGAGATTTCAGTTGTAATTTCTTTGTTGTGCAGCCCTTCAGCTGCCTGTGAACTGCAGAACTGGACATGACTTTGGGGGGGTCGGGCATGGAAGGTACTTTAGTTGGAAAAATGCAACATCTTCTATCCCACCAGTGGGTTAGCAGCTGCAAGCGGCTGTAGCCTTGTGGGAACTGCCAAGGAATGTGTCAACTTAAAGTGGCAATGAATTGGTAGCTGTCATACAGAATATTTGAGCAAAGTTGACTACCTCAGTTCTGTTTGTCTTTGCATTCAGCTTTTAGCCTGCTGTGAACTTCCAGATCTTAACATGAATTAAGTAAAGTCATGTCTCAGGTTTTTAAGAGTAAAATTTCTACAGTAGGAAGCATAAGCCATTTTTTAGTATAGAACACAGCTAAAATTGTAGCTTAAACAGATCAGTTATGTAGCCTTAAGTGTAGTTTCTGCCGTAAAATTCAGAATTCTTTTAAATAAACGCAAAGTTTGCTGTGTTAGATGTCCTGACCACACATGGTGAGTCCCTCCTGTTGCATCTCTTAAGTGTGAAAACTTGGAACTACAGCCCATTTAAGCCTTTGTGTTTCCACCAGGAAAACTGGGCTGCAGGAGCCCTGGAAGTTGTGCTGAGATGCATGAGTTTGCTCATCTGTAGCAGAAATATTTTCAGTGTATAGTGTCCACAGTTCTAACTTCTTAACTTTTTAAAAGCATTCCATGTTTGCTTAGGGAAGTAAATTAGTCTTGCAGTCTTTTTTGATCCCAGTACTTCAAATCATTTCAATTAGAAGTTGAGGCAAGTCATACTTTAGGAACACATTTTTCTAGTGTTGCAATTATAAGGAGGAAGGATAACTTCTGGCTGGAGAATGCAGCAAGTAAAATCACATTGAAAAGCAGCAATTCATTCCTCCTGAAATAAGTTGAGGTCTTGGGAGACTGTCACGGCCCCATGTAGGTTAATTACAGAAAGGGAATCATATCCCCCAATAATCGACTGTCAGTCCAACGCAGCTCATTCTTTCTGCTGAGCACTAGTAAACTGGGGAGACTGATGTCTGAGAGCAGACGTATCCACAATCCCTTATGAGGGCCAGCTGGTTTTAAATCTTCCTGTCCTGCAAATCTTTCTGCTTGAGGATATTCAGTAGAGAGGGAGGTGTATGTCCTTCCTTCCCTGCATTTCCAAGGAGTGACTTTCAGCCAGCTGAGCAGCTCAAGGTCTTTTCCCTGCAAGATTAACCCCTGGTTTTTGCTTGTCTGGATGTGTGAGTGCCTGCTTGCATGTATGTACTGCTCTTCAGGATTTGGGGCTGTTTGTGCACTGAATAGCGTGATGTTATACTACCAGACTTCCAAAGTGCAAATGTTGCCTTTTTAATGTGAAGCTTACCTTGGAGATAAAACAACTGTTTTCAGAGAAGTGTCTGACCTTGAACATGTGTTTCCTATTTTGGTACAGAATGTAAATATAGAACTAACTATTTTACACACATTTTGGCTGGATTGAGCTATAAGGGCTAACTTGTGTTATTTATGGAGCAAAAATTTCCTTATTTTACTGTTTAAAAAAGGTATGTCATGCAACAGAAGAAAAAACTGTTCTTCAATAAAATATCTGTAGAAAATTAATTCTTCTTGTCCTTTTCTTTGAGAGTTGATGATGATTAACTGCAAGAGTAAGTGCAATAAAGGACCACTATTACAACAGTCATTTATTTTGTGAGAACGTTGAAAAATGACATTGTATCAAGTCTGCATATTGATCACTTTATTAAACTGTTATTTGATACACTTTGAATGTAAAATATTCTATGTTATTATTAACTCATACATGACTTATGAGAAATTCAGCCTGATGGTGAAGGAAGGAGGTTCCTGAATTCTCTATCCCATCCTCATGTATTTGGTACTTCAAAACTGTGCAATATGTAAGTATTTTTTCACTTGAAGATGTTAATTCCCTGCTTTGTGTGAAGGATTTGGCCACAATTCCCATTTTAGTGGAAGGAATGTTGGTGTTCCTCCGCAGAGCCCCGAGCTGTTGGCTGTGACTGGAATCTGAGCAGGAGGAGCTGAGCTACCTTTGCTGCTGTTCAGCAGGATCAGGGATACTGCAGCCGCTGGTTTTGGTACCTGAACTAGCTTTGCTAACTGTGAGACTGAGATTTTTAAATATATTTGTAATTACAATACATTACTATATATATATTACTCTGGTAAATGTGAAAGACCTATCATTCCTCTAAAACGAGTTGAAATTAGTTTATAATTAGCTCATTTTTTTTCCTCTAAGCGCTATGACAGTAAGTACATAGGTTTAAAAAACTTGCCTTCCTCTCTGCTATTTCAGAAAATCAGATAAAGCACAGCAAAAGTAGGTTACTCTTCCTTTTTGTTTGCCTTCTTTCAAAAGGGTATTAAAGCTTATAAAATGTGCCACTGTTAATTTTGTAGATGGTTTTAACTCTGAAAAACATCAGGTACATAAAGCTACCTAAGTACAGCTATAAGGTTTAAAAACTTCAGTGTTTCTAAAATGTATGCCACTGGTAGCACAATAAAAAAACCCTGGTCTATGAACCCAGTTTGTGTTTAAAATTCAGAACTAGATGGAGATCTCTCTCCTGGAGTGTAAGATGTGCTGTTTGAGCAGGATCAGGACATGACTGCAGTCTGGAAAGGCGTGGGGAGCTGCACCGGTGTCAGACCAGTGGAGTTTCCCAGTGCCGCTAAAATGCAGCCTGGTTTGAAATGCCAGTTTACAGGAGTTCTGTGCGTCCGTAG
This sequence comes from Corvus kubaryi, assembly GCF_017639235.1. Taxonomy (NCBI): domain Eukaryota; kingdom Metazoa; phylum Chordata; class Aves; order Passeriformes; family Corvidae; genus Corvus; species Corvus kubaryi. Next base: position 9,047,975 of record NW_024581135.1, read on the forward strand.
CGGTCGTGTCCATACGTGTGTAAAAAGTCAAGTATCACAGAGGGTTTGTCACCCTTACTTGTTGCCCCCTCAAAATATCAGCAAGTGCACGAGCTGTAAGCTGAACCCTGGATACATCTCCCTGTCAACCTCCATTTCTCCCCTCTCAGCTGGTACCAATTAATGACAAGGATTTGCTGAGAAAATCTGATGCTAACAAAATTTCTTTGGTTATTCCAGATTTTGTTTTTTCCTGTATTTTAAAGGAATACAGTAAGTTTAGTCAGATTACTACTGAGGATTCCTAGTGTCCCAGATTTGAAACAAACAATACACCCATCCCAAACCTCTTCTCCTTTTCCCCCACTCCTGAAACTTTTATTTATACATCTGATGAACATTCGTGTGTGTCTGAGCACAGTAATAGTACCTGTTTTTCCAAAGAAGCTTATACTGGGAAATAAAGGAAGGCCTAAATGTCACAAAATACAAAACATTATTTGTGTTTGAGGGGAATTATGGAAACTTGACATTTGCCCATGTGATTGCATCTAACTGCTCTTGAATTTTTTTTTTTTACTATTATTTATCTATTTGGATTAGTTCTTTGATTTTTCTGCTTTTTGTGCCATTCTGTAAGTAACAGCAGGCAAAATGTTGAGGTTTACATGAGCTATTGAGTTCTGTTGTGGAAATTACAAGGTTACAAGGGGAACTGTTTTCAGTCAACAAGAAAAGAATTATTGGGAAATACCCATGTTACTAACTCAAATCAAATACTGTTAAGTTTTACATTTGTTTCCTATTCCTTAGATATAACGTTGAAATTAAAGGCAGATTTTTTTATCCCCAGGACAAGGGGAATGAAATACATTCTTTGCTGCTTTTACAGCAAGTGTGACATGACCTGTTTCTTTACTTCAATTGCCAGGGAGTGGACAGAAGTCCCAGGAAGGTGAGAATTCAGCCAGGTGAGGAGAAGGGATCTCTACATGTGCTCTGGGTGGTTCTGCAGGCATATGATGAAATCCTGGATTGATTGACCCTCGTAGCAGATCTTGTAGACTGTTGTAAATAATGGAAACCTGAAAGAAGCATGTAGTAATTAAAATAGTTTATAAAGTTTATATACACATTTCTATTCCATTTTAATGGAAAGAATTTTTTTTTGTTTTGTTGAAAGTGGAAAGATTTTGTCTCTCTTTGCAATATAATTTTAGCTTGGAGGTGCCTTTACTGGAAGACTACGTAGGGCAATGAAGAGGATCTAAAGAGGGGCAAATCATGGGAGCAACAGCAGAGAAAAGCTGTTTTGGAGACAGAAATCCTATCCAGTATTTTTTATTTAAAAACAATCTTGAATTGCATATCTTCTTTTCCTGCTGTGTGCAAAATGGATATATTATTTGCAGTCATTACTGGTATTTAAAGGACTAAAAAGAATGAAAGTGTCTAATGATTTTCTTTCCTTGGCTTAAAGGATTCTTTTCCTTTTACAAGCTGTCTTAGTCATTATGTGGTAAAAAATGAGTCCACTGAATGACTCGGAGCTGAGCATGTAACCAAATGCAATTATAGGATAATTATTAGATCAAGCTGTGATTTAAAGCTACTGTCAAAATGAGCTTTCCTTTTCTCTCTCATTTTTGAAAGATAATACCACTTGAATCTTCTGTATCTGCTCCAATTCTAATAAGTTTTTAATTCATTTAGCAGTGTTTGACTTCTCAGTACTGCTGATGTATGAGAGGGAACGGGATGGAGGGAAGTTTAGCTTTCCTGTTGTGTAAGTTGAAGCAAAGATTTGAAATTATAATCTTACATCATCCCAAACAATTAGAAGTACTTTTTACCTCAGCAGTATTTGTGGCACTAAAGCATTGATACCAGCACATGTTACCTGTTCAATGCATGTAAAAATCTTTGATTACAAATATGATCCTGAAATTTGTACTGAGATAACCAAGTTCAGGTTTGCACTGAGAGCAGGACTGCTGCAAGCTGCAGTGGTGATATACTGAGAACAAGAAACCCTTTGGCCCATAAGTCATGTCTGCAAGTTGATTCTGTGTATGGCCTTCAATGTTGTTTGAGGGATGGGGATGTCTGGGAGGCTTCTTTATATTATAATTTCTCTTTTTTCCTGTGTATGGGCCATTCAGTTAAGAGTTGGTGATAATCTCTTTGGGTCCCTTCCAACTCAGAATATTCTGTGACTGTTTGCCTTGCTGTTCCAATATGTGATCTCACATTGCTCTGTCTTCTATTAGGTACTAACAGTATCCCCTGAACCAACTCTGTCTGTGGCTTGTTTCTTCTAATACTGCTCAGCCTTCATCCCATTCAACTGACCCTGGCTATGAGGAGTCAGGCCAAGCTCTAGCAGTGGCCCAAGATGTAGAAACCAGTTGTTGCAGAAATGAACAAGATAATTAAACAGGAGTACTGTTAAAGAGGTTATGAATCACTCATAATTTGCTGTTGATTTAGTTGTTTTTTTAAATCAAAGCACTTACTTATCAAGCATATTTTTCTGTTTCAGAATCTTGTAGACTTCGGCTGAGGTCTGAGGACCTTGCAGCTTTTGTCCATTCAGCATCTCATTTTCCAGCTCCTCAATGGACTAGAAGAGAGAAGACCAATTACTTGGATCAGAGGGGATACTGCTGTGATACCAGCAATTATCAAGAAGGTAAACAAAATAATGATGCCTTTGTAAAACACAGAAGGACTTCTTCATGCATTAGAGTAAAATATTTCAAAATCCTCACTTTTCCTGTGCGAGCAAAGGCTTCCGCTACTTTTCTGTTGCGTCCCCCGTAGCAGGTGGTGATGAGATCAGCGACCCCACAGCTTTCCAAAAAGGTGGCTATTGACACTGGTCCCTTGCAGAACATCTTGGCAAAGGCCACCATCTCCATGAGGCCCAGGCGTATCACTGCTGCCTTGGTGTTGTCACCGAAACTCAGTCCATCGCAGAACCCCGCTCCCACCGCCACGATGTTCTAAAAATGGGCCAGTGCAAAATACAGGGGAGGGAAGGAAATGGTCAGCCAAGGTGTGCAGCTCATCAGCGTGCACCAAGCTCTAAGGATACCCCATAAATCTCTCTTCATCAGAACAAGGGTCAATTTCCTATGGCCATGAGTTTATCTTATAAAAAAACAGGTCAGATAACGTCAAACAAAAGTCACTGGACTTTTATAAGATTTTTATAAAGTATCTACTGTTACTCCCATGGGCAAAAGCCAAGCAGCTTGTTTCAGACACTAATATTGTCACCACGTAGCATGTATGCAATGTGTCTTGTTTTTCTGCTAGTTCCAAGTTGGATCTCACTGACCTTTCTATTTAACTATTTTAAATATCCCACACAGAGTCATAACTTTCTAGGTTTTCTTTGTGGGTCTCTGATTTGAGCAGGCATGGATTCTATGTAGATGCTGCAGTAAATCAAATTTTAGGCTGACCTACAAACATCAGTAGAACTGCCTTTGTCTACAGCTCTAAACAAATCTCTCAGGATCCTAAACATCGTCACAACTCCTCTCTGCACACTTCCCTTCCCACCTTCTGCACGCTTCCCTTCCCACCTTCCAGTTCCCAGCTCCTACATAAGTCCCTAAATAAGTGTAGTTCACTGTATATGAATAATATGCCACCTAGTGCTACCATTGGCATGTTTGCTCCAGACATGTATATATCCCAGTGCAAATGTTTATTTTTTTTAGGGGTTTTTTTAGCAAAGGCAAAACCAAACCAATGATTTCAAAAAGAACAATGATTTATCACAAAGCAGAAAAAAACCTCTCTCCCATCTGTTCCTGCCACCAGTTTTAGTCTGTGGCCAAAGCATGGTGACATGACTCAAATTAGACCCCATGGCATACAGAGGACTCAGGTGAGGTTAGAATTTGGCCCTAATAAAACATTGGCTTAGGAACACTCACTTTCAAGGCTCCGCAAAGCTCCACTGTATCAGAGTCAGGCACCACAGTAATTCTGAAATTGGGGGTCTGCATTAGTTCTTTAAAGATTTCCCCTTGTGTTTCATTTTTGCACCCTGTGGGAAGGAAGGATGAAAGTTAGACCATTTTTACAGTATTTCAGTGCACGCAATTAACCTGAAATAAGGTTCCAGGAGCCACTTCAGCTTTTGTGATCCCAGTCCCAGGGTGTTGCTAAACCAGAGATTTGTGCAACAGCAGGTCCTGCTGCTCGATGCCAGTGTTAAGTGTAGGCATCTCCAGGGCGCTGATCAACATTGCTTAATGACACTTTTAAGCTCTTCAAAGTGGATACCCCCTAATGAATCTTTCTGCCTGAGAAAGCGTGTACAACCACAAACCTTGCAAAAGACATTATTTACAAACCATCTCCTGCAGGACAGTGGTATAATTTCTGCTTTGAATATGTAAACCTGTGTCACTGCTAAGTGCTATTATGGGGCACATATGACTATTGCCCAATTAATTCCCAGTTACAGGGGGATCCACAGATGATGAAATTGAAGGTTGGCACTGCTAAAACCTTTTTCCTACCAATTCTACAGAGTTCATGTGTCATGTTGTTACGGTGCTCAGCCAAGGAGAGCCCTTAGTGCTAAGGGGACTGAGGTTTGCCTTGGCCCAGAGAGGCCATGGCCAGCTGGGCAAAGGCCTTTGAATGGAGTTCCACTTAAGTTTTGTGCAAGGTAGCTTGGTTTCCTTCAGGGGGAGCTCAGGTGTGAGTTTTACTAGCCTGGAACACCACACTCTGGTAGCTGGGACGTTTCTCACCATCTCATGAGAAACTTTAGGTTTGCTTCTTGTTCTTGTTCACAACACCATTTCTCTTTGAGGTGGCTGTTTCTGGACTATGTGGCTTTCCATGAGGACAAAGGTAAGGGGCAAAGCTCTTTGCACAGTCATCATCACAGCATGGCTGCAAACCAGGCCAGCAGAAGTTAAATTCCCCCCAGGAGAATTAACATAGCTCAAGTCTCCTAATCATGTCTAGTCCCATTTGTGCCTAGTTGCTCTTCCAGTAAATAATGTCCAGCTGGTACAGTTTGCACCATTACTGTAACATTTGCAAGGCAAAGGAACATTATTGCAACACAATTTATTTTTCTTTTGCCTTCCCTAGCTATGGAAGTATGTAACTTTACTTTTGACTGACTTTAAAAATCTCTGAGTTTTAAAAACTGCTGAATGAACTTGCCAAATTAGGTCAGACCCAGTCCTAGGAGGATCTGAGGCTGTGTCTTGGCAAGCAGTTCAAATGGGCGGGAGGAACAGAATGTTTCTGGCTTTTCTTTTCCAAACAAAGAAATTTGAAGATGGAGAAATACACCTCTGGGAGTGTGAGCACATAGGAGCTTCTGATTACACTTCTCTGTCTAGACTGGATAGTGTATCATCTGCTGATGTGCTCTGTGTTGAGCTCTGCAGACACAAAAGGTGGCCCATACCAACTTCTACAGAAACAGGATTAAGATGTGATATTTTCAATGGATTAAATTAGCTCTCAACACTAAAACCCACTGTCAGTTTGAATCTGACTCTTTCAGCACTGAACTCTCAGAAAATAATCCTGGCTCCCTGAAGGAGCTCAGCCGGCACTGCTCCACTCAGGAACCACCTGGGACCAGTCACATGCCCGTGCTTCTTCCAGAGGTTATCCTGTTGCCCAGCCCCAGCTCTAATTGGCTCTTTGCAATAGTTACCAATGGTGGTTTCACAGAACTTCTCATCAGCCACTTCTTTGGCTATGTTGGCCCCCATCAGCACACTGATCTCTATTTTCAGTTGCTCTCGAATGAGGTCAGAGATGAGCTTCAGGCCATCAGGACCCTCATCAATCCCCTGAAAAGATGATAGTCAAAACCAGGGTATTAGAATAGGAAAATGACAGCAGCAGAGCACTGGTAAAGCAGAAAGTGTTCTATTGCCTGCAGCTCTCTGGTTTTATTTGGAAAAAAAAGGGTCTTATAATCACTAGTCTTAGCCATTAATACAAATGCTCTAGGTTTGTACTTTGGTAACTGCAAATTCAAGGCAAGCTCAGGGAGAAGGGGTGACAGTCAAGGTAATCCTGCAAGAGGCCTCACATCCAGTGGTGCTGTCCTGAGGCTTTCTTTCTCTGATGTTGTATTTTTCCTTTCAGTTAAATTTCTGTAGTACAGGATCAGACCTTTAAAATTAAGTCTATAAGAAGTAGCTTTTTTGCAAGATCTAAGTATTAATCAGAGTGCTTTTTTGGTGTTAAGGAGTATTCTGAAGTCTCTTGGGTTTTTTTAAGCTAAAGTTGCAGAAATTTCTTTCCTCTCCCACCTTCCTCTGTCCTGCTTACTGTTGCTTATGAGATCATTTTTATAGAGGGGAAGAGCTCGTATTGAAGTCTGAAATCTTGAATTACATTTCTCTCATTACAATTTTAAGTGGGATATCTCCTGTAATGCAATCAAAAGAAGTGATAAGACTATATTCCTATGCTTTGCCTCTGGCTTTTAGTTTGACAATCTCTTAAAATATTAATTCCTTTTAAGATTATGATAATCTGGTACCTCTCTAACCTTAAAAAGAGATTCCTCAGTTCCTGCCAAATGAAATTGCTTCAGTTTTGCAAAATCATTAATGTTATTATGCCATTTTAATGCTGCCAAGAGCAGCTTTAGCGTGTACTTGGAAGAGGCACTTTGACTCCGAGTTCTCAGTTAAGAGTTAACTGAGGCTGTAGTCTGCTGAGTATTTTTTCTGGCAGCAGCACCAGATCTTTATGCATCCCTCCCTCTACTCATTTTCACCTCCATGCTGGTCCAAGTGGGAGCTGATCCAGACTAAACATGACTGGCAAGGACAGATACTCGTAGCCTGGATAGGTTGCCCCATCCTTCCCTCTCCATGGCCATGAGAGCAGCAGAAGGGCTGGCAAACCAAAGGGCAGGTTTTAACTCTTGCAGAAAGAAATGCTCATGTTTATGCAGAGCATGCAGCTGAGGGCTGCAGCTCGTACCCTTAAGTTGGAGCTGTTTATTTACTCCATATTGATTGGGTTCTGTGTAGAAAACAACTTACCTTGATCAGGGAAATCCCAAATGTCCCAGGTTTTATCTGTCCTGCAATCTGCTCACAGATTCGTCCAATAAATTGATGTGGCAGAACAAACACTAAAATATCTGCCCCGTTTGCTGCTTCAGCCACATCTGGCACAGCCACCTGGGACAAGAGTGACAACCAAAATGAGCCCAAGTTAGGAATCCTCAGTCCTTGCATGACACCATCATGCCAAAGACATGGCATATGCAATGAAAATGTCCTTAATTTTAGCTGGCCCTGTGGCATAGCTGCCAGCTCTCCATGCGAGCAGCTACAGATCTCTCCTGAAATATCCAAAGCAGCTGAACTATTTCAGGGTTGAATTTTTTATAATTTTTTTTTATTATTTAGCCCTGTGTGGATAATCTGTGGAAGATTATGTACTTTATAAATTTGCAGTGTCCTGGGAAGCCCCTTTGCTAGTTCAGCTTCATTATCTGATTTCTGATGATAACTGACCAACCCCATATGGTTCTTCTGGAATGAGTGGTAGCACTGGGGAGCACAGAAGAAAACCAGGGTGGTGAGACAGAGGTTCTTCTGAAAGACTTCAGTTTCCATAGGTTGCCAGCTGAGTTACTGAGGAGTAAACTATATCAAAAGGCAGAGATTATCATCATCTTTGGGCAGGTTTGTGTCTTTGTTTTAAATATACAGTAATTTTCCCAAGAGTTACAAAAACCTATGCAACATTCTTAAAGACTACCTAGCTGTATCTTCCTCCAAATGCTGACATTGTTCAGAACAATAACTCAAGCCAGGCTACAGAGGCAACAGCAAGTGAACTTGAGCCTGCTAGAAGCAGTTTACAATAGGAGAAAAAGTCACTCTTGGATGCAGTCTTGGAGCACACACCCTTAAGTAAGTGGGATTCCCAGCAAGAAAATCAGAGCTGCTGCCAGCCAGGCTGCTTCTCTGGGAAAACAGCAAAGTGGGAGCAGGGCAGAGGCTGGCAGCACTGCACAGGCTGTGCTCCTGTCTCTCTATAGTGCTGCAGAGCAATACAAGGAAAAGCTGAGCTTGTTTGGTTTTTTTTTCTTCTCAGTTGGAAATGGTCTGAGGATCCCTCCAGGCTCTACTGCAACCAGCTGATTTCTGCTGGTGAAGCCTCAGGCTTTGCTCTAGACAGTGTGAGGCTGGCCTCAAGGGGTGATGGCAAACCTGTTGGTCTGCGAGAGGGCTGTAAAAATAGCAGTGACAAGTCAGTTGTAACTCAGGAGAACTGTGTGCCAAGTTCAAACACCAGGAGTGCAAATGTGCAATCACAGCACAAAATGGAATACTAAATATAGCCACTCCCCAAGCAAGGAGACCTACCACGTGCAGCATTTTAACTTCCCTTTAAAACTGCAACTGTTCCAAAAATGTGGCACTACTCACAAAACAGTAGCATTTGGCAAAATCTTGAACAGCCAAACCCCCTCACCTCGCTTGCTTCAGTAGCAGTAAATTATCTAAGACGATTAATTTAAGTAGAGATGTGTAACCTGCTATTTTAAATGTCCATGAAAATAAATACCTTATATTTTTTGATGGAATCTACAGCATTATTAACTACAGCTATCCTGAAATCACCCATGAGCTCATAGCTCATTATTCATCTCCTTGTAAGCCACAGCCTGTGCTTTTGATATCTCTTTCAGAAGAAAGGAGAACAGTAGCTTTGCCTGTTTTTCCAGAAGATGCTGTGAGTTTGAAATATATCAGCTCTGTGTAGACAGATCTCTGCCTGCCATTTCTAGAGTTGTGCTGATCTCTGCCAGGGAGGAGGATGGTGTGATACCAGCACAGACACCGTTGGTGTTTGAAGTTGCACGTGACATAAGAGACAAGCAGAAATCACAGAATTATATTCCAGGGAGTTGTAATGGAGTGAGTTAGGTGACAAATCAGAACAAAACAGTGAATTGCTTCCTATTTTTTTTTCCAGATATTGCCTCCCTTATAAAAAAATTAAACAAATTCAGTGATTTTTAATTTTTTTTCAACTTACCACATTGTGGGGTATCTTGTATCCAGGCAGATATTTAACATTTTCATGTTCCTGGTTGATGATTTCTGAGAGTTTTCTTCCATTAATGATCTCTTCAAACACCCACATCTTGACAGTGGGATCAAATCTGTTGGAATTCTGGACATTTTGGCCAATGATTCTTGCTATGGCTGATCCCCTTTAGAAATAAAAAAAAAAATTTAAATAACTAAAAGGGGAAAAGTACTTTTATTGTGAATTGGAAACACAAGTTACTTTAAACATCATAACTCATAAAAAGCCTGTGCTATAAAGCTGTCTAGGTGCTTATGACATTTATCAGAAAGCTTTATCCACTACCCTCCATCAAGAGCCCCTCAAGTTTAAAAACAGAGACAGTAGAACAGGGGGAAAATATAATTGCAATAATGGATCTGAAGTAATATCAAAGGTTATAGAGCAGGAATGTGATGTACCATCAACAACACTAAAAATACATTACCTGAGATTGAAATCTCTCTTGGTCCTCAGATCATTCTGGTTTTTGTCAAGATCAATAAATGTAAAATAATCCAGGTGGTAAATAAGTGCTGAGCAATCTTGCTGTGATAGTCTTTGTGCATCTCATGTAAAATAGATGCATCCCACTTTCCTATCCATAACCAAACACTTGCAATAAGGATTTTACATAAGAGCTAAATCCTTGGAAAAAAAACAAACAACCCTTCAAGCTGGTGGTTTCTCTTTACTTATTGTTCTAATTAGCACTGTAACAGGACCTGAGGATATTTTAACCATCCAGTTTACTCATCTTGAGTCATGTTGAGCATTTTTAATTTCAGGTCAGACTATAGCTCTATTTCCCCATCATCACTGCAGTCTTTCAAGCACTCACATGGCAGGGGAGAATTAAAAACCCCACAGAAAATATTGGAAGTATTGCTAATGCTCTTTAAATTATTTGGGCAAGAGGGGTGATTATTTTTACTCCTCTCTTCCTTCTCTCCATTTTAATGCTACTTTGATCTCTCAAGCATTGGCCATTTTATTAATACAAGTGAAAGAGAAGCCCCAGTTGCAGCACTCTTGTCCTCTGACCCACTTGTAACAAGGAGCATGAATAGGATTTAGGTGTGTTACGTGTTCTGGAACTGATAAAGTTCTTGGAGATATCAAAGACAAAGTCCAGGTAGGTCTGTGCTGTTAATGATGCAAAGGGAAACCACTTTGTAACTGACACTCCTTGGCTTAGCCATATTTTTCGTGTAACAGGTTTACATAAGGTTAAATTGCTCAATAACTAATAAGGTCTTCTAAATAGGTAATTAAGGTCTTAATCTTTAATGATAAAGAACCCCCACTGAGATGAGGTTTCACTTTACTCACTGTTGGTTATATGCTCTATTCTGAGCTGCTGTAGTGCTTTTTTATTTAATAATTTAGTTTGGGGTTTTTTGTTTGGTTTGTGGTTTTTGTTTTATTTTGTAAGGGATTATTTGGTTTGGTCCTTTACAATATTTAGGGAAATGTTTTAAGGGTGAACCTTTACTGTAAGAGTTCTGCTGTTTTGAAAGAAAGGCATGCAGTTATATCATACATTCATATTATTTATAAAATTGCTTATACTCTGGTTCTCTTGCCCTGCTATCAACAGAGAGCACATTCAAAGCTTGAGCTGAGGATGAATTTTGGCTCCATACAAGAAGTGTGTATTAATAAGAAAAAGGTTTGGTTTTTTCCTAAACTTGAGATATAAATTCATTGTCCGGGTTGTCCAGCACAACCCAGATGATGACCTTAGACCTCAAGCCTACCCATAAAAATAACTTTACTAGCTAAGTACCAAGACCATATGATTTTCTGTTGGAAGATGCAGGCTCTAGCTCTAATCCCTGAAATCCTGAATGGGACTTGCAACTCTCAGTAGATAAATCTGATCTTCTGGCAGAGCTGTCATTGCCATTGTGCTTGGATGTTGCCCCCCAAATCTTTACTTATATATAAGTTATCAGTGAAGACATCTCAGGCATAAAAGTAGCTCCACTAAAATACTCCACATAGTATTTTCCTTTGGTTTCTCTTTAGATGGATGAAGATTTGGGGGAGAAAGGATTTAATGTTTAAAAGGCATTGAGCAGTCATCAGGGAAAATACCTTGCCACAAAACCATCAAACTGTTCAAAACCTGATGCTCTGTTTTATTTAGTCCATTTAGAATTCAGTCACTGCTGGTCAGCCTCAGGAAGATGAACAGCTTTGTCTGTGAAGGCAGTGTTTGGTAACTACACAGGCTTGGCAAAAGAGGGCTGTTTCTGCAAGCAAAACCAAGGATGCTCACACAAAGATTTTATCATGATTTATTTTTGCCAAAAACCAATTCAGTGAAGATTAATGGAAGGTAAAGAACTCCACTTAGATAATTTTAAAAACCAAGTGAAAATTGCCAATCAGATATTTTTTCCCAATTGTGTTAATTCATGTTGGAAGGGATCTACTTATGGCTAAGGGGGAAAAAAAAGCTTTGTCTTTATACAGAATAACTTAAATAAGACCCATTATTTACATCTGTGAATGAAACTGTTTGTAGCATACATCAGATCTGTTGAAAAATAGAGCTTAGTGAAGCCTAGGAAGCAGCTGGTCTCTTCCCTCTGTAAAGGGTAGGCAAATATAGTTACACCATTCCTAATAGCTTTTCTGAGGAGGTCTTAAAGACCTTGGTGGTTGCAGGTCTCTTCCATTCCCCACTTAGCCCATCCCAGGACTTTGCTATCCTTAACATAGAAAGATCCCCCTCAAGTTTAACCCAAGTCTTTCTTACCACAGGTAAGCCCATTTCTGTTCAAGAAGGGTGGAATATTGTTGTTCTCCTTTAGATGCTTGAAGATGATGTCTTTTTTCAATCGCAGCCAACCACCCAATTTTTTAAAAGTTATAGTATTGCTCAGATTGAAGGGACCATGAGAGGCCTCCAATGGAGGAACATCACTGAGTTTAGATGGGTTGCTCAGGGCTTTATGCAGTTGAGTCTTGAAAACTCCCTAATGACCACCTCCTCTCTGGGCAACCTGCCCCAATGCTTTATTGTTGTCATAGAGATTTTTCTTTTCTCCTCTCTTTATGTATTGAGTCAGAACCTTCTCTGGTTCAATTTATGACCACTGGCTCTTGCTTTCCTTCCATGCACCTTCATAAAAAGCCTGGCTATCTGTCCATGTTGAGGACCAGAACCCAGTTCAAGCTGGATCTTTGCTGAGAACTGCACAGTCCAAATGAATCTAAGACTGGGAGAGCTTTTGAATACTGAGGGGCCAGGCAGTGAATTAAACCTCTGTTTTTAAAAGCAGATAACTGAACCATGATTAATGTAAACACAAACCCTCCTGCACCTACAGGCAACCACAAAATGCAGTGCAGCACTTGCTTCACTCAATCATATCACTCATGAGCCCCCTGGCAGTGTTGACTTAGCAAGTCCCCGTGACCTGCTGAACTTCTGCAGCTGACATGAGCTTTTGCAACATTGCTGTGTCACGTGTCAACCACAATTCTGAGCTGCAGGAAAGCCTCAAGAGCACGGATCTGAACTGCCACCCAAATATTCATGAGGAACATAAGAAAAAAAATGTTTGCCAAAGGTAAATATTGTATTTCTCTGAAGCACTAAAACAACCTGTTCTGCCACCAAGGCTCTGAATAGATGTGATTCAAACATCAGAGCACAATGTTTATGTCCTCCCTGAGGATTTTAAAGTTGATGTATATGGCAGGAAGTAAGAGATAGGGCCCAGGCAGACAGGCAGAATGAGTAAGGAGATGGTATTGAATGGGCTGGGATCTCAGTATCTCTGTGGTATAGCTCTTTCCAAGTTTGTAGGTGCATGTGGAAAAACAGGACTTTCTCAAGTACAGATCTGAATACAACTAAGTGACTTTAAATGATGTCTCGTGGGAAAGGGACAGCCTGGGAAAAGCAGGAGGTCCCTGCTTGAGGATGCAGCAAGAGAATGATGAAGTTTGTGACTGTAGGCTGACCAAATGTTAAAAAAAATTTACTCCCAAACATGCAGTCGTGGCTGTTGATGGCTTGGAAGGGACAATGAACTGCCTGCACAGGAAGGTGAGGGAAGAGAAAGTGGCAGGGAGAGGGATGCCTTCCCTGAAATAACATGGTGAAAGTAGCAGTTGAGGAAACAAATGATGGGGCCAGAGAAAGCCAGAAGTGTGACAATGAGGTCCAGAAGACTTGGCTGTGCAGTTCCATGTGAAAGGCTGTATCTGAGAGATGTCATGCACAAAGAGAATGCCTGTTTTTACAAGGCAGGAAGGCAGAGAGCTGTGCTTTTACTCTGCTGTGTTCTCAGCAGCTCACAAGTAACCACTCCCTCGCTTACTGACTCTTTTGGCATTCCTTCCACCTAGCTGTCAGATATTTTTTAAATCTTCAGGAGCTTGCTCTCCTTCTACAAAAACAATCGCCAGAACTACCTGGAGGCTGGGTTTGCTAATCCCAAATACATGCACATGCATGTTGGTCTGTTTGTTTGTGCTCAGAGTACAGAAAGCGTAAGAAAAGTAAGATGCAAAGTCCTGTGAGATGGGTTTACTGGTCTTACTGGGGTCTGTCAGGCTCAAGGAGCACTGGAGACCCACACTTTTGTCCAGGCTAGAAAGGACTGAGCAGCAGCAAACATATTCTTAAGAATGAGGATAAATAGGAGACATGAACACAATGCTGTGCCTGCACCAAGATGCAAAAGGACACACTGAGGAGGATGGAAGTGAAAGGTGCCAATACATCGTGGCTTTAAAAGAAGCCTGTGCTCCTGTTCCTTCAGAGGAACACAAGCAGCATCACCGCCCTCCTCACTGCTGAATGCTTCAACCTGAACTGCCGGGGCCCTGCCGCAGGCACACACAGCGACAGCTGCAGCTCCGGGCCTCTCTGGATTCCGTCGCCAGGCTTTAAGCGGCGCACACACCTGGGGTGATTCGGGAGCCTCATGCCTTTCCAGTTCTCACTGACTGGTGCATCTCTCGGGGGCGCTGGTCCCTGCCCAGGCGCCCAGAAGCCGCGGCAGGAGGGGGCCGGGGTCGCGGTTTCAGGACCGTGGAGACGCTCCGTGCCCCCGGCCCCGCCGCTCCCCGCACCGCACCTGTTGCGAAGCCCCCGGCCGCCGCGGCGGGAGGAAAAACCGAGGAAGGAAGGGGGGAAAGAGCAGAAAAAGGGAAAGACATGAGGAAAAAATGGGAGGCGGGCAAAGAGAGAGCCCCCCCGCGCTGCGGCACTCACCAGTTCCCCGAGCCGACGATGCAGACGCGGAGCGGCGGCATCCTGCGAGCTGTGTCCCGTCCGCGGGGCTCGGCTCGGCGGGCTCGGTGCCTCCCGCCCGCCAGCACCGCCCCTGCCGCCCGGCCCGGCCCCTGGCCATGCGGGAAGGTCCGCCCCGGCCCCGCCTGCGGCCCCGCGGGATGCTCTGCCCGGGTCGGTCCTTGCGCCGAGGGCTGCTCTGCGAGCGTCGGCTGGGAGCGGGGGGATTCGGTGCCCTGGAAGGGGGAATGGGGAAAATGGTGCCATCTCCGAAATGTACGGGGATAAGGACCTGCGTGGGGAAAGCGGGAAGCCGTACGCTTCTTGTGGGGTGGGACCTTCCTGCCCACCGGCAGCCCCAAGGGTTTCGGTAGGATGGGTAACGTGGCAGAGTCTGTGAGGGACACAAGCTGGCCCTGCGGGACAGTGAGGGACATCTCAAGGTCCCACCTGCCCTGCCCCACAAATAGTAATGGTTTAAATCCTCTGGTCACATAAGGAACACACCAAGAAAAGGCTATGAGTGCATTTGCAGAGCCAGATTCAGCTGATAAATCCTGAACTATATCACAGCTCTTAATATGGGACATCAAATATAAGCTGTCTGCAAGGAAGGACAAAAAGGAGTGTTGGTCCTTTTCTCCTACATTGTTTAATCATGCATAACACCCTACAAATGACCACATTTTACCTCTCAGCCCTCTAGTACACCCTGTCTCCTTTTCAAAGCATCCTTCTCTCTCATTTTTGAGCCAAAGTACTGCATTTGCCACCTTTCCTGCTCTTGGACTCCTGTTTCCCCTCATCCTGCTGTGCCCAGGCTCCCTTCTCTGCTGGGGGCCTGGGGGCTCAGCAGTGACCACATCTGCTGCCCTTGCCCCAGAGTTTGGCTCAGTGGGTTCCTGGCTCCCTGAGATGTGGACACCTGACCCTGTGATTCCTAGAGGGAGGCTGGCTGCCAGCCATGGAGAAGCCTGTGGGTGTTTCTGGAGGTACAGATATGTTCATCTCGCCTGCTGTCAGCTCCATTGGCTCAATTATTTGGTGCATCCTCACAGTGATGACTGTTTGTGGACTTTACAAAAAAAAACCAGGGAAAAATCCTGCAAAATAATATTTTGAGAAAATAACCAGGATAGGTTGCTGTAAAGGAAGGTGTAGCTGGGACCCTAGGCATGTATGAAGCCTGATGGGGATTCTGCAAGATGATGCATTACCTGCAAGCACAATTTGAGCACAGCCAAGGCACAAGAGCCTTTCTCCAGTTCCAGGTACATTTCCTTCAGTATCCTGCTTGTTCACCATAATTTGCTTTTTCCTCTCTGTGTCCCTTCATTCTCTTCTCCCTTTAACTCACCTTTGCCTTGAATAGAAGATCTAAAGTGGAGGTGAAGAGTAGCCATCATCCTTCTTGCCTTGTTCCTCTGCTTGTTGCAAGCTCTTCTGTCCTGGTGAGTCCTCAGGCCCCAAGGGGGGACACACTCACTGAAGCACTGGCTTCTGCAACTAGTGCATGCCACAGAAAACATCAGTGGTCTATATAATACATAAGTATTGCAAACCGTTTAGTGGGTTTTTTTCTAAAACATGTGGAAGATTTTAATTACAAAGCACTGTATCAGTTTGACTTATGTGGCCTCCACATTGCAGTTACAATGACCATTTGGTGGGTGCAGATAAACTGGCAGGGGATGAGCAGGCAGATGGATACTCTTGTGAAGAGCAGAGGACACAGTCTGGACTGTGAATGCACACATTAGCTTATCCATCTGTGACACTAATTGGCTGTGGAAGTATATAACTTGTGCTGCTGCTGAGCTCTCCTCTGGATTTGTGTGCTCACTACTCCATGGAGATGGATAGGGAAGCATTCACTCCCCAAGGACCGTTTCAGGTGGTCTGCAGGCAGTTTTAGCCGTCAGGTTCAGCTGTCAAGGCTGTCTCAGTGGCAGTGTTGTGTGAGGCCCCGAGAAATGGGTCCTTTGTCAGATTCCAGAGCCCCGAAGCCACAGAGCACACACTGGCGGGTGCTGACGACTGTTGTTTTATCAGGCAATGGGAAGGATCTCCTCTTTCCCATGGAGGCTTCATGTTTGTTTTTCACATAAGCCCGGGACTGCTAGCTCTGATGTGTGAGTCATTGGTACATAACAGACATAAAAGCTCAGTGTACATAAAAGGGAGGCTGAAGACAACCCTCTGAAGGCCACCCCCACCCAAGCTCACCTGATCTTCCATACCTAATGGGTCATGCACAAGACCCAGAGATTACACAGCTGAACTGTTTTCCCCTGCAAACAGGAAAACCTCACTGTCAGTGCAGCAAAGCCAGGGCAGCAACAGGAGTTTTTGCTGAGCCAGGTGTGGCTCTTCCTATAGTGGCAATGCAGTCTTTGAACATCCCAAAAAATGTGACTGAGAAATGCCAAACTCAATATCGCTCTTAAGACTGGTTAGAGGTTTTGCCCCCTCTTCTACTGAGAAGCTGTTTTGAGACCATTACTCCTCTCACAGTGAGAGCCCTTTTTCCTGTTTCGTATCCAACTTGTGCCCATCTGCTCTAGCACAAGTGCTGTCTATAAATGTGAACGATTCTTCTTCCCTGGTGCTTATTCTCCCTCTCTGCCTGACTAAAACCTCAAATGTATTTACAGAGAGGAATCAGATCCCACCTCACTGTTCATTTTGCCAAGCTCAGCAAGACATACTCGCTTAGCTGTTCCTCTGGTTATCTGGATGTCACTTCTTTGTACCTGTTCCAGGACGAATTCAGGCTTGCTGAGCACCAATAACCTGAATGATGCCCAAAAATTTCAGCTGAATTTTACCCAGTGTTTTGTATCTGTTTATTGTTCCTGAAAATACAGGGCTTGCTACATGTAAGACTCCATTCTAATAACTACACCGCACACATGGTTCTTCCTCTTCTGTTGTTCATAGTGGATAAATTCTAATTTACAGCAGAAATGTTACCAATCTCTCAGTACATGTCCCTCTACTATATGCTGTTACATTTCTTCCCATATCTGTTATTAGGGCATAATAATGATATAATTCTTCCTTTAGGATTTCCTCTCTATTGAAAATATCTCCTAACTTTGTTGTTAGCAATTTCATTACCTCACTCATAATTTTTTGCATCAAGCTAACTAATGAAATTACTCAGATTTAATGATTACTCCAGTCCTACAATTTTGCTCTCAGACCCATCAGCAGTTTTCACTCTCAATTCTGTTCTTTCATCATTTTATAGTGTTTATGTTAATCCTCATCTTCTTGAGTTTAACTAATGATTATCTAGGTAATACCGAATCAAATGCGTTACCAAAGTCCAGGTTGATAAGATTTATTATTTTTCATTTGTTCTGATATGCTATTATCTTATCAACGAAAGACATTGAGCTAGTCTACATATAATGTGCCTAATCTACACTTTAACACATTTTCTGCTTCCGTTCATGTCTTTTTTTACTCATGGCTAACATTTGCTCTAAAAAGCCTAAAGATATCATTGATAGAGATTATTCCGTATTCAGAAGTGAAGGGTAAAGAGCCCTCAAGTTTTGTGGCTGTGTTACACAATAATTTCCATATCCACGCCCTTTAGCCTCTTAAGTGTGCTGACTCTGCTCTCTGGGGTTAGTTACATTTTTTTCTTTATGGAGTCTGAAGCAATATATTCCTTTAGCTTTTAGGTATCTGACCTGATGCTGTTGTGGGCAATGCTTTTCTTCATTTCCTTTGCAATCATGCAGTAAACCCTTTATGTCCTTGTTTTCTTTCCCTGTGCAGGTCTGGTTTGTTTGGATTTTGAGTCGTACCTTTAATTTGGATATTTGAATGACAGTTTTTTCTGCATATCGGTCCTGTCTCCTTTTTTTCACTAGATTTTCTGCATATTCCTGAGATGTCCTGCACTGTCTGCATCACAGTTCACATCCTATGCAAGCATCTGGAGCTACTGGTAATATTCAGCCTTATTTTATCTGATCTCTTTGGAGAGAAGTAAGATTTAAGGAGCCTCTTCTGTCTTGTGACTACTTGAAAGCAAAGCAGAATATGAATATTGCACTCCCTAGGGTGATGATCAGATAGCATTGCTCCTTGGCATCTTAAGGAATGCAGGCTTTGGAGTTTAGGGAAAGAGGAGCTGAAAATTGAGGTTTGTGTTTTCATTTTTCCAAGCCTTGTGGGCTGATGTCAGCAGGACTCACACGTTCAGTTTTCTCACCTGTGAAGCTACAGGTCGAGTTAAGTTTGGGGTAGGTCTGGGGTGTAGAACAAGGGCTCCCAATATCAGCCTTGCTATGTGAGAGGAGCCCACCTGCTGTGAGTGTCCAGAGAAAGTTTCCCCTGGTTGGGGCCTGCAGGCCATTAAAAACCTATCACTTCAGCACTACCCAAAATGTAAGTGCCATGCCTGACCTTCACCTTACACTAGACAGCCTGGTGGACTTAATTGGCATTGGGATTACTCGGATATCATGGGCCTTTTCATTTTCCTCTGGAAAATTTTTGCACCTAAGCTCTCCCTGAATTATGTTCTAAACAGACTTGCATGGTTTTAAATGCATATATAAACACTAAATTATTAAGCTTAATTACTTTTAATTATAGGTAGTAAATAATAGCCATTTATACTGAGGTAGCATATAATATCTCAAAAAGACTCTTCCAGGATATTAGGTACAAATAAACAATGTCAGTTTGCATCCCTAAAAGTTGACAGCCTAAATTGCTTACAGATTTACAGCTTCCACATGGACTTCTTGCAGTGTGTTTTTACTCATTCATGGGATCTAGAAAACATATCAACAGTGAAGTTTTGACTCCACTCATTTCATTTAGTTGAATTTTCTGCTGCATGTTCTGATTAGATTATATAGGAAGAACTTTCTTTTTTTCACACTTAAGTTAGTTCTCCAACATGGTACTTGGCAGAAAATGAGACTGGATTTTAGCCGTATAGAAATCTACATAATTCCAAGCAATGTAAGGAATTCAAGCAGAACAGACTGAGAGGCCAGTTGTAAACCATCTGTACTCTTTAGGGCTTTCTGTAATCCAACAGAGAAAGCTTTCAGAGAAAGGACTATAGCAGAACTGAAAAATGCATTTGACAGAAGAGAAACAGTATTGGTAACTTGGAGTTAAATTTCTATAAAACAGATATCAAACCCCAGGCAACAGACCAACAAAGACTTTCCAGAATCCAAATATGTGCACTCTGTAGGCAGCACAGGCTGCAATAAAAAGGAAGGATATAATCTGGAAATTAGGAAGTAAATCCTGAATTGGCTAGAGTGTGCAGGTAGAAGATCTGGTGATGAGAACAGCTCGGAATCAGTATCCCTCAAACAGAGCTCAAATGAAAACACAGCAGTCAAATTAGGGATGATGTAGGTTTGCCTATAAAAATTACCAAGTGCTTTGGCTTGGTTTCCAAACTGAACTTGTTAACATCGATTCACCTGGAAATGGCATTTGTGACTGGGATAACAAGCATCAAAACATGATAATGGATATCTACAGCAGATGGAGAGATTCACATGTTGCCATAGAAACCATGCAGGAAAAGTGTGTAGGAGTAAAGCATGGCACAGAAAAGCATCTGGGAGAAAGGGCTGAGAGCTGAACTTACTCAGCAGCTCTTAAGGTTAGATGACACATTAATAAAAACAGCAGTTTCTCAGGATATAGAGAATCAGAGAGGAAAGGAGTCCTAACAGTGAGCTGCAGAACAGCTGAAGGCAGCAGTGCCATGTTGTGCCATAGTGTGGAGCAGAAAAAGTCTGTAGAGAAAGGCTGGAGATGGCCACGAGATGGATGAAAAAGCTGGGAAGACCCTCAACCAGAACCACAGCACATGCCCCCCTGTGCCTGATGAGCACACCCAGACCCAGGGGGGTGATAAGGGCACGTGCATTTCTTGGACTCCTCTCCCAGCAGCAAGTCCATGGAAGGTAACCCAGCTTGGCTCATTCGGTGCCTGCTCACTCTCTCCCCTGCAGAGAACGTCTTGGGCAGTCCCACAGTGCTTCAGAGCTGACTCCTCTGTGAGGGACTCACATGTGGCAACATTTCCTGAAGAAATCAGGCCCTAAGCAGACGAATGTGTGGTTTTAATTCCAGAATTCCCCACACAAAGAGCTTGAGTAGGGGAATATCTGGAGCGAGCTCCTCTTTTACTCTGTTGGGGTGAATGACACGGCAGAAAAGATCTCGAACTCAGGGAGAAGGAGTCACCCAGGGGTTGTTGAGGCAAGGCAGAAGGCAAACCCTTCCATGGTTCAGAAGAACCAGACAGAGGTGACAGGGTCCAGCTGCTGCCCTTTGTGCTGGAACAGCCTGCACTCAGCCACAGTGGCCTGTGAGGCAACACCCTGAGCTCCCTTCCTGCTCACAAGTTGGAGAGAAAAGGGCAAGGAGGCATCCCTGTGTGAGCAGGGTTTGAGCAAGCAGAGGGTTGGCACCTGGAAAAGACCCAGGACACACATCCAGCTGTCAGCAGCAGCTCCATCACACTGCCAGAAGGGATTCAAGGGCAGGAAAAGGGATTGAAATGTGGAATTCATCAATGGTGGGGCTATGGAAATGTCTCAAACTCTGTAACATGGTTATCTCCTGCTACTGCTGCTGAGCTGCATCTCTAGAACAAGCTTTTTTAGTCTGTGTGGGGAGTTGGAAGTCCTCCAAGACAAGTGCTCTGAGGGTTCCAGGTGGCGGGGCTGGGTGGTGGGCAGAACCAGTGGCTGTTGAGCTCTAAAAGATAAAAGGCAGTGTGAGTGTGTGATTGCAGTTTGCCAGTGTGGGGAGGGATGGGGTGGCGTGGGCTTCGCTCTTGTGTGGTGGCTGCAGAGCAGTGTTGCTTCTGACACTTTTGCAGCTCAGTGGCTGCGTGATGAGGATGACAGCTCCAAGCTGTGGCAAGCTGCTCTGCACACAGAAGCATTAAAGAAAAATTACACAGGCAGTAACTCCAAAGAAGCCTCTCCGGAGGCTCCTATCCTTCACTCCTGTTCTTCACTGAGTTCCCAGGACACAGTTGTTTCCTCAGAGGGTGTCTCACAGAGGGGAAGCTACTGGGATTACACTCCCAGCTCCCAGCCAGACCGAGCCTTTGCTGCTGCCCCAGTTTCCATTTCCACGTCAGGATTGTGTAGGGTTGAGGTAATGCTGGACCCCGGAGCATGACTCAGTATAAAGTCACACTGAGTGCTGCTCAAAACGGTGCCAAATGTGAGTGTGAAGAACGTGGGTGGGTTGTGGACAGGGATGGAAACTTTGTAAGCAATGTATGCTGCTGTCATGTATGAGTGTGTTGCTTTCAGCTGGACCTGCATTACAGCAGGATATGACGCATAGGCACTGATAGAGAAGAGCAAGGAAATTAGGGGATGACTGACAGTGATTGAAAAAAGATTTTGACTCCTTTAGACTCCTTAAGATTGGATGAATAACTGTTCAAAGCAAGCACCAGTGCTTCATACATGTTAAATAGCAAAACCAGAGACCCAGGGACTCAGTGATGCCTCTAAAGCTCCAAAATTAAGACATTCTTTCAAAATATATTCACAGTGTGAAGTGCTCTGGTGGGTGAAATAGTTTGTGTTACATTTACCTGACCTTACTGGCCATTTTCACCTATGATCAGGAGAATACAGCTATGTGCTCAATGTGTTGAAGGAGAAAGGCTGTTTATTTTAACCAGATTTCCTTTCTTGTTCTTGTGTCATGGAATCTACAGTTTTATTAGGTAGGTATTGTTTATACTTAGTAAGAATAGGAAGTTCTTTCATGTTCATTATCCAGAAGAGACCAGACAGAAACATTGTTTCCCAGGCTATTCATAAAGTATCAATTGCCTTGAGAAAGAATCTAACCCCAAGAACAATTGTACGATTAAAAAATGCAGATATGAAGCTCCATCAGCAACGTTACTTTTCTGCCATTCCCTCATTGCCTGGCAGCTCCCCCAGTTCAGCAATGATTATGAGAAGTGGCACTTCTCATGCAGTAAAAGCAGGCTGCACTTTTGACTTTCCTTTCCTAGGACTGATGTCATTCCCCCGTATGCCTGTAGAGGATGTAGTTCCCTTAGCAGACAGGAGCAGTAATAATTTTGTCTTCTGTGGCCCAGCTACCAGAGGCAGATCCAGATTTAAGACGGTTAAACTTGGTCTCATCCTAAGATACTACTAAGTCAGGAAAAAAAAATCCTGAATTAGACCAACAAGAGAGTGATAATAAACTTGTATTGTTATATATATATATTTTTAAAATTTGCACTTTTATTTTAAGATGCAGGTGATGAAAACAATGCTGAAATTCAGAGCTTTTACTCTTTGAACTTTGCTGCTCTGAAGACACAATACTCATCTGAAGAAATTTTAAGCATGTTAAATGGCTTTAAACTGAAAGAGAATAGGTTTAGATTAGGTATTAGAAAGAAGTTCTTGACTGAGAGAGTAGTGAGACACTGGCAGAAGTTATCCAGAGAAGCTGTGGATGCCCCATCCCCTGAAAGTGTCCAAGGCCAGGTTGGCTGGAGCTCTGAGCAACCTGATCTAATGGAAGGTGTCCCTGCCCATGGCAGTGGGGTGGAAAAAGGTATCTTTAAGGTTGCTTCTAACCCAGGCCATTCTACGATTCTATGTATAGCCAGACTATAAACTTTGAAAGAAAAAACAAGATTTGTTTTGGTGTTGATCAGATCCTGGGCAGTTTACTGAAATTAACAGAATGATTAGTTGTGGGAAATTTGCTTGAGGATAAAATAAAATCTACTTCAGCTTGTAGCCATATTCAGGCCTACAAGGATTCGATTTGACAAATGTCAATAAACATTTGCTATCCTATTCATGTGTTCCCCCTCCAGATCTGCAGCTCTTCCTGATCTCCTCCTCCAGACCCAGGAATCCCAGGCAGTGGCGAGGCTCTGGCAGGCTGCAGGCAGGGCACAGCTGTGGAGTCCCAGCACTCACCTCCTGCTGCTCTCCCAAGGGCCAGCGTGGGATCTGTGTCATTTTGAGCCACTAAATGATAACCGGGGAAGGAGACTGAGAGCAACGAACTGAGCACAAGTTATAATTAGTAACACCCTAAACTAAAGAGAAAAGGCAGCTGGAACTGTGTAAAGCCCTTAGCAAACATAGTTGAGCTGTCAGCCTTTCTGTGCTCTTCAGCATTTTGTCAATGCCATCTTACGAGAGCCTCTGGTACTGCACATGCAGCACCTTTTTAAAGAGAAAAAAGCAAATGCATGGGGGAAGCAAACCTGAGCTCACCGTGCTCAGGGACTAAATGAGGGGCTGCAGAAATATGCACTAAGGATTGCTGGCTTGTCTGGGGTGTTGGAGATGTTCTGCGTGGAGGAACATCCTACTGACCATCTGTGATGCTTACAAAGGTCTAGCACGGGTGAAGCTGTGTCTCTGCTGGGACTGGTTGTCCTTGAGCAGGGGGGAAATAAAGCACACAAGTGGAACTCTTGCCTGAGTTGCTTTTGCTTCAAATTTTCCCAGGAAAATTTCAGGGTTATTGGCATACATTATGATACCATGCAATTATGTTACATTTTCAATTAAAGTTTCAAGTGATTGGCAGAGTCAGAAGTAACTTGTCTGGAGGGCAAGAAGAGTGCAGTTTTGGCCAAAATTGTCTTTGATAGACTATGTTACTCTGCTGATCTGTTCACCTGTGTGTCCATAGGAGAAAAATGCAGGGAAAAAAAAAACACCTTTTTTTTTCCTTCAGTGACAAGCATGCTCCTAAAAAAGGCAGAAGTGGTCAGTTTTATGTCTGTGCACTGGTAATATCTCCTGTCCCTGTAAGAGAGATTCTAGGTGTAGATGCAACAGGCAATCTACACTGGTCTGCTGGTGGAGATTGTGTGTATGCTTGGCAGGGAGAGATGGATATGTGATAATTTAGAACCAGATTAAATGTTATAAATATATTTTAAAGACACAATGCTCATAATGTGCCATCACCATTTGCTGGCCAAAGGCAAAGGCGTTTTGAATGTCACTGTGAAAGCTGTAACATGCTGGTAGGAGATAGGAAAGCCAGGGCAGCTTTCATGGGGTAAAAAGCTGCTACCAGAGCAGTACTGTAAGTAAATAAATAATTTGTCTGAAATATGTTCTCCTTTAAATTTTTGCTTCTATGTATGATTCTCACATAGGGAATTTTTAGCATCTTCTGCAACACAGTTGTTTACAACATTGTAAGTGTATAATAAGAGCTGGAGAGCGGAGGAGGGAGTTTGGATGAGACATGGAGTGGCCTCACTAACCACAGTCATGTCTGGTTCTGCCTTCCTCTTCTTCACGTGCAGATTGATTAAAGTCAAAATGAGGATCCTCTGCCCCTGATTTTAAGAAATAATGCAGCTGCAGTCAGTGAAGTTGGGGTTGGCCAAAAGCCATGCCTGGCCTGAAAGATTTCATAGAGCCAGACCAATCTCTCCCAGTTAGATATGTCGGCATTCCATGACAGAAAAAATGCAGTTATTGGAGAAAGAATAGGAGGAAAAAATGTGTTTCTTCTCGAGGCCATGATGGGGCATTGCTCAGTGCACAAAGTGCTGGTTTGACCCTGCTCTGTGGGTCTCTGTGACAGTAAGATCCCAGCTGTCACATCCCTGCTCCTGTATGGCACAGCTCGGATCCCTCACTCCTCTCAGCCTGCTCTTACTTTGCAGGGAGAATTCCTGTAGCTCTTATGTGGGAAGATGACTGGAGATAAGAAGATAACTGTATGGAAATTATAGTGGAAAATATGGTTGCTACTCCCCGGATGGAATGTGGTGAGCATCCCCGATCTCCCACACACAAACTAAGGAGGACTAAACGGAGAGTGGAGGGGCTGCGGGAGGGAGGGAGACACTGCGGCCAGCCTCTGGCAAAACCCTTGCAGAGGAGGGAACTTCGTGGTACTTTCTAGCTGAAAACCAAGGGAGATAAAGGAAGATATCCCACTGTTGAATCAGCAACCGTGGTGAAATCACTCTCCTTGGACTGAAACTTATCTCCATCCCGAGGTTATCGCTGGTGCTATCCTGATACCCACCCCAAGGTATGACCACCCCTCACTGAGACGTATGACTAAAGTCACTCAAGCTCCACCTGAATGTGAAGAAATAGTGTAAAAGTTATATAAGGTAGGAATATAAATATAAGTATACAAGTTAAGAAATGGGGAGAAGTTAGGGAAGACTCCATTGTACTTCTGGGCGTACCAGAAGTTACAATGTCGATCGGTGCACCTGCCTTCACCCCCCCCGGAACACCTATAGGGTAAGAACCGTACTTTGTGAGCGCTGAATGATTATCTCGACCTAACTTTGGTTAGGGATTAAAGCTTGTTAGCATGTTGCTTTGAATTAGGGTTACTGCTTTGAGCACTTTTGCGGTCAGATACTATCACCGGCAATCCTCGACCCTTAACGTGCCACAATTTTATTGTTATTCCTTAACCTGTTAACGCGAGTCTTCCCAGGGCGCTGACAGCCTTACGAAACATTAACGTTGTGAGGAAATCGCCCCTTTCTCACGTGACACGCGACTTTCAGACGATTCCGAAGCCTTGCGAGCGCTGCCCGTACTAAAGATGGCGGCCGTGCTGACCCGGAAGGGGCGGCGGGGCCGGGCCGGGTGAGGGAGCGGGAGGGCGGGACCGCCCATCCCGGCGCGGCCGTGCGGGAGCTCGGCCAGCCCAGCGCGGCCAGCCCGGCCCAGCCGAGCGGGGCGCGGGGGTGCCGG